>NC_064641.1:493486745-493792347 GCF_023864345.2 Schistocerca serialis cubense | reverse complement strand
TGCGAAACGACACGCTGCACTTCATATCACAAACATCTTGAGCATTGGACAAGTACTTGCCTGGCGTGTCACGTACCTTTATTTGTTGCACGTAAAGCATGTTTGCAATGCATGGCGAACTTATATATTTGAACCACTCTCCAGCCAATGATCTTCAGAAGTTGACTTAGTCATTTTTTTCTCTTTTTCGTCGTTCCTTACTTGCTTCAAAATTCATGGAGGTATGTTCCATCTATGCAACTAATTGAAGGCTATATGCATTTCTCTTCTTTTATTTGTGAAACATCTTCAGTGGCGATTTCCAGCAGTCTTAGCCCATTTGTGTGGTCCTGGATATGTGTTCATTGGTCGCCATGCTCCAGTAAAGTGGAAGTAATGTATGTGATGTGTTGAATCAAATGTGGGTGGAAGAACGCAGGAGAATCAACTGTGGGTGGAAGAACGCCGGAAATAGGCCAACTGGAGCACGGTGACTAATCAACACATCTTCAGGACCACACAGATGGGCTAGCAGCGCTTTACAAGTGCAAGTGACGTGTACGATATGTTGAATCAAATGTGCGTGAAAGAACGGCGGAAATCGGCCAACTGGAGCATGGAGACTAATGAGCACACCTCCAGTGACCCACACATGGGCTAACAGTGCCTGAAATCGCCACTGAAGATGCTTCACAAATGAAAGAAGCGAAACGCGTATGGCAATAAACGAACTGCCTCCGATTAGTTGCATAGACGGAACATACATCTACCAAAAATGACACAGTTTGTGTTACAGGTAGAGCAAGAAATTCTTCAAGACGACATTTGGAGGTTGTTTGCTTCCATTTCACAAGAAATACAAGAGTATGTTCATGTCTGCGAGGGGAGATGGTGTGTCGGTATTCAAATTGATATTGGCAGTCAGTGGATGTCAGTTCGAAATGGAGCAGAAGTTTCACTCATTTCATATCCATCATCTGACGTACATGTCCACAAAATTTTATAAATATTGGAGTACGGCCTCATGGGATACACTTCACGTTCTCTTCGGTATAGATTGTTTAAGTTTCTGCCTAAAATGTACAAGATGCAGGGGTTGGAAAATATATGGAAACACCGCGCGAAATGCTTGCTTGACCACAAATGCAGGTGCTTGCCAGGTTGCGCTGCTGTATTTGACAACGAACGGTGCCTGAGCATTTTCCTCAGTACGTTGCAAATGTCAGTTGAGGTCTGAACAGTGTTCCTTGTAATTGTGAGTGCATTATGTTGGAGCTAAGTGGATTCGAACGTTGTCAAGTTGTTGGTCCTCGTATGGTGCGTGCTTCCGTAGCCAATGGAACCGAATTGTTTGATGTTTCAAGAGGCACCGTATCGAAGAAGTATGCCACACACAGGGAAAGCGGATAAACATCATCCGCTAAACCACAACGCGGACGAAAGAGTGCGTTGAGTGCTCGTGAAAGACGGTCATTGAAGAGGATTGCGACGAAAAATAAGAGGAGGGCAGCTGCAAAAATCACTGCAGAGCTGATGTCGCACTCGCGAACCCTGTCAGCATCAAAACAACGGGAACAGAGCGCCATAAACAGGTAGTTGTACGGCGAGTTGGAATTCCAAAACCGCTCATCAGTGATGCAAGTGCCAGTAACAGAAAACGTGGCATGGAAGCCATAATACCTGAACCAGCAGAAGAACGTCATTCGCTTGGACGAGTCTTGTTTCACATTGTTTCCACCTTCGAGACGAGTTAACGTCCTAAGAGTGAGGTATGGCAGGGTATGGGTGATGACTGCAGCCGCCATATCGCGGTATTCCGTGAGACCGATGGTTACTCTGCAAGATCGCATTACTGCCAAGGACTATGTGACGATTTTGGATGCTCAGATCCATCTCATTGCACAATATTTGTTCACCGATGGTGATGCTGTGCTCCAAGGCGACAGGGTCCCTGCTCACACAGCTCGCATCGTCCAAGACTTGTGACCATCAGAATGAACTGTCGCATCCTCCCTGGCCACCACTCAAGAGATCTCAATATCGTTGAGTCTTTGTGGTCTACGTCGGAGAGAAGGGTGCGTGATAGTTATCCTACTCCGTCATCCTTGCCACTATTTTGCAGGAAGGACGGTGTAAGATTTCTTTGAAAACCATACAGGAGACGCATCCAAGCTGTTTTGAATGTGAACGTATTTTTGTCCAACCCCTGTAGACCTGCCATTGGAAATTCAAAAACTGGTTCAAATGGCTCTGAGCACTATGGGACGTAACGTCTGAGGTCATCAGTCCTCTAGAACTTAGAACTACTTAAACCTAACTAACCTAAGGACATCCAGATTGAAGCTCCTAGAACCGCTCGGCCACACCAGCCAGCCCATTGGAAATAGTAATTGAGATACTTTTGGTCGTACGTGTTGCTTGTATTCTAGGCACCGACGGAAAAATCGAGACTGGTTCATTCCAGTTTGAATGGAGTGCGAAATATTGCACAGCAAAGAATAAACGTGGTTTGGCAATGTACTTATAAAGCTTTGCATTCTCTGGGAATTAGTATCAGCATGACAGGCGCGTTCTTACAAACAAGTAAAAACACCAACAATCAACTGTTAATAATGCTGTTTATTAGGAACAAATAGCGCACGTTGCTGGTTTATAACATTTCCGTGTATCGTCAGACGGCTGGAAATTTGGAAATTTGTGGTAAGGCCTTATGGGACCAAACTACTGAGGTCACCAGTCCCTAAGCTTACGCGCTACTTAACCTAACTTAAACTAACTTTACGCTAAAAACAACACACACACCCATGCCCGAGGGAGGAGTCGAACCTCCGACGGAGGGAGCTGCACGGACCGTGACAAGAGGGCTTAGCCCGCGCCGTTCAAACGGATACTCACATTTATAATGACGTTTGGGTTATGCTGTACAGATAATATCGGCACCCCAAGGTAATTTCGCCAGAGCCGTAAACAGGCAACGTCGTATGTACTGTACAAGCCAAATGTAATGCTAAAGTGAACTTCAAACGAGAAAATTATTAAACTTTCATATCGCTTACAAATTTCCACTGCATCTTCTCTGGCCAAAATTTAGTTGTTTCTTCGTCCACTTGGACTACCATCATGGCATTTGGCTTAAGTTACTGAGGAAAACCAGGCAGAATCTAAATTTGAATGTAAATACTTAGACTTCCGCGGCCGGTGTTACTTTAATTAAAAACCCTCTGGAACAATGTACTAAGCACCCAACTCACATCTAAAATAGTTCGCGCATTGACGAAGGCCGCTGCATCGTAACTGGAACATTCGTTGTTTTAGGATTTCAGCTGAGTGAATCAGATTAAGAAATGAGACAGTAAGAGACGTAGTAGATGAGGTTTCCTGATTGGGCACAAATATATCTGATGGTTGCCGAAGTAGTGATTATATGAAATACAAACTAGCAATACCAAGGAAGGTGTTTCTGAAAAAGAGAAGTTATTAACATCGATTATAAAGTGAATGTTAGGAAGTCTGTTTCTGGAACCATTTTTCTGCAGAATGACCTTATCTAGAAGTGAAACACGGATTATGAACAATACAGGCAAGAAGAAAATAGAGGATTTTGAAATGTGTTGCTACGGATAAAAGACCCGATACATAATGTAGAGGTACAGAATCGAAATGGCGAAAAAAGAAATGTGTGGCACAACTTGACTAAAAGAAGGGATTAGTTTATTGGACATACCTTGAAGTATCAAGAAATCGTAAATTTAGTAGTGGAAGGAAGAGTGTGGGGGGGGGGGGGGGGGGAGAGGAGAGAGAGAGAGAGAGAGAGAGAGAGAGAGAGAGAGAGAGAGAGAGAGTGAGTGAGTTTGGGAGGGGGGGCGGGTGTAGAGAGAGATCAGGACTTGACTCCAGTGAACAGCTTCAAATGGATGTAGGTTGGACTAGTTACACAGAGAAGCAGAGGTTTACGAAGGATAGTCTAGCCTGGGGAGCTAAATCAAACCAGTCTTTGGACTGAACAACATAAAAACAAGAAACGCCTGATAACATAATGCGGTAGTACATCCAGGAGCGTTTCAGTGAGATTAAATCTGCATGGTCCGACGGCGACTACAATGTTACCCCACTCTGCTGTCTCTTTCATTTCGATATGATTGCTTTATTCAGCGCTCAATGTCAGCCGGCTGCTGTAGATGCGCTGCTGCTGCTGATTACATGACGATGTGGCGATGTCTTATAATGGTGACAAGGAACTTTGTCCACTTACGTCTTCATTGAATGTCGATGGATGACCAGCAACATTGGTCCTATTTAACCGTAATAGCCGCATAATGAAAATGTAACGGGCGGTAATAACCAAGCAGTCACGCACCGTAAAATCGAAGCCTCCGTGTGAACTCGAATCTCTCTAATTCTACGTTCATGATATTTTTTGCGAGATGGACACAGGAGGGAGCAGTACGTCGGCTGACTCTTCTGAAGGTACGCTCTCGGAATTTCAACAGTTAACCACACCGTTAAGCATAGCGCTTCTCTTGTAGCCTCTGGTGCTGGAGTTGGCTGCGCATCTCCGTGACGCTTGCGTGTTTATAAACGAAACAAGCTCCTGCTGTTTGGTTCTTCTCTATTTCCTCTTCTCAAAACATACCTGGTACGGATCCCACGACGATCTATATACTAATATTGTAATGCGCGTGCCTGGAAACGGAGAGTTCGCGGCACCCATTCTCGGCCGAATTACGGATTTTTCAGTCTTCTTTCTAAGTTAGCCTTCACCTCTCAACGATGTGAGGAGTCGCCAGAAACTAGACGTGGTTCGGATTCCACATTAAACTCTAAGTTTCCCCAATTGGAAAAATGGGGCACGTGTGTAGCAGAAGTGGCGTCCATCTGAAAGTCTTGTACCAGGCCACTGACCCACATGAAATTATTATTATTATAATTAGAAATTCTCCTAATAAATGGAAAACGTTAGGCAAATAACTCGATCAACTTTTCTTTATGCTCTTATTGTTGTTGCGTTAGCCTTTCATTCTTTCAAAGAAGGCTTGTTTACATTCTTCCGACCACTGTAGTGTGAGCGGCTTTTGTTTTGATTGCTCTGAAGTAACATTCCATTTGTCTACTTGCGTTTGAATGTGTGTCTTTCTAGAATTTCGGTTGTCTTATGCTTGCGTTGTTGGACTCTTTTTCGAATTTCATTCAGTCAAAATGTTGAGTTCTTAAGTGGTGTTACATAGTCTAGTATCCTTTTTGTCACTCGCTATTCTGGTAGTCTGATGAGACGACCAAAGATTTTCATTCGCCTTTTCTTAATATAAATTTCGATGTTTGAAACCTGTTCTGTTGTTTTGATTGATTGTAGCCAGTTGGGTACGTCTTGCTCCTAAAAAACTCCTAATGATCTTTCTCACTTCGTTTTTCAATTCTTCAAAAAATTTGGAAATTTGTGGTAACGACTATGGGACCAAACGGCTGTGGTCATCGGTCCCTAGGCTTATGCACTACTTGATCTGACTTAAACTAACTTAAGGTAAGGACAACACACACACACACACACACACACACACACACACACACACATGAACGAGGGACGACTCGAGCCTCTGACGGGAGGGGGGAGTCAATTCTTCAAGCTCATGTTTTCTGTAAAGCGTCAGTGTTTCGGTTGCGTAGAGGAGTGTTAGTTTTGTGACTATATTTCTGTGCCGAATTTTTGTCTGCCTTGGCATAGATATTTTGTCTTAGAGATTTTGGACAAACCCTAATGCTTTTTTGACATTTTGGAGGCGATTTTTCTGTGAGATTTTTTTTAGGGCCTGTCGGTCTGATGAGTTCTTCGAGGTATATAACGTACGGGACCCCGTTGATTTCATGTTCGTGGTTATTGTTTTTGAACATAAGTATTCACTTTTCTGAAATGATATTTGTAACCCTACTTTTTCTGCACGTTCTTTATGTGCCTCGAACTCTTTGACACGAGTCTCTTTGTCCTCTACAAGTATTACCAGATCGTCGGCGAATGCGAGATGTGGTATGTAGAAGTTATTATTATTATTATTATTATTATTATTGAGCGAACGATGGCTTCGTAGTTTTCCTCCAATGTGGATGGATTTCACTTCCTGAGGGTTCTTCCAATAAATCTCAGTCTGGCATGTGTCCTAGCCTTATGCAGTCGTTATCTTTCCGTACGCTCACTCCTTGATGTGACGATCTCCACTGGTTGTTCTGCAATCTTCGTATATTTATGCGCAGTACCTTACATTTATGTCGAGGGCGAACAGCCAATAGCTGCACTAAACGTCGATCCTCTGCGCGTCTTTCTAGAGTTTGTAAGAATTTTCTAGCGTTGTTTACTTCTCTGTATTCGATAGCATCGTCCGCTAAAAGCCTCAACTTAGACTTTGAAGACCAGCTTGACTTCCGAGAACGCAGAGGCGGTAAGAAAGCTATCCTACGCCTTCGTTGTGTAATTGGAGAAAACTTCTGTACCAACAGAAAAATTACATAACTTACGTCGACTTCAGGAAGGCATCGACGTTATCAGTTGTGACAAGCTATTCGAAATTCTAAAAATTGATTAAAGAGTGCTATAGAGACAATAAAAATAAAGAACTACGTAGTAAAGATAAGAAATACAGGAAAAAACTAGAATTCTTGAAAGTATTAGACAAGGAAGCAATCTGTCCCATACCCTGTTCAACATCCACATAGAACATTCAATAAAGAAGTGCACAGAATAAGTACTGTGCACCTATCAGAATAAATGGAGAGAGGATACATATGCTTAGCTTTGCGATGGCATATCTGTGATAGCTCCAGATGATACAAATCCCCAAAGAATCTTTGAACTTCTGGATACGGTACAAAGCGAAGAGTGCAAACTGGAAATTAACTCAAAGAATTGCTCAAGCAGCAGTACGACACGCGTACCGAAGGTTCCGTACAAACTTAATATTTATATAGATAGTTCATCCATTACGGAAATCGACGCTGTCGGCGATTTTTGCCTGTTATCGAAAAATGGTTCAAATGACTCTGAACACTATGGGACTTAACATCTGAGGTCATCAGTCCCATAGAACTTAGAACTACTTAAACCTAACTAACTTAAGGACATCACACACATCCATGCCAAAGGCAGGATTCGAACCTGCGACCGTAGAGGTCGCGCGGTTCCAGACTGAAGCGCCTAGAACCGCTTGGCCACAGCGGCCGGCGCCTGTTATCGACATTGATACTGGTAGGATATCGATCCCAGGGATTGCAAGACTTAGGAGAATGTTTTAATTTCAAGTTTGAAGTCGCAAAACAAATGGCTAGTAATTTTTTCGCATGATATAAGCACAAATTAAGAATTTTCTGATTTTTTCCCATTTACTTGTACTGTTAAGCTTTTCTTGTTGGCAAATTTCGTGTTTCTATGCCAAGGAGAAGTAGCCTATGGGTTTTAATCAGTGAGTTTACGTGTTTCATTATATGTGACATAAATGGCTGCCTAAAACTGCATTTACTTAGAAGCTTAAAATGTTTGCACCACCAAATTACTGTAGACCTCAGTATCTGCCATAAATTTCAACTCTATACGTCTACCCGTTTCTCATAAAAAGGATTTTGAACATTTGGACAGACAGACAAAGAGACAGACAGACGGACAACAACGCGATTCTATAAAGGTTCCGTTTTTGCCCATTGTGGTAGGAAACCGTAAAAATTGCACAAGTGCGATTGGGACTCGCGTTCTGAGGGTTCCGTACAAATTTAATTGTGTTTATATACAGATCATCCATCACGGAAATCGATAATCTCGGTGATTTTTGCCTGTTATCGATATCGATACTGGCAAAATATCAAAACATATGACGTAAATGGCTGGAGCTTTTGATTTTATGGACTTGCAAAGCATCATGGGACTATAGACCTGGAACTTCCGACATTAGCCCGCTAAGTTATTTATGTACCTGGTGATCAAAAAGTCAGTATAAATTTGAAAACTTAATAAACCACGGAATAATTTAGATAGAGAGGTATAAATTGACACACATGCTTGGAATGACATGAGGTTTTATTGGAACAAAAAAAAAAAAAAAAAAAAATTGCTAGACGCGTGTAAGATCTCTTGCGCGTGTCGTTTGGTGATGATCGTGTGCTCAGCCTCAGCCGCCACCTTCGTCATGCTTGGCCTCCCAAGTCCCCAGACCTCAGTCCGTGCGATTATTGGCTTTGGGGTTACCTGAAGTCGCAAGTGTATCGTGATCGACCGACATCTCTAGGGATGCTGTAAGACAATATCCGACGCCAATGCGTCACCATAACTCCGGACATGCTTTACAGTGCTGCTCACAACATTATTCCTCGACTATAGCTATTGTTGCAGAATGATGGTGGACATATTGAGCATTTCATCTTTGCTTTGTCTTACTTTGTTATGCTAATTATTGCTATTCTGATCAGATGAAACGCCATCTGTCGTACATTACTGCCTTTTTGATCAAAAATGGTTCAAATGGCTCTGAGCACTATGGGACTTAACATCTATGGTCATCAGTCCCCTAGAACTTAGAACTACTTAAATCTAACTAACCTAAGGACAGCACACAACACCCAGCCATCACGAGGCAGAGAAAATCCCTGACCCCGCCGGGAATCGAACCCGGGAACCCGGGCGTGGGAAGCGAGAACGCTACCGCACGACCACGAGATGCGGGCGCCTTTTTTGATCACCCGGTATATTCTTAAAAAGTAATGGTCGTATAACACTCCAGTGGGGCACGCCAGAAAATTTCTCTGGGTTGAGAATGAGACGCTGTGTTCTGTTTGTTAGAAACCTCAGTCCAATCACAAAGGTGATCCAATACTCCATACCCTCGTATAGTGTTCACTAAGCGGCAGTGCGGAACTGCATCAGACGGCTACCAGAAGTCAAGGAGTACTGGTTGAAATGGCTCTGAACCCTATGGGACCTAACATCTGAGGTCATTAGTCCCTTAGAACTTAGAACTACTTAAATCTAACTAACCTAAGGATATCACACACATCCATGCCCGAGGCAGGATTCGGAGCCAAGGAGTACTGCATCAACTTGGGCGCAGGTACAGGTATCTTGCTCATTTCTGCCTCGTGATCGAACAGAGATCGTCTATTTCGGCAACCACGTTGGTTCCTACAGTGGAGATTTTCAGTCATCAGGAAATTTACGCGAGTGTTCCGAAATTCTTCAGGAGACCTGCGTTCGCGGTATAGACCTATAGTCAGTTCGATGGCACATCAGTCCTTGTCTCGGCGTGTCAGCTCTTCATCTCAGTGTGTCAGTTCGGATGCGAGTTTTTTTTAGTTGGCTGAGACACGAGTTGAGCGTGTAAAACCTGACATGGGGACGTACGAAGAGTGGGCGGGACAGGCCGCCGTCGCGTGCAGCGTCACGTGTACGCCGCCGGCCGCAAATAGTGTTGGCGCGGGTAAGCGGGCCACGGCAACTGCGCCGGGCTGCCGCTGCGTGCCGCCTTGGCCCTGGCTGCCGGCTCGTAAATCGCAGCGACGCGACGCCACCGAGGGAGGGACCGACGTTGATTACCGCAGACCAGCTCCGTGGAGCGCGCACACTGCCGCCGCAGCCGGTAGCCGCGGAGCGTTTGTTCTCGGCCGAAGCGGCGTCACGTTCCCTGCTTCTCGTAGCGTCAGCGCCGGCTCATTTCATCCCGACAACCTGTTTGCCCCGCTTCGTGCAGCGAGTGAGTGAGTGAGAGAGAGAGAGCGAGGGAGATGAAAGCGCGGGATTCTTGCCCCAGAGGAAGAGCTTCTGCTGTTATGAGGAAATACGATCGCTCTTCCGGTACTGGACCCAGCCAGCCAGTCTATCTTTGAGGTCAGACTGGGCGCCGCCAAATTCCTCTTACACAAGCTCTCATTAACATTTGGCGTCGGGCCTACTATATCTGTATCTATACATTTTTAAAATCAATGTACGTGGTCGTGCTGAAAAATAATGTGTCTGAACTTTTTATGTGAAAACTCTTCAACCTTTTTTAAATAAGACAAATGTTATTAACATCCTACATCTTAACTCTTCATGTCTAAATATTTGTTTCTCAACGTGGTCACCTTGGCGGCACACACATTTCATAACGAGATATCAGTTTGTTGATACCGTCAATGTGGAACATTTGGCTTTGTCGACAGTGCCACAACCTCACGCCCGCTTGCACCCCTTCATCACTATGAAAGTGAACTCCTAGAAGGTGTTCTTCGGAAACAGATGAAAATCAGATGGGGCCAAGTCGGAACTGTATGGGAGATGATCGGAGACAGTTAGCCCGAGGCGTGGGATTGTTCTACACTGAAGCGCCAAAGAAACTGGTATAGGCATGTATGTTCAGATACAGAGATGTGTAAACAGCCAGAATACGTCGCTGCGGTCGACAACGTCTATATAAGACGAAAAGTGTCTGGCGCGGTTGTTAGATCGGTTACTGCTACTACAGTGGCAGGTTGTCAAGATTTAAATTAGTTTGAACGTGGTATTATATTCGGCGCACGAGCGATGGGACACAGCATTTCCAAGGCGGCGATGAAGTGTTGATTTTCCCGGACGACCATTTCACGAGTGTACCGTGAATATCAGGAATCCAGTGAAACACCAGATCTCCGACATCGCTGCGGCCGGAAAAAGAGACAAGTGAAGAGAATCGTTCATCGTGACAGAAGTGCAGCCCTTCCACAAATTGCTGTAGCTTTCAATAGGCTATCAACAGGTGTCAGCATACGAATCATTCAACGAAACATCATCGATATGGGCTTTCGGAACCGAAGGCCTACTAGTGTAGCCTTGATGACTGCACGACACAAAGCTTTGCGCCTCGCCTGGGCCCGTCAACACCGACATTGGACTGTTGATGAATGGAAACTTGATGCCTGATCGAATGAGTCTCGTTTCAAATTGTGTCGAGCGGTTGGACGTGTGCGGGTAGGGACACAACCTCATGAATCCACGGACCCAGCATATCAGCATGCGACTGTTCAAGCTGGTGGAGGCTCTGTAATGGTGTCGGCCGTGTGCAGTTGGAGTGATACGGGACTCCTGATACGTCAAGATATGACTCTGATAGGTGACACGTACATAAGCATCCTGTCTACTCACCTGCATCCATTCACGTCCTTTGTGCATTCCGACGGACTCTAGTAATTCCAGCACGACAATGCGGCACCTCACACGTCCAGGATTGCTGCAGAATGGCTCCAGGAACGCTCTTCTGAGTTTAAACACTTCCGCTGGCCACCAAACTCACCAGACATGAACATTATTGAGCATATCTGGGATGCCTTGCAACCTGATGTTCAGACGAGATCTCAACACCCTCGTACACTTACGCATTTATGTACAGCCGTGCAGGATTCGTGGTGTCAGTTCCCTCCAGCTCTACTTCAGACATTAGACATTAGTCGAGTCCATTCCACGTCGTGTTGCGGCATTTCTGCGCTCTCGCAGAGGCTCTGCACGACATTAGGCATGTGTACCAGTTTCTTTGGCTCCTCATTATAGATGTTGCAGTGCTCATGTGTGGTCTATCATTGTCATCCTGGAGGAGAGGGTGCCCCATCTGTGGAGAAACTCTTCGAATTATATTTTCAATTTTCTCAGGGTCTCGCAGAACCGTGTAGAGTTTAAAGTGGTGCATTTGGAATTCATGCCTAAAGCCACCGCTATAAATTCTGCATTTTACTGCGAGACCCTCAGAAAACTGAAAACACGCATTCCAAGAGTTCGTCCACACATGGAACACCCTTTCCTTCAGCGTGACAATGCCGGACAACATATAAGCACTGCGACATCTGCTACAATCCGATGCCTTGCGTTCACTCCCGTCGACCATCCTCCGTGCAGTCCCGAATGCGCCACATCCGAGTTTCCTCTGTTTAAAAACATAAAGAACACCTTCGATGACTTCACTTCGATAGTGATGAAGCGGTGCAAGCAGATATGAGGTTGTCACTCCGTCAAAAAATTCAAACATTGCACAGTGGTAGTATGAGCAAACTAGTCTGCGGCTGGGAGAAATGTGTAGGTAGTCCGGCTTTTCTGTTTTGGACCAGGCAACCCTAGTCGCGACAAACCGGAAGAAGCGCCAACTGTGGAGTAGGGGAGGGTCAGATTTGACAGGGGTGCCATCTAATAGCAGGAATGGTGAGTCGACATGATGTACCGCTGATAATGTCTTCAGACTTAAGTTAACACTGCAATGGATCTGATCATTTTACACAGAAAGATGGGCTTGTAAAATGTTTAGTGTATCACAAGACGCGGAATATTTCTAGGAAGTTCAATTTACAAAGGTACTGCATATCTTAACACGTCAAAGAATGCAGCAAGGGAATCATATGTATACATTTCACATCTCCTCCTACAGCACTGGACCGAGTGCCGCCGTGCAGTGGTTATCACACTGGACTCGCGTTCGAGAGAATGACGGTTCAAACCCTCGTCCGGCCATCTGATTTACGGTTTCCGTCACTTAGCTACATCGCTGCAGGCAAATGCCGGGATGACTCCTTTGAAAGGACACGGCCGACTTCCATCGCCGTCCTTCCCTCCGATGACTTCGCTGTTTGGTGCCCTCTGCCAAATCAACCAACCAGGACCATTGGATCGATTTCTTACTATCTTGGAAAGAAGCACTGTGTCGGTAAGAACGACCTACCTTTCATTGTCGTAGGGGTGGTTGAGAAAAGGGGATGATGTAGAACTATAACTCAGGAACGTCTGCAGCGTCGTCAGAAAATTATGAATAAACATCACTTGCGGTAGGGGATGGTGTGAGAATGCGTGACACGTAAAAATATGCGATGACGACCGATATTAGTAGCATAGAATCCCAGGAATTTGTACCAAACTCGGCACACCTATCATCTGCGATCTAAAAAAGTCACTGTGCCTCTAAATGGTTCAAACGGCTCTGAGCACTATGGGACTAAACTTCTTAGGTCATCAGTCCCCTAGAACTTAGAACTACTTAAACCTAACTAACTTAAGGACATCACAAACATCCATGCCCGAGGCAGGATTCGAACCTGCGACCGTAGCGGTAGCGCGGTTCCAGACTGTAGCGCCTAGAACCGCTCGGCCACTCCGGCCGGCCACTGTGCCTCTAAGACACCCCCTTTGGCCGTGTGCGGTTGTGAAAAGTGATAACATGAAAAGATTGATCAGCGACGCATGTATCAATTTCAAACAAATTTTTATTATTTGCGTTATTTGTATAAAAATACTGTGGGAATAAGATGACCCTACTACCTTCCGTGATTGGAAATGGTGATTTGAAGGAGTGACATGTAAAAGTGTTCGAAAACGACCTGTTGGTATTTATTTCCTGTATTTAAAGGACTTGGAACCTTCAAAAGCACACTCTGTTCGTTATTTCTGTTGGTCAGTGCATGAACCAGACGGCGAGAATCAGCGCTGGGGCAGCCAATACTTCTGTCAGCGTGTTGCCGGGCCAAAGATCATGCCAAACGGCTGAAGCACCGCAGATACTTTTTACGTTGTCAGGAGCGCCAGGGTGTAGAAGAAACTGCAGGGTGAATTTCGCAAAAATGCAGTTGAAATTTGCGTACAGATGTTTGTGTAATATGCGTGACATATGTGTTTGCGCGCTGTGCTGCGTGCAAAAGGCGAGCTTTATTAATTTTTTGTGACTCCTGACAAGAACATCCAAGATATCCTCATTTCTGTAAAGGAGCATATTAATGAGGACCCATTCTGGAACTTGCTGGCATATAAAAAACATATGCCTGACCGGAACTCGAAGCTGCAACCCTTGCGTTTCGCGTGGAAATGCTCCACGGTGTGAGCTACCCACACTATCCCGCCCTCACAGCTTTACTTCCCGCAGCACCTCATCCGCTACCTTCCAAATTTTATAGAAGCACTCCTTGCTGCAGTGGCGTTACTGGAAGAAAGTATCTTGAGGAGAAATGGCTTTGCCACAGCCTGAGGGTTTGTTTGAAGATCGACTCTTGCATCTGCAGTGGAGTCAGCGCTGATGCGGAATTTCTTTACAGATTAAAATTAGGTGCCGGATTGGAGCTCGAACCTGAGGGAAGGACTCTGGCTAGGCTAGTTCCCTGTTACACCCTGTTTTATTTCTACTCGCATTATAAGATTGTCCAAAGTGGATTTCAAAAGATCTAAACATTTCGGATTGGGGCAAAATTTTATTTGATAAATATTTTTCGAATGAAATACATAATGAAAATACCGTTTACAGGGCGGTCACAGTGTTGACCTAAAGTAATGTTCTTATTCTGTGTAAAAATAGTTGTATTTTACATTACGTAGGTAGAGTCGATTCCTTTTCCTGCCCAGTAGATGACCTGAGTTAACCGAATAACTCCATGTAATGAGCTAGTAATGACACTGATCATAATAACAATAATAAAGAACGACGGGTATGCGATTTACGTCACTCGACAGATCTGACTGTGTTTCTTCTCCGTGATATGTCGTGACATTCTGCAGTTGAGGAATCTGCATTCCCCGCATATAGTGCATGCACATAGGGGCAGACAGTGGAGATCGGCATTTCAGATCTCAGGTCCGTCATAGGATGGACACCTCAATCGACAAAGCAAAATCCCGTGCAGCCTCGTGCATCACACGATATCAACGGCACGGGAGGTTTTCGCTGTGAAGCGCGTGACGTTGGCTCTCGACCAGCCAGCGCGGGGATTCCCCCTTCACGCCGTGGCCTTCTGCGGTTAGATAATAATCCGAGTCGGAGCGCCGGGATCCACCAGTGAGCAATAGACGCGCTCAGACTCAACGGCTATCTTGCTCCTTCACCTCTGTTGTCAGCCTCCCGGAAAATGGGCTACTTATAGCTCAGAAGATACCAGTTTCCGTCTTTGACATGATTAATAGTCATGACTTAATTTCACCTAATCTCCTCAACTATGGACTTCGAGAATGACGAAATATCTTGTTACAACGTGATTTGAAAGATGAATGCCTGTTCTGCACCACTCATAATTTTTAATACTCCAAACTAAAGGACGCTATGTTTCGAGATCACACGCTCATTACCAATAGCCCATTACAGTAAAGGAAATATTGAGCCTACCGATACCACTCGTCTTCTTTTACTTCTGACATCATCAAAATGTTGGAACAATTGACTTATGGGATTTCAGTACCCGTAAAAATAACGAGAATTATACCAATTCTCATGTCACCAGTATCGTTGGCTTCGGTAATTCACAACCAAACTGTCAGCTTCAAACGTAAGCTACACCTCGGGCCGCGCTATAAGTATTGTCATTGTTCTGGACTGCTTACACACATATGACATCGCGCACCACATTATCATTACGCCACGTTTTAAAGCCGACGTCTACGTCTACAACTACATGCATACTCATCAAACCACTATGAAGTGCATGGTAGAGGGTACATCCCATTGTAGCCTACCAGTTCTGACACTCCACTCCTTTTCTTTTTCGTCAGACATCAGCATAAACAGCCTCTGAGTGCGTTACCCACTCGCTGGCCGGAGTGGCCGTGCGGTTCTAGGCGCTACAGTCTGGAACCGAGCGACTGCTACGGACGCAGGTTCGAGTCCTGCCTCGGGCATGGATGTGTGTGATGTCCTTAGGTTAGTTAGGTTTAATTAGTTCTAAGTTCTAGGCGACTGATGACCTCAGAAGTTAAGTCGCATAGTGCTCAGAGCCATTTTTGCGTTACCCTCTATTGAATAAATGACTGGGGTAAGGAGTGGACACTTATTCTATGACAGAGCACGACAGTGTTCTAACTGTACACAGTTTTTTTTTAAATTCAGAATTATTATCAGAGAAATACACGAATTTACATAGGTTGTAACGTGACAATGTTACGACAGTTGTCAAGGTCATACATTTCATCTTGATTAATCGAAATAACTCTAAACACAATTTTAACCAGAAAGTTACTACCGTTTCGTGAAGTTGGCCAATATTATGACAAATCATCCGATTCCGGTTCTAAATTCGTTACTATTTAGTATGACAATCAAGTCTACAGAGGGTGGTTAGTTTTTGTGACAAGCTGAGCAAAAGATTACTCAAGGTTGCTCGAGTTCACATTGGACACAAGCTGGTGAACCAAAAAGTTTACACCTCTGCTAGCGGTATTTACCTTAGCTGCGATAAGCTGTCGGCTGCATGGCTGCTCTCGTCCTCTGGAAGTCCTATAAAAGCTAATCAAAAGCTTTGCTGATCTGATCAGCAGAAACTATCCTATGTTTCTCGTTAGGTGAGAAAACATGCACATATCCCTAGTCTTGAAATATGGCGATATGCACTTGCATTGATGGAGCAGCGTGCATATTGCAAAGCCCTCTCGGTTATCGCAAGAACAGTTAACTATGTGGTTGTTTCGTTTCTCCATGGTTGGAGCTCAACGACGCTACAGCTAATATCTAGCTGAATGTCAGCCGAAGTGAATGCAGTGTTCACCCAAAATTCCTTCCTCACATTGTACAGAGCATTATGTGCCCTGTTCTGCACTTGACGCTGGTTCACCGGAGAGTCCACAAAATTTTCGGTCTTGTGTCTCTCGTAGCAAAACAGTCCCCACCTGGGTCCTTTCATCCTCCGCGTCACAGCTTTTTCCGACCAATAGGAGCGTTCCTGTTATTTTGTGGAAACTATCTCTGCCAATTGCAAAGGGCCTACTATCAAACTGCGTCGAAATTTCGGCACTTTACTCCTTCCTAGTTCCTGCCAGCCAGTAGGACATTTTGTGTCCGCTCCAGACGCCTAAAATCGACTTGCATACATCATGAGCGCACCACGCATAGTTCACGTGGTCGACTGGGTCGTATGCATCTGGAAATTCCCCAACACAGTTTCTAAAGATTCTTTCCGTACCACTCCAGTGGCCCGCTACTTGCCCTCCTGGACGAGTCTCTTGGCCTGTTCGTTGTCCCGCGCCATGGGTCACTTAAAGAGCTTTCCATTATACACTCCTGGAAATGGAAAAAAGAACACATTGACACCGGTGCGTCAGACCCACCATACTTGCTCCGGACACTGCGAGAGGGCTGTACAAGCAATGATCACACGCACGGCACAGCGGACACACCAGGAACCGCGGTGTTGGCCGTCGAATGGCGCTAGCTGCGCAGCATTTGTGCACCGCCGCCGTCAGTGTCAGCGAGTTTGCCGTGGCATACGGAGCTCCATCGCAGTCTTTAACACTGGTAGCATGCCGCGACAGCGTGGACGTGAACCGTATGTGCAGTTGACGGACTTTGAGCGAGGGCGTATAGTGGGCATGCGGGAGGCCGGGTGGACGTACCGCCGAATTGCTCAACACGTGGGGCGTGAGGTCTCCACAGTACATCGATGTTGTCGCCAGTGGTCGGCGGAAGGTGCACGTGCCCGTCGACCTGGGACCGGACCGCAGCGACGCACGGATGCACGCCAAGACCGTAGGATCCTACGCAGTGCCATAGGGGACCGCACCGCCACTTCCCAGCAAATTAGGGACACTGTTGCTCCTGGGGTATCGGCGAGGACCATTCGCAACCGTCTCCATGAAGCTGGGCTACGGTCCCGCACACCGTTAGGCCGTCTTCCGCTCACGCCCCAACATCGTGCAGCCCGCCTCCAGTGGTGTCGCGACGGGCGTGAATGGAGGGACGAATGGAGACGTGTCGTCTTCAGCGATGAGAGTCGCTTCTGCCTTGGTGCCAATGATGGTCGTATGCGTGTTTGGCGCCGTGCAGGTGAGCGCCACAATCAGGACTGCATACGACCGAGGCACACAGGGCCAACACCCGGCATCATGGTGTGGGGAGCGATCTCCTACACTGGCCGTACACCACTGGTGATCGTCGAGGGGACACTGAATAGTGCACGGTACATCCAAACCGTCATCGAACCCATCGTTCTACCATTCCTAGACCGGCAAGGGAACTTGCTGTTCCAACAGGACAATGCACGTCCGCATGTATCCCGTGCCACCCAACGTGCTCTAGAAGGTGTAAGTCAACTACCCTGGCCAGCAAGATCTCCGGATCTGTCCCCCATTGAGCATGTTTGGGACTGGATGAAGCGTCGTCTCACGCGGTCTGCACGTCCAGCACGAACGCTGGTCCAACTGAGGCGCCAGGTGGAAATGGCATGGCAAGCCGTTCCACAGGACTACATCCAGCATCTCTACGATCGTCTCCATGGGAGAATAGCAGCCTGCATTGCTGCGAAAGGTGGGTATACACTGTATTAGTGCCGACATTGTGCATGCTCTGTTGCCTGTGTCTATGTGCCTGTGGTTCTGTCAGTGTGATCATGTGATGTATCTGACCCCAGGAATGTGTCAATAAAGTTTCCCGTTCCTGGGACAATGAATTCACGGTGTTCTTATTTCAATTTCCAGGAGTGTACTTGGCCTGTGACGTCGCCCCTCGCTTCTGCTCCCAAACGAAATGTTTCCTCCAGCAGCTTGTTTCACCTCTTGCTCATTGACAGGCAGTATTTAGGTTCGATGTGTTAATACCGTCGATTGAATGTCATCCCTTTGCATTGCATACTGTACATTTTAATAGGCAAATGTGCTCATTTCCGCTGAAATATTCACCTTCCAGTTATGATGTATAAAAACTCTCATGAAAGGTGCTTAATTCACATTCATTTAATCTGCTACCTTACACAGTTATTCTGTTTTTTTTTTTTTTTTTCCTTTTCCAGTTACATGTAGAGCACAGAAAGAATAATTGCTCAAATGCCTGTGTGCGTGTTGTATTTAGTCTGATCTTGTCTTCGCGATCCCCATGGGATAATACGAGGGGGTTCTGAAAAGTAATGCCTCTGAATTTTGCAGTGATAATTCTGCAAGTTTTTTTTTTTAATAAATGGAACTTTATTAACATTCTACATATTTATTTTCATGTTTACATATTAGTTGTCAACATAGCCACCCAAGCAATGAACATGTTTCTCCCATCAAGAGACCAGTTTGTTGATACCGTCACTGTAGAATGTTTGACTTTGTTGATGGAGCCACAACCTCATCTGTGCTTGCACTGCTTCATCACTATTGAAGTGAAGAATTGGAAGATACTCTTTAAGTTTTGGAAACACTTGAAAATCAGCTGGGGCCAAATCGGTCTGTATGGAGGATAATCGATGACTTTGAACCCAAGACTTCGGATTGCTGCAGATATCTCAGCTCTCGTGTGTGGTCTGGCATTGTCATACTGGAGGAGAGGGTGCTGCTTTTGTATGAACGCCTCGCATTCTGCTTTCACTTTTCTGATGATCGTTCATGCACTGACATAGTTACGAGGACAAATTAAAAAGTCTTTGTCCAAAGAAAGGTATATACAGTCAATGACAGATATAAATCCTATTCTATGTACCACACACTATTACACGTTCGTCACATCGCAGCACTAAATTTGAGATGAGATGCTCCTGCAATAGAATTCGTCCTGAACGCAGGGCACGGTACCAATAGGGAGTGTCCACTGGACTGCGTGCATTTACAGCCTCAGAACTGGTTAAAAACGCTAAAGAAGTGACATTAGCAGCTGTCCACTGCTGTGGAATACTGCACCACGGGGTTCAGTAAGGTGTTTCTAACGACTAAAGCCCACACTCCAACCCCTTTCGAATATCAAAATTGTAATCCCTGTATTATGCTACTGTGTTACGTTCAAAACAAATCTATTTACTTTATTTGTGCGGCTACTTCGATTCTAAGAACATAAGCGCCACTAACTCTTGAGTATCATACTCAAGCACAAGATAAAACTTCCTTACGTGGTTCGCTAGCCGAACACAAGTGCCAAATTAACAGCGATATAACATTAGCGTCCCTGCTCTGTTGAGTCCTCTTGGAACATGCCACTCCGAATTCATCGATACCTGACGGTGTCCTTGTCTTGTAATTGGATTTTTCTCATCGCTCAGACGTTTTGCGTACTAGTCCCAAGGTTTTTATTATCTTCTTCAAATTTATCCTCACATTTCCAAATGTTTCCCCTGTCGTACGTATCAACTGTACTATCACGCCATCTGTTTTAAAGATGTGTTTCTGAGAGGCTTATGGATTTGAAGAATGAGAAATAAATTGAAACACACGAGTCAGTTAATCTCTGCGCAAGAGACACTGACCCAGTCAACGAAATACATTAAATGGATTCGCAGCTGCGAATATGGATATATGGATAACCCTCAGCTGTACAGTGAAATGACAATCAAAATTTGTGTCGGACCAGGACTCGAAGCCGTATTTCCCGCTTATGTATACATGTCTGTAGGAAGATTGCATCGTATTTCGGAATAACATAGGCACGTCAATATCGTATCGTATCACAGTCTACGAAACGTTCGAGGGAGACAAGACAAGAAAAGCTATTTACCACTCCAGTGATTGCTTCCTTTCGCTGCAGTGAGTATTGAACTGCGAAACTGTAGGTTCATGTACTGGTTGCTTTAACCCTTAGTTTTCTTCGCTTTATTTTTACCGTGTAACGGATAAGTCGTCTGCGCAAGCTATCCGAGTTGCATCCAGAACATAGACTAGGCAGTGAACCACGTATAAGCGAAAACAAGGAGCAAGAAGCCACGGAACAGTATAGCAGAAATAGGATGTTACAGAATTTCCTATTGTGTGTTTTACTGGATATCCATTTACAATTATTCTCTGGCGATCTTATTTCTTTATAACCTCAAAATTAGTAACACTTTTACTTTTCAGCGAACGTCCTTATCTTTCAAGACCGCTGTCCTTTTCACAGCAGGAGACCTCATAATTGGACGCTTTACGTGTTTGTTTTTGTTATCGGCTTCGTATCTCGTTGTTCGACAGACTGAAAACGTCACTATGTTCAAGGATATGTCGTTTTGGGAATACAACGCTTACCTTAGCAAGCAGTGTATACTACGAGATTCCACGAATTCTATTCTAGGTGATACAGCTGCACGGTATTTCAACATGTTTCTGTGTCGTTGTGCTATATTTCAACTTGCGCCACGGCTGTGAACTGCTCAAATTAGCGACTTGAAGATAGGTTTATCACTTTGAGGAAACGCGCCAGCAACGTTTTCCTTTAAACTGTAGTATTTATATAGAAAGTCGAGATAAACGTTTTTGAAAGCAAAATAGGTTAGAAAAAATACCGAAGAGCCACAACAACTGATACACCTGCCTAATATCATGTAGGGCCGCCGCAAGCACGCAGAAGTGCCGCAACATGACGTGCATGTACTCGACTAATGTCTGAAGTAGCGCTGAAGGGAATTGATAACAAGAATCCTGCAGAGCTGTCCATGATCCTTAAGAGTACGAGAGGTGAGGAGATCTATTCTGAACAGCACGTTGCAAGACATCCCAGATATACTCAATAATGCTCTTGTCTGGGGAGTTTGGTGGCCAGCGGAAGTGTTTACTCAGGAGAGTGTGCCTTGTGCCACTCTGTAGCAATTCTGGACGAGTGGAGTGTCGCATTGTCCTGCTGGAATTGCCCAAGTCCGTCGGAATGCATAATGAACATTAATGGATGCAGGTGATCGGACAGGATGCTTACGAACGTGTCACATGTCGGAGTCGTATCTAGATGTATCAGGGGTCCCATATCGCTCCAACTGCACACGGACCACACCATTGCAGAGTCTCCACCGACTCGAACAGTCGCCTGCTGACATGCAGGGTCCATGGGTTCATGAGGTTGTGTCCATACCTGTACACGTCCATCCAATCGATACAATTTGAAACGAGACTCGTCCGACCAGGCAACATGTTTCCAGTCATCAACAGTCCAATGTCGGTGTTGACGGGCCTAGGCGAGGCGTAATGCTTTGTGTCGTGGCCGAGCGGTTCTAGGCGCTACAGTCTGGAACCGCGCGACCGCTACGGTCGCAGGTTCAAATCCTGCCTCGGGCATGAATGTGTGTGACGTCCTTAGGTTAGTTAGGTTTAGGTAGTTCTAAGTTCTAGGGGACTGATGACCTCAGCAGTTAAGTCCCATAGTGCTCAAGAGCCATTTGAACCATTTTTTGCTTTGTGTCGTGCAGTCATCAAGGGCACACGAGTGTGCCTTCGGCTCTGAAAGCCCATATCGATGATGTTTCGTTGAATGGTTAACACGCTGACACTCGTTGATGGCTCAGGATTGAAATCTGCAGCAATTTGCGGAAGGGTTGCACTTCTGCCACGCTGAACGATTCCCGTTGGTCCCGTTCTTGCAGGATCTTTTTGTGGCCGCAGCGATGTCAGAGATTTGATGTTTTACTCTGACGAGAAAATCTCTACTTCATCGCTGCCTCGGAGATGCTGTGTCCCATCGCTCGTGCGCCGACTATAACACCACGTTCAGACTCACTTAAATCTTAATAACCTGCTATTGTAGCAGCACTAACCGATCTAACAACTGCTCTCGACACTTGTCTTATATAGTCGTTGCTGACCGCAGCGTCCTATTCTGCCTGTTTACATATCTCTGTATTTAAATACGCGTGTCTATACCAATTTCTTTGGCGTTGCAGTCTATAAAACCTATGTTTCCTAAAAATCTGTGGACCTTCCGAAGACTGTGTTTGATGCATTTGATCCCTAGTTCTTGGAGTTCATCATTACAACTTGTACATTACTCCGTAGTAACCACACCGGAGATTGTGCCTCTGATTACCACCATACAATTTTACTCCATCAGATCCTCCACAAAACCTAATAAACAGTAGTGAGGACGCACAATAAATTTCTGACTGTACTTGCTCGACGCATCGTTGACGACCTTAAAATACTTGTATATCTTTAATGTACGAAGTAGAAGCCATGGCTGCTGCTGTTGCGCATTCCAAGTTTACCATCCTTCCTCCCACTTTTGTAGTCGACGGCCCGGAGATATCGGGTTTGGATCGTAGCGTCGAAAGAATTCTGACGCTACCAGAATATAGCCATGTGCGACACACTTAAGTCTTTCGACTTACACACTGTCTCCGTGTCAAAAGGCTGAACTAAGGGCGTGATCGTTTTTGAAAGTGCTTTGGCTTTTTGTTTAATGACGTGTCAATGGTAACCGTAAGTAGCAGGTTCTGTGAAGAATGAGATACGGCTATGTCGAGGAGCAACAACACCCTTGTGGACAGCTTTCCGCGTTTCTTCGTGTTGAGAGCACCCGTAACCTTGTTAGTTTACTCCTGTGGCGGTTTGTCTCTTAATGAGCGTAATCTCTTAGCACGACACCATGGCAGTCCCATAAACCACCCAGCACCGCTCGACCCACCGATGGTTGGGTCATCGTCGTTTTAGTTGGTGGTGAATCAAGATGTTTCAACAACTTGTTTTGATTCTTTCTCTCAGAGGTCATAGTGTCACACTAACTGCTCTTCCGCGATGATCGGACGGCTAAAGAAGTCGTCTGGATTGGCCTGACGCAGCTGCAACGTTTCCGCTGCTGCCTCGGATCGGCGGGCTATTTCGAAAGGCATGAGCAACCGTGGAATGCAACACGAGGTGATCATTCTCATTTTAAAAATGAGAAAGACGCTTAAAACTGAAACATGACTAATTTTCATTTCTTCCACTATCGCTTCCGTAGTGATACGCCCGTCCTCCAGCACAGAGGGCTTTCACTTCCCTTACGCTCCTGGTTCTTCACAGAGAGATGGTCTGCCTCTTCGTTGTTTATTATTTGAACTTGTTTGACTACTGTAGATGCGTCTGCGACACCTATCAATTTTGTCATATGACGGTGCGTTGTTGTCGTAATGTCCGTCAACTCAGCGTTCTTTTCCTTCAAATGCAGAATTCGGTACTCCACTGTATCAGCAGGCTGCTCCGTTTTCTTTTGGCTCCATTAACGGCATGCTGTGGTATTGTGGCACGCGAATTTCGGTGTTTACGATTACTGTCTCAGCAAAGAAACAAGAAGTTAATTGGGAGTTAGCTGTTATACGAGGCAACTTATTTCGTGTGAATTTTGAATTAACAGCTGGAAGCAACGCACTTTCCTTCCAGCAGATGACAGCACCTACATTACCAGTTCATCTGACAATTGCTCCCGGGCAGGGTGTCAGTATTAGAGAGACTGTCAGAGGAAATGTTGTTTCTCCGTGCGTTTGTAATTTTTTATTCTCTGAGCATTTTTATTTTTTTAGTAGCAATGTGTCCTGTGTGTGTAACAGTGCAAATGCCGTATCATGTGGAATTCTTAACTTCACGTGAGTGACAAAAATGTTTAAAATTACTCAACAATTGATAATTGATGCTTATCTGTAACCAAATATAAAATTAGGATGTGTGGGGGACAATTTGTTACAATTTCGTTGTCTTGTGCAGTTTCTTATTATGTACTTTCCTTGTAAAAACAACATGAGAAATTACAAAAGGAAGACAAACTACGACACAACAGCTAAAGAAACATATAGCTAAGTGGCAAAAAAAGTAACGTCTGATTAACAGTAGTTTGTATAAACAAAACAGGCTTTTCTATAACACTGATAACAAATTACAAATAAGAGAAAACAACAATAAATAATACAAAACTACAGAAAACTCCAGCATGTATGAAACGCAAAATATCATTAAACATTTGAAGATGATACGGTTCCCAGGAAATATTCATCAACTGCTGAGAAACTGCAGGCGTTGGAACATTTAAGAAGCTACCTGGAGCCTTTCAGAAAGTCTGGGGAGCTGAAGCTACGCTAGAAGATTGAAAAAAACACCATTAATTCACCCAGTGCTAAAAAAATTTGACAAAAGCTACCAAAATAACTACACAGGAATTTACCTTTAGTGACTTTCAAAATTCTTTCAAAAGCTTTACAAAATGGGCTGGAAATCCAACTGGCTCAGCATTTGGAGGGCTCCAAGGAGTGGAAAAAATTTTAATCTGAAATTTATAATCAGTTGTAGAAGAATGAGAACCAAAAGCATTTATGTAACATATGTAGACGTAAAAAAAAGCATAAGGTTTGATTGACAGGAAAACTTTATTCAGCACCTTAAAAGAGTCTGGAGCTGACGACAAATCAATGGGAATCATAGAACACACTAACAAATATAAAACGCAAAATTATATTTTTAGTTGAGACCGCCAGGATTTTTGAGATCAGACCTTTTATAAGACAAAGGTATGGATTGTCCCCACAGCTGTTCAGTTGAGAATCAGAATAGGTAATCGGGGAATGGAGGAAATGAACAGAAGAAGGTGGAATTGAAAAAAATCACTGTTGGAAGAACAAGCGCTAACCTGGGTTTTAATTGTCTGGCTTTTGCAGATGGCCTTGCCATTTTGTGTTAATCTGTAGGATATGCTACAATGCAGATAAATCTGCTAC
Source organism: Schistocerca serialis cubense (assembly GCF_023864345.2). Classification (NCBI taxonomy): domain Eukaryota; kingdom Metazoa; phylum Arthropoda; class Insecta; order Orthoptera; family Acrididae; genus Schistocerca; species Schistocerca serialis. Next base: position 493,767,060 of record NC_064641.1, on the reverse strand, counting down.
AGGAGAGAGTTTCAAAAGCAGGCCTATGTATAGCTTTTGAGAAAGCAGAGTATATGACCGATGCGAAGGGACACCAAACTATGTGGAAACAGGTTATGGAAGAATAGAGGAGGCTACAAAATGTAAATATCTAGGTGAAAAAACACAACCAAATACTTTAGAGTAAGGGGGCAAGGAAAATGGACATGGGTTTCCAATTAACAAATTACCTGTATAGTAAGAAATCTATTTCGATAAATGCAAAACTCCAGCACCTCAACACTGTTATTAGACCAGAGTGCCTTTATGCTTCTGAATGCCTTTCGTTGAATATAACCAAACGATCAGGTTAAATAGAAAAGAAGGGAAGGAAGATAATGAGGAAAATCCTTTGGCCTCAATATGACAATGTCGATAATAGATTGCTTTTGCGTCAGCAAAACATTCAGAAACGAGCCACGGACAGAACGTCCTCACTCACTGACCGATACAGACGTGAGGTTTATCGTGAGGGAAATCAAAAATCCTAAAATCGGCCCTCCTAGGTTAGCTGGGCAGAGAGAGTGGAGGGACAAGATGGTGTGTGCCAACACAGTCAGAAATATCTGCAAGAGGTACAGATACAACGGCCGGGCAGCTCACAGGATATTTTGGATCAATGAATAGAATCGGAAGAAAAGCCTTGATTTGGCCCAGGGACATAGATTCAAAGAGGAAAACTTCTGGAATAGAGTTAAATTTTTTGATGGAAGTCAATATAACAATTCAGACAGGATGGCAGGCAAATGGCGTGGCCTAAGAAAAATGTGGAGATGCTGCTGCAGAACCTTGTGCCTACGATCGAACGCAGTGGGGTTCCCTGTTGGTGTGGGGGTGGATGAGTGCTGCAGGTAGTTGAAAACTTAATTTTCTAGAGGGTACACAAAATTTACAGCAACATCTTAAAGCAAAATCTAAATGCTAATGCCGAAAAATTAGGTCTGCAAGGAAATTAAATTTTTCAGTAGGACAGCGACCAGAAGCATACGGCTAGAAATAAGAGGATGTGGCACCTGTACAATACACCGAAACAGCTCGCCATTTCTAAGAGACTAGATATACAACCCACTGAACGTCTTTTGGAAGTGCTGTAACAGCACATTAGGAAAAGACGAATTCCTAACAATAAAGAGTTAACACCTGCTCTTCCAGAAGTATGAGACAAAATTCCATCCTCAGTGACTGCAAACCTAGTCAGCTCTTTGGCCAGAAGACTGCAGACAGTAATAACTGCTGAAGGAAAACAACCACTAATTTTTTTGTGATTTAACATATAGAGGTGTATCAAAAAGAATCATCAGGTTTTAAAAAATCGTAACTATTATGTTATTCGAGATATCTGCGTGAACAACGTACTGTTGGAAAGAGCAAACCCTCGAGTTTTACATGGTTCCTACCACGCTGGCGTGTGGAAATGCGGAAATTTTTAAATCAAGGGAATACCGAACGATGGATTGGTCGCACTGAACCAAATGATTCAGCCTTAAATTACTGGCCTATAAGATCACCAGACCTGACTGTACATGATTATTTGTTGTGGGGGTTTAGAAAAGACTATGTTTATGTGCCTCCGTTACGAACAGCAATGAATGAACAGCTGTGGAAGCTGTAGCTCAAGATATGCTCGCTGCATTGTGGGAACAATCTGAAGACCGTATTGGCATATGCCGTGCATCTCAAGGAGGGGTGGGGGTCATATTGAACACCTACTAAAAGGTATGAAAAAAAACTTATTGAGTTTCCCGTTCATCAAAAAACAAAATTCTTTGTATGTGTTTATTAGTTTCTGAAGTATAGACGTGCCAAATCAGATGTTCCTTTTTGATGCAACCTGTATTTTCAGGATCTAAATGAAAAAAAATGAATAGATGAATACTGTATGAAGTAGCTTTTATATGAAATTTTCTGTTTTGTTAATTTGCTATCGGTGTGAATGTATTTTGTTCTTTGTTTTTCAATAAAAATGATTTATGGAGGTAGCAAGCAGTAAAGGAAACAAAAGAAAATTTCGGAGTAGGTATTAAAATCCATGGAGAAGAAATAAAAATTTTGAGGTTTGCCGATGACATTCTAATTATGCCAGAGACAGCAAAGGACTTGGAAGAGCAGTTGAACGGAATGGACAATGTCTTGAAAGCAGTATAGAAGATGAACATAAACAGAAGCAAAACCCGAATTAAGTCGGGTGATGCTGAGTGAATTAGATTAGGAAATGAGACACTTAAAGTAGTAGAGGAGTTTTGCTATTTGGGGAGCAAAATAACTGATGATGGTCGAAGTAGAGAGGATATAAAATGTAGACTGGCAATGGCAAGGAAAGCGTTTCTGAAGAAGAGACGTTTGTTAACATCGAGTATAGATTTAAGTGTCAGGAAGTCGTTTCTGAAAGTATTTGTATGGAGTGTAGCCATGTATGGAAGTGAAACATGGACGATAAATACTTTGGACAAGAAGAGAATAGAAGCTTTCGAAATGCTGAAGATTAGATGGGTAGATCACATAACTAATGAGGAAGTACTGAAGAGAATTGGGGAGAAGAGGAGTTTGTTGCACAACTTGACTAGAAGAAGGGATCGGTTGGTAGGACATGTACTGAGGCATCAAGAGTTCACCAATTTAGTATTGGAGGGCAGCGTGGAGGGTAAAAATCGTAGAGGGAGACCAAGGGATGAATACACTAAACAGATTCAGAAGGATGTAGGTTGCAGTAGATACTGGGAGATGATGAAGCATGCACAGGATAGAGTAGCATGGAGAGCTGCATCAAACCAGTCTCAGGACTGAAGACCGCAACAACAACAACAATGGAGGTACATTCCACATATTGTGTATTCGCTTCTGTTCACGTGCAAAGACTTACTTCAAAAAAATAAATAAAGATGGACGAATAATTTTTGGACTCATTGTAGTCCCAGTCTACCCTCCCTTCTTCACTGTTTCGAGATGATAATCAAAAATTTATGACTGCCACTCATACGCTGACACCCAGTATAAAGGTCGCTGATAACCACGATGATGAACGCCATATCTCTATGTTACTCTCTGTGTCTGAGGAACCGAATCCACTGGCCGAGCCGGGCAGGCACCCGCGCAACTCGCCGGCCGGAAGCAAAGGCAAACACGGCGGCCTGCAAGTGCGCTAACGCCGGCAAGTGCAATGAACTGCTATTGGCCCGGCCGTGGCCGCTCGCTGCTGCCCGGGAACCGTTGGCCGGTAATCAGAGCGACAAAAAGCCGGCGGTGCCTCGTCATACTGCGCTATCGGCCGCGGCCCCGGCCCCGGCCCGCAGCGAGTCATTAACCGGGGCTGGTCCGAAAGGCACCCCGGCCGCCTCGGCACGACCGGGGCCCGCAGACTTGCCAACCTCGGGCCTCCCTATTGTTTTCGGCAATCTCCTGCTGAACGTGGACCGGCTAATGGTGTCCGTGATTAACGACGCCCGCCGCCGCCGAGTGCGTCGTACAAGGCTCGCTCCCTGAAAAGCCGGCGTGTCGGCCGCGCCAGTCTTCTGGCACCCGGCTCCTCCTGAGATGTCTCATTTGGCTGCCCGCACACCTTTCCCAGCGCCCGATTCCTGCTTCTGAGCGGCGGCAGGCGGGCTGCGCCGCCAACCAACTGCCACCCTCCTGAAATACTCCTGGACATTTATAGAAAACATTCGCTTCAGCTGCTAGTAACATACTTAATTTGTTTCAAGACCCGTTTCGAAGCTTAAAACTTCATCTTCAGGTGCCACCAAATACGCTACTGGCCATTAAAATTGCTACACCAAGAAGAAATGCAGATGATAAACGGGTATTCATTGGACAAATATATTATACTAGAACTGACATGTGATTACATTTTCACGCAATTTGGGTGCATAGATCCTGCGAAATCAGTACCCAGAACAACCACCTCTGGCCGTAATAACGGCCTTGATACGCCTGGGCATTGAGTCAAACAGAGCTTGGATGGCGTGTACAGGTACAGCTGCCCATCAGCTTCAACACGATACAACACCTCATCAAGAGTAGTGACTGGCGTATTGTGACGAGCCAGTTGTTCGGCCACCATTGACCAGACGTTTTCAATTGGTGAGAGATCTGGAGAATGTGCTGGCCAGGACAGCAGTCGAACATTTTCTGTATCCAGAAAGGCTCGTACAGGACCTGCAACAAGCGGTCGTGCATTATCCTGCTGAAATGTATGGTTTTGCAGGGATCGAATGAAGGGTAGAGCCACGGGTCGTAACACATCTGAAATGTAACGTCCGTCAATGCGAACAAGAGCTGACCGAGACGTGTAACCAATGGCACCCCATACCATCACGCCGGGTGGTACGCCAGTACTGCGATGACTAATACACGCTTCCAAAGTGCGTTCACTGCGATGTCGCCGAACACGGATGCGGCCATCATGATGGTGTAAACAGAATCTGAATTCATCCGAAAAATGACGTTTTGCCATTCGTGCACCCAGGATCGTCGTTGAGTACACCATCGCAGGCGCTCCTGTCTGTGATGGAGCGTCAAGAGTAACCGCAGCCAGCTGATAGTCCATGCTGCTGCAAACGTCGTTGAACTGCTCGTGCAGTTGGTTGTTGTCTTGCAAACGTCCCCATCTGTTGCCTCAGGGATCGAGACGTGGCTGCACAGCCATGCGGATAAAATGCCTGCCATCTCGACTGCTAGTGATACGAGGCCGTTGGGATCCAGAACGGCATTCCGTATTACTCTCCTGAATCCACCGATTCCATATTCTGCTTACAGTCATTGGGTCTCGACCAACGCAAGCAGCAATGTCGCGATACGATAAACCGCAATCGCGATAGGGTACAAACCGAATTTTATCAAAGGCATCACAACAACGTTTCACCAGGGAATGCCGGTCAACTGTTGTTTGTGTATGAGATGGCTTGGTTCAAATGGCTCTGAGCACTATGCGATTTACCGAGCGATGTGGCGTAGTGGTTAGACACTGCACTCGCATTCGAGAGGACGACGGTTCAATCCCGCGTCCGGCCATCCTGATTTAGGTTTTCCGTGATTTCCCTAAATCGCTCCAGGCAAATGCCGGGATGGTTCCTTTCAAAGGGCACGGCCGACTTCCTTCCCCGTCCTTCCCTAATCCGATGAGACCGATGACCTCGCTGTCTGGTCTCCTTCCTCCAAAACCAACCAACTATGCGCCTTAACTTCTGAGGTCATCAGTCGCCTAGAACTTAGAACTAATTAAACCTAACTAACCTAAGGACATCACACACATCCATGCCCGAGGCAGGATTCGAACCTGCGACCGTAGCGGTCGCTCGGCTCCAGACTGTAGCGCCTAGAACCGCACGGCCACTCCTGCCGGCTGTGTATGAGAAATCGGTTGGAAACTTTTCGTCATGTCAGCACGTTGTAGGTGTTGCCACCGGCGCCAACCTTGTGTGAATGCTCTGAAAAGCTAATCATTTGCATATCACAGCATCTTCTTCCTGTCGGTTAAATTTCGCGTTTGTAGCACGTCATCTTCGCTGTAGCAATTTTAATGGCCAGTAGTGTAATTATCAAAATATGAATGTGTGGCGGTCGGGAAGTCAGTCACTGGCGATTACATCCACGTCAACAGACACGTGGGAGTCTAAGACAGGAACCACAGCACCCACCTAAAAAGCAGTCACTTCCGGGTCGTGCCGCTCAGCCGGGCGCTGTGGTTGCTGGTCGTACGCTCCCTTGTGTCTGTTGACGTGGGTGTGAACAATAATTTGCTTCCTGACCGCCCTACATTCATGTCCTCATAATTATTTAGTGTCACCGGAAGATGAAGCTCTATGTTTCGAAACCGGTCGTGTCATGCGAGGGTGAGTCAAATGAAAACCTTAAATATTTTTTTAAATACTATTTATTGTGCAGAAGTGGTACAAAGCTGTATCACTTTTCAACATAATCTCCCCCACGCTCAATGCTAGTCCTCAAGCGGTAACAAAGTGCATAAATTCCTTTAGAAAAAAATTCTTTTGGTAGTCCGCGCAACCACTCATGCACTGTGTGGCGTACCTCTTCATCAGAACGGAACTTCTTTCCTCCCACTGCGTCTTTGAATGGTCCGAACATATGGAAATCACTTGGAGCAGGGTCTGGTGAGTATGGTGGAAGAGGAAGACGCTCAAAATGCAGGTCTGTGATTGTTGCAATTGTTGTACGGGCAATGTGGTGCCTTGTATTGTCATGTTGCAAAAGGACACCTGCTGACAGCTATCTACGTCGCTTTGATTTGATTGCAGACCGTAGATGAATTTTTAGGAGATCTGTGTATAATGCACTGGTGACAGGGGTCCCTCTAGGCATGTAATGCCCCAAAATGACGCCTTTTTTCGTCCCAAAAGAGAGTCAGTGTAACCTCCTCTGCTGCTGGTTCTGTTAGAAACTTCTTTCGTTTTGGTGATGAGGAATGACGCCATTCCTTGCTCACTCTCTTCGTTTCCGGTTGGTGGAAATGAACCCAGGTTTCGTCCCCAGTAACGATTCTTGCAAAGAAGCCATCACGTTCTCGTTCAAAGTGCCGAAGAATCTCTTCACAAGCATCAACACGTCGTTCTCTCATTTCAGGAGTCAGCTGCCGTGGCACCCGTCTTGCAGACACTTTGTGAAACTGGATCACATCATGCACAATGTGGTGCGCTGACCCATGACTAATCTGTTAACATGCTGCAGTGTCATTCAGTGTCACTCGGCGGTTTTCCTTCACTATGGCTTCAACTGTTGCAATGTTCTGTGGAGTCACAACTCGTTGTGCCTGACCTGAACGAGGAGCATCTTCCACGGAAGTCACACCATTTGCCAACTCCATACTCCATTCATATACTTGCTGCTGTGACAAACATGCATCACCGTACTCAACCTTCATTCGTCGATGAATTTCAATAGGTTTCACACTTTCACTACGCAAAAACCGAATAACAGAACGCTGTTCTTCCCTGGTGCAAATCGCAAGTGGGGCGGCCATCTTTATACTGATACTGCGACGGCATGTGTGCATCTGCGCTATGCTGCCATCTACCGGCCATTCTGCACGCTGTTCGTACCACGCTCACCAACTTACAAGATAACGGCGCAAAATTTCGATTTGTTATTACAAATTTGAGGTTTTCATTTGACTCACCATCGTAAATTGAGAAAATTAATAGTAACTGAAGCGGATTTTTATTCTGTAGATGTATTTCTAAGTTGCGTACATTCACCTGGTCATATATTTTATTTCTGGATAATTTGCGCACAGAGAGCTATTTACTTATAGGATGAAGCTCTTATTCTGCACCTGGGAGTGTGCAGTTTTTTAAAAAACTTCCCGGCAGATTATAATGGAACTTATCTACGTAGCAAGTGGCTTACAAGGCGCTTGACCGACCGATTCTTGAGTATTATCCACCAGTATGGGTATCTTACCAGGCAGGACTGATAGAAGGGATAGAGGACACCCAACGAAGAGCGCCACGTTTCGTCACGGTTCATTTAATCAGCGCGAGAGCGTTACAGAGATGCTCAACAAACTTCACTTACAAGAGATGTATTGTGTATCACAGAGAGGTTTACTATTGAAATTTCGAGTGAGCACTTCCCTAGAAGCGTTAGACAACATATTACTTACTCCCATGTATGTCTCACGAAATGATAGCGACAAGAAATGTAAAGAAGTTAGAGCCAACACAGAAGCTTACCGACAGTAACATAGGTGCTTTTCACGAGTGGAACAGGCAAGGGGACATCAGTTAGTGATACCAGAAGTACCCTCCGCCACACACCAACAGGTGGTTTGCGGAGTATCGATATATATGTGCTGGACAGGCTCGAACACGGGACCTACTCTGTCACTGGCATTAGTTTTACCGACTGAGCTGTCTAGGCGTGACTCGCGATATTCAATTCTGACGGTACCATCAGGTCTACTTTCTACTGCACTCATGTTAGATGCTTCAGGGAAATGAACGACTGTGCGGCTGGTCCCGGCGGAGGTTCGAGTCCTCCCTCGGGCATGGATGTGTGTTTGTCCTTAGGATAATTTAGGTTAAGTAGTGTGTAAGCTTAGGGACTGATGACCATAGCAGTGAAGTCCCATAAGATTTCGCACACATTTGAACATTTGAAATGAACAAGTGGAACTTCCTCAGTCAGCATAGCCGAGCGTTTCCCGTCAAACTACTGTAACTGGTACGCAAAATTTGAGGACAAAAGTAACTGACAAGTATCAGTTCTTATCTTCCACAACCTGGAGACCATTTTGAGCCATTCATGGCTTTCATTTTTATGGATGAAAATCCACCATGATGAGAAATTTAGATTAGAAGTGAAACACTGAAAGTAATACATAATTATTGCTGTTTGTCAAGAAGAGCGTATATGAATAAGAGGAATTTATTGACTTCGTGTTTAAATTTAAGTGTTAGGATATTTTCTCCGAAGGTATGGGAGGACAGTGTATTGGCGGAGCACGGCCGCGGTGGTCTAGCGGTTCAGGCGCTCAGTCCGGAACCGCGCGACTACTACGGTCGCAGGTTCGAATCCTGCCTCGGGCATGGATGTGTGTGATGTCCTTAGGTTAGTTAGGTTTAAGTAGTTCTAAGTTCTAGGGGACTGATGACCACAGATGTTAAGTCCCATAGTGCTCAGAGCCATTGGTGGAGCTGTCATTTGTATTCAGGTGATTCGTATGAAAAGGTGTCCCACGTGATTATGGGCGCTCAGTGGGAATTAAGAGACTTTGAAAGCGGAATGACAGTTGGAGCTAGATGCGTGCGACATTCCATTTCGGAAATCATTAGGCAATTCAATATTCCGAGACCTACAGTGTCAGGAGTGTGCCGAGAATACCAACAGGCATTAACTCTCACCACGGACTACGCAGTGGCCACCGGTCTTCACTTAACGACGCAGAGCAGCGGCGTTTGCACGGAATTGTCAGTGCTAACGGACAAGCAACTCTGAGTAAAATAACCACAGAAATCAGTATGGGACTTACGAAGAACCATCCATTAGCACAGTGCGCCGAATTTGACGTTAATGGATATAGCAGCAGCCGACCGACGCGAGTGTGTTTACTAACTGATGGACGTCGCCTGCAGCGCCTGCCCCGCGCTCGTGAACCGTATCGGTTGGAATCTAGAGGTCTGGAAGACCGTAGCCGGCTCACATGAGTCCTGAATTCTGTTGCTAAAACCTGGTGGTAGGTCAACAAGGCACTGCGCAAGCTGGCGATGGCTCCATAATAGCCAGGGTCATCTGGTTCAATGGAATGCTGCACCGTGTTTCACCAGAAGGGAGGATCGCCTTACTGTACATGAAGCCCACTGTAAGACCTTCACATATGATCGTGATATCCGAGAATAAGTAATAGACTCAGTGCAATTTCTTGTGTCGTCACGCACCATTGATCGGAGATTAGCAGGGAATTACCGTGCCGTGCATAGGCTCCTGATCACACCACAGCCTGCATTTGGAGTGGTGGTGTGACTGGGAAGGATGGATCAGTGGCGTTACATTGTGTCCAACGATGATCGTGGTCTGTACTGTCCCACATGATCAACGTCGTCGAGTGTGGAGGCGATGTGGAGATTTTTTTTGTAAAGGCACAGGGGTGTTCCTCCAGGCATCATATGGTGCGGAACAATCAGTTATGACTCCAGGCCACGGCCGGGAATGATTGAGGGAACACTGACGGCACAATGGCACGCCGCAGGCATCACGCATTCTCATTTGTCACTTCGCATGTGCCGGTATTGTGGTCCCATTTTTCGACTGGGCAGTGCTTGTCCACACATGTCACTGGTGTCTGTGAACTGTCCTCGGAGCTGTTCTAGGCGCTTTAGTTTGGAACTGCGCGACCGCTACGGTCGCAGGATGGAATCCTGCCTCGGGCATGGACGTGTGTGATGTCCTTAGGTTAGTTAGGTTTAAGTAGTTCTAAGTTCTAGAAGACTGATGACCTCAGATGTTAAGTCCCATAGTGCTCAGAGCCATTTGAACTGCCCTCGTAATGTTGAGTTACTCCCATATCGAACAACATCCCCAGTTCTGTTCCTCATACAATATGTGTGGGACCCTTTTGGACCTCAACTGTCGTAGTGACAGTGTCCAGGATGTCAAGGACCAGTTACAATAGTTGTGGGCCAGCTTGCCTCAGGAGAGGATACAAAGGCCATATGACATCGAATCAGTGCATGCATCCAGGGCCAGAGGGTTGCACCGTCACACTGTTTAGTGGCCTCTTTGTGAATTTCACTCGATTTTGTAATAACAGAAAACTATGGAAATGAGCGTACGGCATTGCGGGCCGGGAGTCCCCCATTTCGGGGAAGTTCGGCCGCCGAAGGCAAGTACTTATTGCATTCGACGCCACACTGGGGGACTTGCACGTCGGACATGGGGATGAAATGATGATGAGGATAACACTATACCCAATCTCTGAGCGGAGAAAATCTCCTGTCTCAGCCGGGAATCGAACCCGGGCCCCTTGGCGTGGCATTCCGCCGCCCTGACTACTCAGCTAACGGGGGCGGACTTTAATAACAGAAATAACGTTACACTCTCAGTCCACCTGTGAAGTTTGATTTCGTTTCCCCTTTCACTTGTTTCATGAGGCAGTGTATGTAATTCGTTGTGCTGTCACTGTTTTGAAAGAATCACCACGTTTGTCAGTTTCGCTGTCAAATATTTCAGTTTTAGAAACTGCCGAGGGAGTAAGTGATTTTTCGCTTGCTGGCGCCGTTAATGTAGACGGGACGCAGAGTGACCGCCCCGTTGTGGAGTGGCCGTCGCGGCGGCGAGCCTGTGCGTGGGTCCCCGAGCTGTCATTTAGGCCGGCCCCAGGGGCTGCGGGCCACGGAGGGCGGCGGCGGCGTTCTTTACTTCAAAGCGCTGCTGTCCCTGCCAGCAGCAGCGGCGGCGGCAGCCACCGCTTTGATGTCGCGCGCACGCCAGCCAGATATTAGCCCCGGCTCACCAGAAAGAGCCGACCCAACCGGGCCCGCCTGTCTATAGTGGAACAGCGCAGTCTAGCCTGCTAGCCCAGCCCTTCCGTCATACATTTGTCCAGAGGAGGGGGCGTGTGTTCTCAGCCAAGGGCGTACCTACGACTCTTTACTTGAACAGGTCTTATCGCTCGTTTTAATTTCCGAGCTCGCAAAGAAAAAAAATGGAGAACATTTCCGCCTTTCACAAGGCTCATAAATTAAGGATAATGCTGATACCTGGTGAAACAATGCTCTGGTGGGCGGTTTGGGGCTTTTAATCACCTTGGAGTATGACCAAGCGGTGCATTTGACCTGCAGTCGTCGCACGGTGGCGCTGGCAGCAGTCCACATACGCAGAGGTGTGTTGGAGCATGTCAGAGTACGGTGCAGCGAGTAAGTGTGCAGTCGTTTTCAGACGTGCTAATGGTGACTTGTGTTGAAAATAGCTCAAAGAACACGTATTGATGACGTTATGAGGGGTAGAATACTAAGGCGACTGGAGGCTGGTGAAATACACCAGGTCGTAGCACGTGCCCTCCTTGTGCCACAAAGTGTGATCTCAAGATTATGGCAGCGATTCCAGCAGACAGGAAACGTGTCCAAGCGCTATAGTACGGGACGTCCACAGTGCACACCACCACAAGATGACCGGTATCTCACCATCAGTGCCCGCAGACGGCCACGGTGTACTGCAGGTAGGCTTGCTCAGGACCTTACCGCAGCCACTGGAAGAGTTGTCTCCAGACACACAGTCTACAGACGACTGAACAGACATGGTTTATTCGCCCGGAGGCCTGCAAGGTGCATTTCACTGACCTCTGGTCACAGGAGAGCCCCTAATGCCTGATATCAAGAACACAGTACATGGTCATTGGAACAGTGGTCACAGGTTATTTTTACGGGCGAGTCCAGGTATAGTCTGAATAGTGATTCTCGCCGGATTTTCATCTGGCGTGAACCGGGAACCAGATACCAACCCTTTAATGTCCTTGAAAGGGACCTGTAGGGAGGTCGTGGTTTGATGTTGTCGGGTGGGAGTCTCTGGAGGAAAGGAGGCGTTCTTTTCGTGAATCGCTACTGGGGAAATTTAGAGAACCAGCATTTGAGGCTGACTGCAGTACAATTTTACTGCCGCCAACTTATATTTTGCGGAGAGACCACAAAGATAAGGTAAGAGAGATTAGGGCTCGTACAGAGGCATATAGGCAGTCATTTTTCCCTCGTTCTGTTTGGGAGTGGAACAGGGAGAGAAGATGCTAGTTGTGGTACGAGGTACCCCCCACGCACCGTATGGTGGATTGCGGAGTATGGATGTAGATGTAGATGATTGGTGCACGTACACCCCTGAATGTCTTTGACAGAGGAACTGTAACAGGTCAGGTGTATCCGGACGTCATTTTGCACCAGTATGTCTGCCTTTTCAGCGGTACAGTGGGTCCCACCTTCCTCCTGATGGATGATAACGTACGGCCCCACCGATCTGCCATCGTGGAGGAGTACCTTGAAACAGAAGATATCATGCGAATGGAGTGGCCTGCCTGTTCTCCAGGCCTAAACTCCATCGAGCACGTCTGGGATGCTCTCGGTCGACGTATCGCTACACGTCTTCAAACCCCTGCGACACTTAAGGAGGTCCGACAGGCACTGGTGCAAGAATGGAAGGCTATACCCCAGCAGCTGCTCGACCACCTGATCCAGAGTATGCCAACTCGTTGTGCGGTCAGTATACGTGTGCATGGTGATCATATCCCATATTAATGTCGGGGTACATGCGCAGGAAACAGTGGCGTTTTGTAGAATATGTGTTTCGGCACGGTTTTCTCAACTTATCACCAATACCGTGGACTTACAGATCTGTGTCGTGTGTGTTCCCTATGTGCCTATGTTATTAGCGCCGTGTGGCACCACGTTTTGCAATTATCCTCAATTTATGAGCATGAGTGTAGTTTTCAAGGTACAGTCGTATTAATAACATTATCTGCTAGGGACTGCTGATTTAAACCAATACTGAAAGTTGGAAATTTGTGTTGGATCGGGATTGGAACACGGGCTTATTAGGCAAATGCACTAACCACTGCGCCATCTGGACAGTGGTCATCGCAGCTGCACGGACTACCCTAGCACGCCTCCTTCACACCCAAATTCTCAATGTATGCACACACGGCAGATGTAGTGCCCTTTCCCCATTATACTTACTGATCACCTCAATGCAGATGCACATCGCACTCGAACTCCTACGGGAGTCAGCGAAATACCGCGTCTAATGAGGATAATGGGCAAGACGCACTGCATTTGCAGTGTGTGCATAAATTGTGAATTTGTAGCTGAAGGGAGGCGTGCTAGGGCTGTCCGTGCACTTGAGATGGCTGCTGTGTCTGGGTGGCGCTGCAGTCAGCGTGTTCTGCCTAGTAAGCAAGAGATCCGGGTTCGAATCCTAGTCCGGCACAAATTTTCAATTTTCCCCATTAATTTACATTAATGTCCACTGGCAGGTAATGTGTTATGATTCGTAGGGTCTGCTGTTATAGACGTTATTTTTCGTTTATTCATTAATGTTTCAGCACTTATTGTGCTATCTTCAGTGGGGACAGAATGTCTACAGCTGCAGTTTGTTTTCATTTTTTTAAATATTGTTCTTCGACTTTAGCCTATAGTGGACTATTGGAAACACTTGGTTTGCTGTTTTAGTCTCAGAATCTCTTTGTTCGTTTGCTGAGCCACCTCTTCCTTTCTTCTGTGCAGATGAACATGGTTCTTGCACTTGGCTTTTCCTCGAATCTCCCTTGAAGTTGTCCATCTTTATTCTAGATATCTATTTATCCCGTATCCCTTTGTGATTGATGCCAACTTCTTTCATGATGTTTGTTTTCTGAACCCGTTTTCTGGTAATGCTGTTGAAGATTGCACCGAGGTGACAACAGTCATAGGATACCACCTCATACCGTTTCGGACCTCCTTTTGTCTGGTGTAGTGCAGCAACCCGAAGCGGTATGGACTAAACAAAATGGTTCAAATGGCTCTAAGCACTATGGGACTTAACATCTGAGGTCATCAGTCCCCTAGACTTAGAACCTAAGTAGCGTAAGGTCATTATACACATCCATGCCCGAGGCAGGATTCGAACCTGCGACCACAGCTGCAACGTGGTTCTGAACTGAAACGCCTAGAATCGCTCGACGACAGCGGCCGGTCATGGACTAAGGAAGTCACTGGAAGTCCCCTTCGAACATATTCAGCCAAGCTGCCTCTATAGCCGTCCATAATTGCGGAAGTATTCCCAGTGCAGGAAGTTGTCCACGAAGTGACCTCACGATAACGTCCCATAAATATTTGATGGGATTCCTGTCAAGCGATCTGGGTGGCCAAATCATGCGCTCTAACTGTCTCGAATGTTTTTCAAACAAGTCTCGAAAAGTTGTGGCCCAATGGCACGACATCGTTGTTTGCGAACATGGAGTCACTGAGTGGCTGCAAATGGCTTCCAAGTAATCGAACGTAACCATTTCCAGTCAATTATCGGTTCAGTTGGATCGGAGGATCCAGTCCAAATGTTCAAATGTGTGTGAATTCCTAAGGGACCAAACTACTGGGGTCATCGGTCCCCACACTTACACACTACTTAAACTAAGTTATGCTAAGAACAACACACACACCAATGCGCGAGGCAGGACTCGAACCTCCAGTCCATTCCATGTAAACACTGCCCATACCATTATGCAGACACCACCAGCTTGCACATTGCCTTGTTCACAACTTGGTTCAGTGGCCTCGTGGGGTCTGCGCCACACTCGAATCCTATCATCAAAACTGAAATCGGGACTCACCTGACCCGGCCTAGGTTTTTCAGTCCTCAGGAGTCCAACCGATATACTCAAGATCCCAGAGAGGCGCTGCAGGCGATGTCGTGCTGTTTGGAAGGGAACTCACATCGCCGGCCTCGGTGGTCTAGCGGTTCTAGGCGCTCAGTCCGGAACCGCGAGACTGCTACGGTCGCAGGTTCGAATCCTGCCTCGGGCATGGATGTTTGTGATGTCCTTAGGTTAGTTAGGTTTAAGTAGTTCTAAGTTCTAAGGGACTGATGACCACAGATGTTAAGTACCATAGTGCTCAGAGCCATTTGAAGCAATTGAACTCGCATCGGTCATCTGCTGCCATAGCCCATTAACGCCAGATTTCGCCGCATTGTCCTATCGGATACGTTAGTCGTACTTCGCACGTTAATTTCTGCGATTATTTCACGCAGTGTTGCTTGTCTGTTAGCACTGACAACTCTACATAAACGCCCCTGCTCTCGGTCGTTTAGTGAAGGCCGTCGGTCACTGCGTTGACCAGGCTGAGAGGTAATGCGTGAAATACGAGTATGGTATTCTCGCCACGCTCTGGACACTGTGGATCTCGGAATATTGAATTTCCTAACTTTTTCCGAAATGGAATGTCCTATGCGTCTAGCTTCAACAACCATTCCGCGTTGAAAGTCTCTTAATTCCCGTCGTGCGACCATAATCACGTCGGATACCTTTTCATATGTATCATATGTTAGCATAAAACAAGTTGCAAAATTTGTACCGAACAGGCAGATAAAAAGATGACCTCATAAAATCTTGGTTAAATTTGAACCCTTCTATTAAATTTTTTGGAAGATCATGTTTTCTCAGTTTTCTCGTTAGCTTTGAGATCTGTTTATGTGCAACAAAGCTGAGAAGTTTTCGTGAAGCAGGTGTGTCCTTAACATCACAGAAACTGCTCAGAAACTGTTAACACATTTATCCATATTGCCAGTGTCTTATTTATCGGGTGTCTGTGTTTCTTGTTCTTTGAAATACTTATGTGAATACCATTGTCTTCGATGTCGTGTCCTTTGTTCCCTAATTTGCGCACCATCGACTTCGCCATCTTGCTTGTACACTCTGTGACATTTTCCGTCTGCGGTGTCGCTCGTTTCCCATTCCGCTCGTCAGTAAATTATTGACGATAACAGCAAGCCGTAGCTGCTGCTCAGAAAGGGATTTTCCGATATTGCTTCCCATAATTACACTGCCAGATACGTTGAACGTAGTCTCGTGCTGCTGGGATTTTGTGGAGTAACAGATAGGAGGAGGAACGATTCCAGAGGCTCGTGATTCCGTTTCTTGGTTAGGATTCTGAGAACTACGGCCCATCTCCGAAATTAATTGTTTATTGAAACATCCCTACGGCTATATAGGTGTACCGGAAACTATGCGTGATTAAAGTAACAAAAGACGTTGAGCATATACAATGTTGGGCAGTGCAAATTATTACAGACTTTGAGTGAATGGAGAGCGTAACATTAAGGCTTTACAGCCTGGACAGGCAACCGCTTGAAGAAATTACTCTATATACATCGGACAACTTCGTAGACAATCGCTAGATCCAGTTTTCAGGGCAGCATCTACTCATATTCCTAATCTTTCTCCGCCCCGCTTCCGTATGGGCAGCGAAGACGAAATTAATAAAAGGTCGCTCTGAGGTGCTCCTTATTCAAATGAACGAGGTGGCGGAGGATACTGGATTCATATTCTGGAGTACGATGGTTCAAATTCCCGGCCAGCAAGCCAGATTTAGATTTTCCGTGATTTCTCTGCATCGCTTAAGACGAATATCGGGATGGCTCGTTTGAAAGGGCAGTGCAGACTTCCTTCTGCATCCTTTCCCAATCTCAGCTTCCTCCTCGTTTTTAGTGACTTCGTTGTCGACGCGATGTTAAACCCAAATCTTTTTTTCTTCGGTATTCTGTCGCCCCATCCGTGAACGGAACGGGAGGAGATAATAAAACATGATACTCAGTTCTAAAAACGTAGGCAATACTAAAAGATGAACAGTGATATTAACTTCGTTTTACATGCTATTTCTTAATCAACTTAGTACTGAAATGTTTTACTACTTGAAACGGAGAAATCTGCTAGTATGTTGATCCAGCGGGATGCAAGTTCCCACGGTAAGCGGTCTCCAGTAGAAAGTTGAACATAAATTTTAGGAGGTCAGTCATTTAAACAGTCACATTTGGCGAAGATTTAAACTGTGCGATAAACGTCGCAATAAACTGATCGAGCGATATGCAATTATTTTTAAACACCTATGCTAATGCTTTCACATGCAGTAATACCCACAGCAGCGCAGCCGACGCACATAACTCACTTGACAGGAGAGTCGGAGAAAACACGCCCAAAAGAAAAAGTGAAACCTAGAGAGGTGACATAGCACTCGTATTTGGAAGAGATGGATTACAAATTACTTAGTTTTTCCGTAGTTTATTTAAATCAGTTGAGGCAAATATTACCTTCTACATGGTCACACTCGAATCCATCCTCGATGGCCCGCAGCTCGTGGTCGTGCGGTAGCGTTCTCGCTTCCCACGCCCGGGTTCCCGGGTTCGATTCCCGGCGGGGTCAGGGATTTTCTCTGCCTCGTGATGGCTGGGTGTTGTGTGATGTCCTTAGGTTAGTTAGGTTTAAGTAGTTCTAAGTTCTAGGGGACTGATGACCACAGATGTTAAGTCCCATAGTGCTCAGAGCCATTTGAACCATTTGAACCATCCTCGATGCTTGTCCAACATAAACAGTACTTAGTGTTACGGATGTCAGCGTTACTTCAAATATTATAAAAAGAATGATCTTTAAGTCCTAAAATGATTCGTTTTTACTTAGTTGCGTCTCTTACATTCGAATAATTGCTTTCAAACAACTATTAAACGCCAGACTTTGGAAATTTGTATTAAGTTCCTATGGGACCAAACTGCTGAGATGATCGGGCCCTAGGCGTACATGCTACTTAATCTAACTTAAACCAACTTACACTAAGGACAAAACACGCACACACACACACAGAAACACAAACACCCTTGTCCGAGGGAGGACTCGACTCGAACCTCCGTCGGTGGAGGGGGGGGGGGGGGGGGTTGGGGGGGGGCACGTGAACCGAGGCAAGACTTTATTTTACGACGCAGTTAATATCTTTTTTTTTTCTTTACAGATATCTACTCGGTGTCACCGCACTTCTTTGCGTTGTTTCTCGTCAACGAAACAGTGTTCCCTTAATCGGGAAGTTCGTAGTTCTCTTCTTTGCCCATCTTCCAGTTATATTTTCTACTCAGTCTTATCGTTCAAGGTTTCTCAACCACCAAAAAAGTTGTAGATGAAATTACAGGATTATATTGTACAATTCGTCAAAAATTTCTGAAGAGAACAAAGGCATATTAGGCCAAAATTTGATCAAAGTAGCTTCAACAAAACCTTGTAGTCGCAGATACCAACTTGAGCTGGATTATCTACAGCAACTTGGAAGAAAAATACGGATACACGTAGTGGAAGATCATAAAGAACTGATGTGTATGGAGGAGGCCTTTATCCATCAGGAAATGTTCAATGAATTATGATGATCTTGACTGTGATGATGATGATTACTGTTAACAGCAAATGAATAACAGTTTTTCATAACATATGACCCCTAGACAAAGTTGTAATTCATACTCATTGGTTCGTTTTATAATTTCGTTCGCGAACTGCACTTGGCCCCTTGTACAATATCCACTTGTGAGGCCTTCTTGTTTCTTTCCTTGGTTGATTGTGAAGGGCTGTGCAGTCGAATTGGAGATGATTTTAATGAATTCTAGATGCACATTTACACTACTGGCCGTCAAAATTGCAACACTGTATAGGGTAACAAATAATGAAATTCTATAATAATGGAATCTGAGCACTGTTCCGGCGCTTGCAGTAAATAATAATTAATTAAAAACGTATAACTGGAAGACTTGGTTTTGAAATTGCATTTTTGCTAATATAAGCACGAAGTCAATGCGTACGTTGCCTTAACATTCTTTTACCGCACATGACATGCTGTATCAGTATGGACTTGTGGTTGATTTCCCTTTTACAGCCATAATGTAAAAAAAAAATTTTTTTAAAAACTGACACATAGGTTAATCTAAGCAACAAAATCTGGTTCAACATATTCCAAAACTACTTAGAATTCTGTATGTACAAAGGGATTTCACTGAGAAAATTACACATGCTATTCTATGGTAAGGCCATCGTGCAACAAGGATGTTGCGTTGTTGGAAGATAGTACGTGTTCTAATTTTCCTGCATAGACACTTCTGCTGCTGTACGGGTAACAGCTACATCACAGTGTGAGAATGAAAAGGCATGATAGCTGGTAGCGTACTTCAAAGTTGCAGTTAATAGAATGTAGATGGAGATCAGGCCATGCCAAGACTCGAAGGGTCACCGACTTTTTCAGACATGCCCTTACCTCCATGCATTTCCCTTTTAATATTATGAACGTATGAAGGCAGTCATAGTAGGCAGTCGATTCTCTTCTGTGCTTGCGAATCTGCATATGGAGCATGTCGAGGGAGAACCTTGAAGTCATCTAGATGGAAACCGACTTGCTGTTTACGTTATCTGGCCCCATGGAAGAGAAACTTCATGACATCCTCGCATATCTAAAATCGATACACACCGACATCAGATTCGCTGTTGAGGTCGAGACAGAGGGAAAACTTGCTATTCTTCAGCCTCATGGTCAAGAGAAGATCGGATAGCATCCTGGCCTACAATGTGTATCTGGAGGAAAGAACACTGACCTGTATTTGCACGCAAATTGCTGCCACCACCTGTGCAGAGAAATCGAGTGCCCAAAGCGTTAGTTCACAGGGCGTGCACCATCTCAGATGTAGTGAGTGTTCCTCAGGAACTGGGTTCAAATGGTTCAAATGGCTCTGAGCACTATGGGACTTAACATCTGATGTCATCAGTCCCTTAGAACTTAGAACTACTTAAACCTAACTAACCTAAGGACATCACACATATGCATGCCCGAGGCAGGATTCGAACCTGCGACCGTAGCGGTCGCGCGGTTCCAGACCGAAGCGCCTAGAACCGCTCGGTCACACCGACCGGCTCCAGGAACTGGGACTTCTCGGAACACTGTTGCAGTAAAACGGTTATTTGGAATGCAGATTAGGCATACTCTGCTTCCAACCACTACAGTACAAACTGTAGAGAGGAGAAAGAGGTAACCACAGCCGTCATACTCTAAACCAGCACACTATGGGAAAAACTGAGTACATACTGAAATCGCACCGAGTGTGAACTGCCTTTTGCTGCCCACGAAAACATAGGAATTATTGGGGAGCATCAAAGATGATCTCAGTTTGCGGAAGGCCAACATGCGTTGGACACACACTCTGCTAATGCACTCTAACAAGTCGGCAGTTGCAGAACACTGCTTTTCCAAGACTCAGATGATGGTATACCCCAACACACCAGGATGTACGCAGAAAAGGCCAAATAGTGGGTCAGCATCATTAGAGAGGTCATCGAAATACTCATCAGGAACAAACTCGTTAACAAGAACTGCAGCTGTAATCTGAACGAGGTTTGGGACCAGTAGTGGGCCTAATTAAGAGGACAATCGGAAGACAACAAGCTGGTGGCTGGAGAGATGGTGCCGGGGTACCCCACCAGTCGTCGGCAGCCACATATCTATGCCAGTCGGTACAAACCCTTGGGGGCAGCCTGCGTATAGCATAGTCCATATGGGGAAGGGATATCAGTCAGCCTTCACCCACAGGAGGTCTGTTTGGCAGCGCACCTGATGATGGCAACATGTTTGATCGCTTGTTGGTCTCTATGAATCGACAGCACACCTCTAGCCTCTTCGATCAACTGATCTCTGGAAGAAAATCAGTCGCTATGAAAATAACTGCTGTCATGATGTAAAGAATGCTGATATGGGGGTGAAGGGACTTAGTTATTTGTTATGTATATGAAGCGGTTCAAATGGCTCTGAGCACTATGGGACTCAACTGCTGAGGTCATTAGTCCCCTAGAACTTAGAACTAGTTAAACCTAACTAACCTAAGGACATCACAAACATCCATGCCCGAGGCAGGATTCGAACCTGCGACCGTAGCGGCCTCGCGGTTCCAGACTGCAGCGCCTTTAACCGCACGGTCACTTCGGCCGGCTGTATATGAAGCGGAGTGTGTATGTTTGTCAGGATCTCTTCCCAAACCCCTGGGTCGATTTCAGCCAAATTTGGCACAGAAACTGCAGGACTCACGAGTATTAGCATGTAGGGTTTATAACATGCTAGCTGCAATAGGAGTGTACATATAGGCAAAAATATTTTTTTTAAGTCTGTGGCAATAGGCTGCCCTGCACAACTGGCATGTTGGTGGGAACAGTATCAGCTTACCAAATCCCAATCTGCTTTTCTGGGTTCCCACATGTGAGGAACAAGAAACAGTTTTCTGGGCCCAAACATGCAGGCTGCCCTGCATGACAGGTGTATTGTGTTGTAGTAGTATCGTCCTGCTATATCGACAATGCTTTGCCTGGTGGCCTATACATCATAAACAGATAAATAATTTTCAAGCCTCTTATATGAAGGCTGCCCTACCTGACAGGTATGTTGTGGGAGTAGTATCAGCCTGCTTTATTGAAGTGTATTGCACGGACTGTACATGATGAGGAACATGACTGGAGATAGATTGAGAGGCATAGAGAAGGCGATGGGCTGAGCGAGAGGGAGGAAGAAATGGACTGACAGAGAGGGAGAGGAGGGGAGGTGCATGGGCATGTGGAAGGCGTAGAGGGGTGGTGAGCAAGTGGGAATCGAAGAGGGGGATGAGAAGACAGTAAGAGAGAGGGGGTTGAGGAAATCGACAAGGAGATGTGGAGGAAGAAATGAAAAAACGGAGTGGGGTGAGGAGGAGATAGATATGGGAGATGAAGTGGACAGACAAAGGAAGGAAGAGGTGGACACAAAGATGGGGAGGAGGAGGACGAGGTGTGCCCAGTGTATGTGGTGAACAGGTATGCAGCAAAGCCACAGGGAAGAGTCTAGAAAACAATCAAATTCAGATCCGTATTTCTCGTCCAAAGCTAGTAGCAAAAATGCTGAACAATGAACTGCAGTCCCGACAGGCTACGACCGAGCGTGGTGGCTCATTGGTTAGCGCACTGGGCTCGTATTTGGGAGGACGATGGTTTAAACCTGCGTCCAGCCATCGTGATGTAGATTTCCCGTGATTTCCCTAAACTGCTTCAGGTAAATGCCGGGATGGTTCCTTTGGAAGGATACGGCCGATTTCTTTCTCCATCCTTCCGTATCCGAACTTTGGCTGCGTCTCTGATGACCTCATTGGCGGCGGGACGTTAAACACTAATCTTCTCCTCGCCGTCAATGTCCGACACTTGCAAGATATTTCTCCTCTTCACGTGAGGCACAAAAGCTGATCTGTTGACAGAGAACAGAAATTCACCTGGGATTTCTGAACGAGAAACACGCTGCTTAATCTTTCCGTATGTGCGGAAGGTAGACAGCGTTACTCCTAACTAATTTTTGTGCAGTTGCGCTGAAATGTTGACGACTTAAATATCGAATTCTGCACCACATTTCATGCCAGTTTCAAGTTTGTTGCATTCCGCGTTAATGATGTTAGAGTTTTAATAGCCAGCATTGTACATGCAAGAGGGGACGATGCGTCTGGTGGCTGTAACCTGCTGAGGCTATATATATTTTAAGTCATCAGTAGTCTAGTGACTGGTTTGTGGTGGCTGTGTGAAATTTTATGGGACTTAACTGCTAAGGTCATCAGTCCCTAAGCTTACAAACTACTTAACCTAAATTATCCTAAGGACAAACACACACACCCATGCCCGAGGGAGGACTCCAACCTCCACCGGGACCAGCCGCCAGTCCATGACCGCTCGGCTAATCCCGCGCCGCTTGTTTGTGGTTTGATGCGTGATGCGGCCCGCCACGAATTCCTTTCCTGTGCCGACCTCTTCATCTCAGGGTAGCATTTGCAGTCTACATTCTCAATTATTTGCTGGGTGTATTCCAGTCTCTGTCTTCCTCTATAGCTTTTACCCTCTACAGATCGCTCTATTACCATGAAAGTTGTTCATGATGACATAACAGATGTACTGTCTTCCTGTCCCTTCTTCTTATCAATGTTTTCCAGATATTTCTTTCCTCTTCGATTCTGCGCAGAACCTCCTGATTCCGTACCTTATTAGTCCACATAATTGTCAACATTCGTCTGTAGCACCACACCTCATATGCTTCCATCCTATTCTGCTCCGGTTTTACCACAGTCTATGTTTCACTACCATACGGTGCTGTGCTCGTAACGTACATTCTACACTCATGTTCATAAATTAAGGATAATGCTGATGCATGGTGAAACAACGCTCTGGTGGACGGTTTGCGGGATTAAATCACCTCGGGGTATGACCATGCGGTGCATTTGACCTGCAGTCGTCGCACGGTGGCGCTGGCAACAGTCCACATACGCAGAGGTGTGTTGGAGCATGTCAGAGTACGGTGCAGCGAGTAAATGTGCAGTCGTTTTCAGACGTGCTAATGGTGACTTGTGTTGAAAATGGATCACAGAACACGTATTGACGACGTTATGAGGGGTAGAATACTAGGACGACTGGAGGGTGGTCAAACACTGCAGGTCGTAGCACGGGCCCTCCGTGTGCCACAAAGTGTGATCTCAAGATTATGGCAACGATTCCAGCAGAGAGGAAACGTGTCCACGCGCTACAGTACGGGACGTCCACAGTGTACAAGACCACAAGAAGACCGATATCTCAGCATCAGTGCCCGAGACGGCCACAGAGTACTGCAGGTAGCCTTGCTCAGGACCTTACCGCAACCACTGGAACAGTTGTCTCCAGACACACAGTCTATGGACGACTGAACAGACATGGTTTATTCGCCTGGAGACATGCAAGGTGCATTCCACTGAGCCCTGGACACAGGAGATACTGTAAAGCCTGATGCCAAGAACACGGTACATGGTCATTGGAACAGTGGTCCCAGGTTATGCTCACGGACGAGTCCAGGTATAGTCTGAACAGTGATTCTCGCCGGGTTTTCATCTGGCGTGAACAAGGAACCAGATACCAACCCCTTAATGTCCTTGAAAGGGGCCTGTATGGAGGTCGTGGTTTGGTGGTGTGAGGTGGGATTATAATTGGTGCGCGTATACCCCTGCATGTCTTTGACAGAGGGACTGTAACAGGTCAGGTGTATCGGGACGTCATTTTGCACCAGTTTTTCCTTTTCAGGGGTGCAGTGGGTCCTACCTTCCTCATTTTGAATGATGACGCACGGCCCCACCGAGCTGCCACCATGGAGGAGTACTTTGAAACAGAAGATATCAGGCGAATAGAGTGGTCTGCCTGTTCTCCATACCTAAACCCCCGTCTGGAATGCTCTCTGTCGACGCATCGCTGCACGTCTACAAACCCCTACGACACTTCAGGAGCTCCGGCAGGCACTGATGCAAGAATGGGAGGCTACAGCCCAGCAGCTGCTCGACCACCTGATCCAGAGTATGCCAACCCGTTGTGTGGGCTGTGTACGTGTGCGTGGTGATCATATCCCATATTGATGTCGGGGTACATGCGCAGGAAACAGTGTCATTTTGTAGCACACTTGTTGCGGCACGGTTTTCCCAGCTTATCACCAATGCCGTCGATTTACATATGTGTGTCGTGTATGTTCCCTATGTGCCTATGTTTTTAGCGCCAGTTTTGTGTAGTGCCACGTTTTGTGGCACCACATTCTGCAATTATTCTTAATTTATGAGCACGAGTGTAGATAAAGCATTAAAATGCGATTAAGGTGCTCCTCTGGCTGCACCCTCTTGCGACTCGCCGCTCGTATTCACCCAGTGGCACAGTTCCGCGCCGCGCGCTGTTATGCGCCGTGCCGGCTCGCCTCGCGCGTGTTTGAGCAGTTGGCGCGCCTGCTGCCGCTGGCTCACTACGTACGTACTTAACACGCGTACTCGTCGGCGGCCTTTGCTCCGCCGCGTGCGGGAAACGCCGGCGTTGCGACACGCCTCCTATTTTTACGCGCAGCCGCGTTTCCACTTGGACGCGCGAGCAGTCGCAGACGTTTCTTTATCGGCTACAGCGCAAACAGTTTGTAAGGCTGACGCCTGACGGCGAAGTAAACTCTGCCGCCGGAACGCCCACGGGCACTGTTAGGAGCGCAGAATGGCGGCACTGTGCGCCCGCGGCCCGTGCACGCCGGTTCCAGGTATTTGCGGAATGAACGACCCGCCACAAAGGAGTGTGTGTTCTAGCCGGGGCGCTGGCGCGATTAAGCAACCGCTCTTTCGCCAGACGTAATGATGCTTCGCCGCTTACACAAGTGCGCGATCGGCCTCAGTAAGTTACGATGTTACGCCCTACTTGTCGCGGTACTGCCTTCGTGTGACGTATTAATTTCAGTAATCCATCTTTATCAGCGTTGTAATGCTTGGACGTGAGTAACGAACGACGTGCCATGCATTTATACTACCTTTTTCAGAGACTGTATTACCGAATAACGTTACGAAGTTCCAAAATTAAAGCAACAAACTACTATTTCCCCGTCCTGTGTCTAATTCACGATATAGTCGTACAAACTGTCAACAGATGTCCGTACGATTGTGTCCTGCACGGAAGGTGGTATTCTGGTCAACGGACACCTAACCAGTTCAACACCTACAAAACACCGACCCGTAATCAGTGGGAGTTGCGTCACCTGCGCATAGACGTCCTGTGCATAGACGTCTGGTGCCACATGCTCCTGATATCTACCAAAAACTTGTGAAATCTGTGCTACAAAGAACCGCTGCTGCATTGCATCTCAAAGGTGGGAGAAAATGTTATCAAGAAGGTTGTCATGAAGTTTGGCCTCATCAGTCCCAAATTAAAGCAACAAACCACTATTTCCCCGTCCTGTGTCTAATTCACGATATAATATCAACAGGTGAGCGTACGATCGTGTCCTGCGCGGAAGATCGCATCCTAGTCAACAGACAACCATGGTAACTATGATGTCAGGGCATCTATGAGATGGGATAATGTTTGGCGGCTAGTCCCACATCCACAATCTCTGTTTACACAGTCACAGACGCTGCAGTATGGCACAGAGAAGAAGCCTACGAGGATCTCTGCGGTGGAGGGCCATGGGAAGAATGGAAGTAGGACAACTGCAAACTGGCGACCCGACGGCTTAATGTGAATCGTTCTGTTTTTCGGATCTGGCGACAGGTTATAGAGATCGAAACTCTATCGCGAAGACCATGGCGGGGCCGACCACCTGCCAAGTCAGAAAGAGAGAACCTTCATTTAGCTGTAAGGGCACAACGGTACACACCCTTAGCACCGCTCGGCAACTGGTATCTGACCTCGCTGCATCCACTGAACGTGTTGTATATAGGCAAACGGTGTACAGAATGCTTCCACAGAGTGGCCTTTATTGTCGGATACCTGCTGTATGTGAACCTCTGACGCGTCTTCATAGAGGGAAACGTTTAGAGCAGAGCCGTCATCGTACAGTAGGTCATTGTTCTTTTCACAGATGAGTCCCGATTTGGTCTGGACAGTGATCTTCGACGGATTCGCATCTGGAACACGATTTCGGGACCCAACCGTTGTGAAAAGAGACAGATATCGA
Source organism: Schistocerca serialis cubense (assembly GCF_023864345.2). Classification (NCBI taxonomy): domain Eukaryota; kingdom Metazoa; phylum Arthropoda; class Insecta; order Orthoptera; family Acrididae; genus Schistocerca; species Schistocerca serialis. Next base: position 493,740,574 of record NC_064641.1, on the reverse strand, counting down.
GAATGATCCCTAATGGTGTGGGCAGGGATTATGTTGACCACTCGAACCCCTATTCATGAAATTGTACGGTTAAATCACAAGGATTAACTGTTGTCAGGTATCGTGACGATATCTTGGGACATGCGCGGTTGTTACGAGATGCTGTGGACCCAGACTTCGTATTGCTGGACGATGATGCGCGATCTCATAGGGCACGGGTGGCTGATGTTTTCCTGGAAGTGGAAGATACTGCACGCAGGGCGTGGCCTGCTCGGTCGCGCGATTTGAATTCCTTAGAGCACGTCTGGGATGCACCGGGGACACGCGCTGCATCGCGTTAGCATCCGCTGACCACTCTCCAAGACTTGCGAGCAGCGCTGCAGGAAGAATGGGCGTTATTGCCTCAACATGAGATTGATGGCATCATTCACTGCACGCCCCGTCGTTGTCAGGCTTGTATTGCTGCCAGAGGTGGTCACACCCCATACTGAGCGCAGTAACCAGTTGTCGGAATGTGTGTGTAAATCCGTTAAGCTGGAAAAAAACGAAGAACATTTTTGTCTGCTGTTACTTTGCAGTTGTTTACGTTCTGTATTCTTTACACTGTTTCTACCGTACTATCACCTGATTATACAGTTTTGTGGCAAAATAAACGCACCCTTGCAAAATTTCAATTTGTTGCTTAAATTTTGGACACCAGTGATTTTCAACAGGGAGAAAAATTCACACGTAAAGTGACTTAAGGCGCACTTCAAGAGTGTGTTACAGGAACTTTACTTTCTACAATGCAGCGTATTCGGAAATTCCCATTACGAACTACTTGGTTTTGTAGGGTGGCGTGAATTCATAATAGTTTGAATAGGAACCCATGTTCCGAAACGTACTACGACGGTCGTAACAGTACTGATGCATTACAACAAGGTTTCCGTTCAGATGTGTAACGCGTCCACTCTGCCGAGGGAAAGAAAAAAAGTCCCAACGTAACTTTTAGTGGTATGCAGTAGGATAGAGAGCATGACGTGGCACTGGATGTCCGTCGGAAAATGTGGTTCCAGCATGGTGGTGCACCACCTCATTTCTCACGTGCGGTTCGGACACATGTGAACAGACGCTGCGGTGAGAGATGGATAGGTCGAGACAGTCCAACCGCGTGCCCGCCGTGATCGCCGAATTTAACTCCTATGGGCCACTTCTTGTGAAGTCGTATGCAAAATATAATTTACGAAAGTCCCGTAGAGACAGAGGAAGATTTGCTGATACGAGTTCTGGCCGATGCACGGGAAACTGAGAAGACACCAGGTGGGATGGAGAATGTGTATCAGAACATGCTTCGTAGGTACAATGTCGGTGGCAACGTTGGAGGTCCACAGATCGAGCCGCTATTGTAATGCATCAGTACAGTTATATAAGTACAGTATTATGTTTTTTTTCTGTTCTGGAATAGTACAAAAACTTGTGCTTAAGTGATAAATGCATGATTCGTTGTGTTTCCTTTCGAATTGTTACTAATAATTGTACGGCAATACTGACCCTACGACTTATCGTAGAAAATAGATTAAGGAAAGGCAAACCTACGTTTCTAGCATTTGTAGACTTAGAGAAAGCTTTTGACAGTGTTGACTGGAATACTCTCTCTTTCAAATTCTAAATGTGGCAGGGGTAAAATACAGGGAGCGAAAGGCTATTTACAATTTGTATAGAAACCAAATTGCAGTTATGAGAGTCGAGGGGCATGAAAGGGAAGCAGTGGTTGTAGTCTATCCCCGATGTTATTCAATCTGTATATTGAGCAAGCAGTGAAGGAAAGAAAAGAAAAATTCGGAGTAGGTATTAAAATGCACGGAGAAGAAATAAAAACTTTGAGGTTCGCCGATGACATTGTAATTCTGTCAGAGACAGCAAAGGACTTGGAAGAGCAGTTGAACGGAATGGACAGTGTCTTGAAAGGAGGATATAAGATGAACATCAACAAAAGCAAATCGAGGATAATGGAATGTAGTCGAATTAAGTCGGGTGATGTTGAGGGAATTAGATTAGCAAATGAGACACTTAAAGTAGTAAAGGGGTTTTGCTATTTGGGGAGCAAAATAACTGATGATGGTCGAAGTAGAGAGGATATAAAATGTAGACAGGCAATGGCAAGGAAAGCGTTTCTGAAGAAGAGAAATATGTTAACATCGAGTATAGATTTGTCAGGAAGTTGTTTCTGAAAGTATTTGTATGGAGTGTAGCCATGTATGGTAGTGAAACGTGGACGATAAATAGTTTAGACAAGAAGAGAATAGAAGCTTTCAAAATATGCTGCTACAGAAGAATGCTGAAGATTAGATGGGTGGATCACATAACTAATGAGGGGGGCACTGAATACAATTAGGGACAAAAGAAATTTGTGGCACAACTTGACTAGAAGAAGGGATCGGTTGGTAGGGCATATTCTGAGGCATTTAGGGATCACCAATTTAGTATTGGAGGGAAGCGCGGAGGGCAAAAGTCGAAGAAGGAGACCAAGAGATGAATACACTAAACAGATTCAGAAGGATGTAGGTTGCAGTTGGTATTGGGAGATGAAGAAGCTTGCACAGGATAGAGTAGTATTGAGAGCTGCATCAAACCAGTCTCTGGACTGAAGACCACCACCACCACCACCACCACAACAACAACAACAACAACAACAACAACAACAACAATTGTACGCCTAACTCAGTTCGTCAAGCAGAAGTGGATGAGTTAAACATCTGAGCTGAAACCGTTGTAGAACGTTTCTGAGCATGGATTCGTATTCAAAATACTTCGTACTCTCTCCCGTTTCTGAGCATGGATTCGTATTCAAAATACTTCGTACTCTCTCCCTTCTACAAGTCCTAGAAGTTTGTAACGGGAATTTCCAAACGCTCTGTATACATGGCGGTCAGAAACAGTACGAAAAGCTTGTAAGAGTGATAAATTTAAGCTAGGGGAGCAAAAGCTATATTTGTTCGTTTCGCGACATCGTCTCTGGCAGGATGCTTGAATTTGCGCGCGTGACGACCCTATTGGTTAACTTCAATCTTAAATAACTCGGAAACGGCGCAGCGTATCGCATTTTTTCTTGACAATTATTTCTGAGCACAACCAACACCCTTACAAGCGTTTCTGTTTCTGACCGACCAACTGAACAGCCTCGGAAGCTCCACGATAGTTTTCGTGGATAATGCCGTTGTATAGGCCTACAGAGAATCAGAACGCCAAAAAAGTGTTGCCAGTTGCAGCAAGGCCTGCGAAGGATCGACAGTTTGTGAGGGGATTTTAAGCTGAACCTTAAAATAAACAAATGTAACTTATTGTGCAAAAATTAGCAGAAGGATCGATCGTTCTGTTATTACATTATTTAGCACTGGAAACAGTCAGATCCATAGCATATCTAGGAGTACGCGTACCCACCAATTGAAAGTGGAACGCAGGTAAGGCAGATGTCAGACTGGGATTCACTGGAAGAATCCTCACGAACTGTGGTCCACTCACAAAGGAGGTGGCGTACAGAACCCACGTTCGACAAATAATTGAATATTGTTCGTTTGTCTGTGATCCGTACGAGAACGGATTGTTTGAAGAAATACCGGTAGGGAAGATTCAAAGAAGAGCACCGCGTTTCGCTACAGGCTCATTTGATAAGCGCGAAAGCGTCGCGGATATGCTCATCTATCTCCAGTGGCAGGCCCTACATAACAGACTTTCTGCATCGTGTTATGATATACCGGGTGGTCATAATGACAGTCCCTATTTAACACGTTATAACACGCAAACTAATGACCGTACGAGTATCAACTTGGTAGCATTAATGTGAAGGACATGGGGAAGAGAAATAATGCAAAATCAACTCAGTTGAAACACTTTTAATGTGCTGCTACGGTACATCGTACCATTACATACCGAAACCATTACTGCTACAGAAGGTATCAATCAGCGTCCAGAAGATTTCAAAATCGCAGGATTGCATTCAGCGCAGCAGAACGAAGCATGTCTGTGGACCGAGCGAGTTGGCGCAGTGGTTAGCACACTGGACTCACATTCGGGAGGAGGACGGTTCAGTCCCGCGTCCGGCCATCCTGATTTAGGTTTTCCGTGATTTCCCTAAATCGCTCCAGGCGAATGCCGTGATGGTTCCTCTCAAAGGGCACGGCCGACTTCCTTCCCCATCCTTCCCTAATCCGAAGAGACCGATAACCTCGCTGTCTGTCTGGTCTCCTCTTCCAAAACAGTCCAACCCTTCATGTCCGTAGGTATGCTGGCTATCTCTCTTGATATGCTGCGCTTCAAATCAGCACATGTGTGAAAGTTCCAGTGGTAAACCCTGTCCTTCAGATATCCCCACAACCAGAAATCACAGGGAATGTGATCAGGTGATCGTGCCCGCCAAGCACTTGGATAAGATCGGCTGATAATTCGATCGTTTCCAAATGTGTTTCGAGAAGCAGGTGAAGTTCACGACCAATGTGCGGTGGGGCCCTATCTTGCATGGAAACTGTCGAGTTCAATGCGTCTCTCTCGTGTAGGGCGGGTATGGCATGCTGGCGAAGGATATCGCAGTAACGCTAGCCACTCTCACTGCACGTCTTTGGTCCTTCTGCGCCAACCTGTTCAAAAAAGAGTTGGCCAAAGATGAACGTAGCCGTGAAGCCACATCATAGGGTGACACGTTTACCACACAGAGGAACTTCATGCACAGTGACTGGAGGTGAAGGTCCTCACACTCGGGAAATCTGTGTGTACACCTCACCTGTCAGAGAAAAATGAGCTTCGTCTGCCCATAGGATGGTCCAGGGGCAGCCCTCGTCAACTTCAATCCTTGCGAGAAAGTGGAGAGCAAAGTCAACAGGTCGTTGTGCGTCCTGTGGTGCAAGCTGCTGTACGATATGGATCTTGTACGGAGAATGGTTCCAAGCACCTTCCGTACAGTGGACCACGGGATGTTCAACTGTCGTGACAGCACGCGCACTGCCTGACGATCGTGAATTGAGGGCAGCGGTGTCTGCCATAGCCACAGCGATTTCATCAACCACCTGTGGTGCCACCGGTCGTCTGGCTCTTCCCGGAGCGACGCCCAGTTCTCCACTTGATTCCAACTTCTTAATCATGCTCTGCGCAGCAGGTGGAGAAAGAGCAATCTTCCGTAATCCTTTCAGCCGTCGATGTTTTCGAATTGCAGCTGCAGCATTGCTGTTGTTTTGATAATAGACCTTCGCCAATAATGCCCTGCTCCTTTTGTCCAAGCTCATGTTGACACATCAGCAAGTGTACGGCGACTGGTCAGGTGTGTGAGACTATGAATCTCGATGACTGATCACGGGACGTGTTGGCCATAGTTGGACCTGGACGGTGGCGCTGTGACGCATGGAAATCATGCACCCCATACTCTGGACACAATGCTAACAAGTTCGGCACTCATACGGAAATTAGTTTCCGTGTTATAACGTGTTAAATAGCGAAAGTTTAATGATAACCATCAGATATTGTTAAAATCACGCGTTCCTATAAGATTCAATGCAAATATTGCTTCCTCTTGCAAACGTCTCGCGAAAAGGTCATGGAGGTAAAACTAAAGAGGTAAGACCTGACAGGAGGCTTGTTAGCACCGGCGGACTATTCGCGACTCGAACAGGAAACGGCGGAAGTCACAGTGGTCCACATTGTACCCTCCACCACACGCCACAAGGTGGCTTTTGTAGTATAATTGTGGACAGAGGTGTAATCCGCAACGTATCCTCTCTTTATTCATCAGAAACTTTTACTTCTTCTGGCATCAACAGCGACAAAAATGTTCGTATTACAATGTTTCACTGGAGTTTTTCCATGCAGTGCTAATACGAGTATACAGGGCTATTCTTGGTAAAGTTTAAAAAACTGCCGAGGTGACGCAGATGACGCTGAGACAAGTGATTTAATAAAGACACATGGGGGCTGCGAACGTCGGGAAATATCCGAAAAGTGGATGACAGATGTTGCAAGTGTGACCTCACCAGATGACATACCCCGTCGCACATGCAGTGGTTGAGCTTATTGGTCTGTCGCACCTGGTCATCGCAACCCAAGTCAGGTATTCACGTCGGTGTGGCTTGGGCCTAGGTGCTCGACTACAGCGCGTGAGGCTGAGGGCTCGAATCTTGCGTGTGGCAGGATGTATATTTTTTCATTCGGTTTGACAATTATGCCTTTACATTGAGGTAATATTAACTGTTTCATTTACAGGTCTCGTGGTCCCCGTTGGTATGAGGAGGATTTGCTGTTGACAACGTGACATCAAATCGATTCTTTACATTTCATTTTGTACGACCATTTATTATTGCAGCTATAGCAGCAATCCACTTATTCTTTCTTCATCAAACAGGGTCTAATAACCCTTTTGCGCTAAATGGAGATATTGAAAAAAATCTATTCCACCCGTACTTTACTTTCAAGGATTCTACCACATTTGTATTAATAACATCATTATTAATTATATTATGCCTAATTAATCCTTACCTACTAGGAAACCCAGATAATTTTATACCTGCCAATCCACTGTCCTAACAGATACATTAATCGTACGTTCCACACTGATTTCTACGGTTATTTTACGCAGTGTTGCTTGTCTGTCAACACTGACAGCTATATGCAAACGCCGCTGCTCTCAGTCGTTAAGTGAAGACCATCGGCCACTGTGTTGCTCGTGGTGAGAGTTAATGCCTGAAATTTAATATTTCTCGGCACAGTCCTAACATTGTGAATGTCATAATATTGAACTCCCTAATAACGATTTCCGAAATGGAACGTCCCATGCGTCTAGATCCAACTATCTGTCCGCGTTCCAAGTCTGTTAATTCGCGTCGTGCGACCATAATGACGTAGCGAATCTTTTCACATGAATCGCATGAGTACAAGTGATAGATCCGTCAATTCACTGCCCTTACTTTGTGTACTTGATACTACCATCATCTGTATATGTTCATATTGCTATCGCATGACTTTCGTCACATCAGATTATGGGGGCTGGATGAACTTGGGTCGGCCTACGCCCGTTCGGTAGAAATAAAATAAAAGAAAATAAAGCGAGAAATCAGATGTCACGCTTAATAGAAGTTAATAAATATACAAAAGTTTCTTTTCATTACCTTGTGTTACTGAAGCGCGTGAAGTATGAGTGCCGCATTCCATACTTCGTTACACTATAAAAAATACCGCAAGCAGGTGATTTCCGTTTCCAAGCCATCTGCTTCCATTAAACTACAGGGCGAGAAGTGATGAGCCGGCCGGAGTGGCCGAGCGGTTAAAGGCGCTACAGTCTGGAACCGCACGACCGCTACGGTCGCAGGTTCGAATCCTGCCTCGGGCATGGATGTGTGTGATGTCCTTAGGTTAGTTAGGTTTAAGTAGTTCTAAGTTCTAGGGGACTTATGACCACAGCAGTTGAGTCCCATAGTGCTCAGAGCCGAGCCGAGAAGTGGTGAACTGATTTTAGATTCCGTGGCAGAGTGTATTAAACGTTTTCTTTCAAGATACGCCAGCCACCTGTAAGTTGGCAGCTCTTGTAAATCGCAGTGTCTGTAGCATACGCAGTAACTTTTCCACCGGCCTTTTTAAGTGTGCCGCACAGCATACAGCCCAGCTGTAGGGCTGGCACAGTTTGTCATGTCTGGGTGGTGTGAATTCCGTTCCCTGCAAAGGTCTGCCCCTTTGAAAGAAGGGAATCTGCAATCCAGATTTTCTGCGGTGGGCATTCACGTTGATCTAGTTTATGTATGAGACCGTGATGCCAGAAACTGCCGACTATTTCTCAAAGTCCAAGAACGCCACTCAGGGGCTTTATTCTTCTTCCATAGCTTGAACTCTGCGCGGCTGCGGATATACGCCAATGTACAAAGTGGTTGTAATTTAACTTTCGCTACTTGGGTCAGTGTAGACTGAAAACTGTTTACCGTCTTTTTGTAGGAATGATGTTCAGACTGTTCGCTTTAGGATTTGCCTTGTTAGTAGGCTAGTAGTAGCATCATGACTTGCAGTTTGGCGCCGGTACTGGGGTTGAAACACAAGCATCTGTGTGCATTACAGTTGCAGACAGTCAACGTGGGTCTGAGCAGGGTGAAGAGGGGTTTAGTCGTAAAGTTATTTTATCACAACAACAGCAATACTACTACTGTTCTTCGCGAGTATCGACGCATTAAAGGAACGCGAGGGATCCTCTTTCCACACCGGGGTTGAAGAACATGATTCGGAAGTTCGAAGTAACTGATAATTTGGCTACTGCCCCTGGGAGAGGCCGATGGCCAATTGCGCCATAAATTGTTGAAGTTACTGCGGCCATGACTGAGAATGCTGGACGCATTTAACAAGTGTTACCCTTTCACGTGGAAATTAATATTTTCTTTTAAGGTTTATTCGTTATTTCTCGTCCGCGTGCCCTTACAAACGTTTCCACAAAAATACGATCATTCATTTCTCATGGAGGCCTTCTCAAGCAGCGAAAGTTTAATGATGACACTGTTCTGGTTCTGCGTGTATCCGCGGATGCATCTGCAGATGTCGATAGTAATGATTACTTTGTGGTTAAAAGTTACAGGAGAATGTTAATACTACGATTTTCATCTACATTTGCTCTGCAAGCAATAGATAATAATGATTATTGTTAAAATCATTACTCTTACCCATTCGGGATGGGCTACACCTATACTGTCTATATTGCTTGAAGACGGAGAATACATTGTTGACATTTGCAAGGTCTAAAGATGGTGACATGACGATCTTCCAGATTTTCCACACATCCTATTTCCCTCGTACCAGCAGCTGCCTCACGTGTGAGTCATGCTTGTGTCCACAAAGCGACATGAAGGCTGTTGTACGATACACTATCCATTCATATGTTAGCTACGCAATGTCACTCCTGTTCGTGTGTAACATACGACATAAATAATATTCAATTTTAAATCGGTGATGGCTCAACATTTCTCTTATTAAAATTTAGAAGTGCGCAACACAACTATTATTATATTGACGAGTGTACGACTTTAACAGAATTATGGTGAATCAACATACATTTGATGAGTGACCTGTGTGACTAACATTTTAGTCTGCAGCTTGTGACATCACTTCATTTGACATGCGGTTGTTGAAGAAATGAAAACAAAAAAAATCAGAAAACCCGTTTCAGAAATTACGGCAGAATGTAGTAACTTAAGGAACATATTAACAAATGACAGGCTTTTTCGTACTAAAATGTGGCCATTATAGTCCTCCAAGTTTTTGTGATTTCTGAATTGCGACGTCCGACGTATGCTGGCAAACATTCAGGACAACGCAAGTGTACCGTCAGAGTTCTAGCGTCCCAAGTGGGTTAAAGTGGTCTACAGAATTTAAAACCCGCGGACGCGGTTAAAGGACTTAACGGATACAGATAAAAGACTTACCGTTGCAGATAAGCAACTTGAGAATGTGGATGGTATTTTTATCAGCCGGCTTCCCCGGATTCTTGTGTCGTGCGCAGGGACTGCAGGATTCCGGAATGTGTAACGGCGCAAAAGTTATTCTTATTGGGCATCATGATGGCGTACGGGATTTGCGTGTAGGTTCTAGGACTATTAATTCAGAGGTGTTGCTGAGAGCCATTATTAGGATGTGTGGGCACTGAACGTTGTGCTAAAAGTAAACCTTTTTCAGGAATAAACTTTATTTTAGTTGGGTAGTGTATTTACTTTTGTACGTACCCTCGCCAAGAGGAGGTAGTATGTTTCAAACCATGCACTGAAAATAATAGTCAACTAGTCATAGCATATGGGAAAAGATGTTTGAGGAGCAGTGTGCGGATGCGGTCGGTTTTGGGGCTCTGGGATTTCTCGGACATTTGATAGGAAATCATATTGTTCCAGACACAACAAACAGTTACACAATACCCATCCCCCCTCCAGAAACGATCTTCTAGACACTCTAGTGCTAACTGCAGTCGAACAGGTACAGTTCAGTGACACTTCAAAACCATACGTTAGTTCACAGTCGTATGGCTTTTTATTTACATGTGTTTGTATGCAGCTATGTTTTCCCTGCGCTGTTCAGTTTCCTTATTTCATGGGAAATATGTGAACCAATCATCAACCGCCCGCAAAGTTGCGTCATTTTCCCTCCGTTGACCACCTAAAAACATCCCCCACACCATAAACTTCATATAGGTGGATGACCTGGCTTTAGAAGTCCAGCATGACGATTTCCAGCCGCTTTGCAGTTTATCCGCAAACCTAGTAAGGTAACGTAGTAGTAGTGGGAAGGGGACAATTTTAGGAGTGCTTCACTTGTGGGTGTGTGGATGTAACCTAGAATCAGGTTGTTACTCAAAATAGTCGTTATTTTAATACCGGACAACATTGTCAGCCCAGAAAAAAATACACCCTTAACTCCATCTCCAAGAAAGATGTGCAGCTCATTCCGCAAAAAACCGACGTTGGTATTGTGATTAATGAAACCTTCAGAGTAGTTACCAGGCATTTGGAAGCAACATGCATCGAAAAACTACACTATGTGGCCGGTATGAAGTCAGACATAGAGAGGTAACTAGAAGACAGCATTGCACACCACATTACATTACTACTTTTCCGTAGATCCTGAATACGATTTTTCATAATGATGTGGAACGTGTCACTTTAACATAAGTTTTTTTTTACACAATATAATGATTTTTTACAGTTACTACTTCATATCTAAAAATTCATCTGTTGAGTAGAAGGAGTTGACATTTTGAAATTCCTTTAATTTGTTTTTAAATGTTGGTTGGCTATCTGTCAAACTTTTAACGCTTTTTGGCAAATGACCAAAGATTTTTGTGGCAGCATAATTCGCCCCTTTCTGTGCCAGAGTCAGATTTAACCCAGAATAGTGAAGATCATCCTTTCTTATAGTGTTGTAGTTCTGCACTTCGCTATTATTTTTGAACTGGGATGGGACATTAATAACAAATTTCATAAGTGAATATATGTATTGTGAAGGTACCGTGAATATCCAGAGTTCCTTAAATAAATGTCTGCGCGGTGATCGTTGGTAAGTGCCAGCTATTATTCTGATTACACAGTTTTGTGCAATGGATACTTTTCTCTTAATGATAAATTACCCCAAAATATGAAGCCATAAGAAGGAAGTGAAAGAAAATACACAAAGTAGGCTAATTTATTGATAAATTTATCACCGAAATTTACAATAACCCTAATAGCATAATTAGTTTTATCTAACTGTTTCATCAGATCATCAATGTGTTTCTTCCAATTCAATTTCTCGTCAAATACACACACAGAAATTATGAATATTCTGCCTTAGCAACATACTTCTGTTCAAAGTCTGTATTTATCAGTGATGTTACCCCATTTACTGTACAGAATTGTATATACTGTGTTTTAGTGAGAGTCCATTTGCAGAGAACCATTTTATAATTTTCTGGATGACATTATTTACAATTCCCTCAACTGATTCTTGTTTGTTGGGTTAATTGCTTCACTTGTATTATCATCAAAAAGACCTGGCTTTGCATCCTCAAGAATACAGATTGGCTAGTCATTAATATATATTAAAAACAATAAGGGACCCAAGACCGAACTCTGTGGGACACCATTCGTGATACGTCCTCAGTTAGTCTGCAAAAATTAGCGAGTCCTCTATCTGTACTGTTAATTTCAACATTCTGCATTGTTCCAGTTAAGTATTAATTAAAATATTTGTCCATTGTCCCACTCATACCACAACACTTAAGCTTGTTGTTGTTGTTATGGTCTTCAGTCCTGAGACTGGTTTGATGCAGCTCTCCACGCTACTCTATCCTGTGCAAGCTTCTTTATCTCTCAGTACCTACTGCAGCCTACATCCCTCTGAATCTGCTTAGTGTATTCATCTCTTGGTCTCCCTCTACGATTTTTACCCTCCACGCTGCCCTCCAATACTAAATTGGTGATCCCTCGATGCCTCAGAACATGTCCTACCAACCGATCCCTTCTTCTAGTCAAGTTGTGCCACAAACTCCTTTTCTCCCCAATCCTATTCAGTACCTCCTCATTAGTTATGTGATCTACCCATCTAATCTTCAGCATTCTTCTGTAGCACCACATTTCGGAAGCTTCTATTCTCTTCTTGTCCAAACTAGTTACCGTCCATGTTTCACTTTCATACATGGCTACGCTCCATACAAATACTTTCAGAAACGACTTCCTGACACTTAAATCTATACTCGATGTTAAAAAATTTCTCTTCTTCAGAAACGCTTTCCTTGCCATTGCCAGTCTACATTTTATATCCTCTCTACTTCGACCATCATCAGTTATTTTGCTCCCCAAATAGCAAAACCCCTTTACTACTTTAAGGGTCTCATTTCCTAATCTAATTCCCTCAGCATCACTTGACTTAATTCGACTACATTCCATTATCTTCGTTTTGCTTTTGTTGATGTTCATTTTATATTCTCCTTTCAAGACACTGTCCATCCCGTTCAACTGCTCTTCCAAGTCCTTTGCTGTCTCTGACAGAATTACAATGTCATCGGCGAACCTTAAAGTTTTTACTTCTTCTCCCTGGATTTTAATACCTACTCCGAATTTTTCTTTTGTTTCCTTTACTGCTTGCTCAATATACAGATTAAACAACATCGGGGAGAGGCTACAACCCTGTCTCACTCCCTTCCCAACCGCTGCTTCCCTTTCATGCCCCTCGACTCTTATAACTGCCATCTGGTTTCTGTACAAATTGTAAGTAGTCTTTCGCTCCATGTATTTTACCCCTGCCACCTTCAGAATTTGAAAGAGAGTATTCCAGTCAACATTGTCAAAAGCTTTCTCTAAGTCTGCAAATGCTAGAAAAGTAGCTTTGCCTTTTCTTAATTTAACTACTAAAATAAGTCGCAGGGTCAGTATTGCCTCATGTGTTCCAACATTTCTACGGAGTCCAAACTGATCTTCCTCAAGGTCGGCTTCTACCAGTTTTTCCATTCGTCTGTAAAGAATGCGCGTTAGTATTTTGCAGCCGTGACTTATTAAACTGATAGTTCGCTAATCTTCACATCTGTAAACGCCTGCTTTCTTTGGGATTGGAATTATTATATTCTTCTTGTCGCCTGTCTCATACATTTTGCTCGCCAGATGGTAGATTTTTGTCAGGACTGGCTCTCCCAAGGCTGTCAGTAGTTCTAATGGAATGTTGTCTACTCCCGGGGCCTTGTATCGGCTTAGGTCTTTCAGTGCTCTGTCAAACTCTTCACGCAGTATCAGATCTCCCACTTCATCTTCATCTACATCCTCTTCCATTTCTATAACATTGCATTCAAGTACATCGCCCTTGTATAGACTCTCTGTATAGTCCTTCCACCTTTCTGCTTTCCCTTCATTGCTTAGAACTGGGTTTCCATCTGAGCTCTTGATATTCATACGAGTGGTTCTCTTCTCTCCAAAGGTCTCTTTAATTTTCCTGTAGGCAGTATCTATCTTACCCCTAGTGAGATAAGCCTCTACATCCTCACATTTGTCCTCTAGCCATGCCTGCTTAGCCATTTTGCACTTACTGTCGATCTCATTTTTGAGACGTTTGTATTCCTTTTTGCCTGCTTCATTTAGTGCATTTTTATATTTTCTCCTTTCATCAATTAAATTCAATATTTCTTCTGTTGCCCAAGGAATTCTACTAGCCCTCGTCTTAAGCTTATGTAGAAGAATTTCATGATTCACGTAGTCAAAAGCCTTTGACATGTCACAAAATATCCCAGTGGGTGATGTTCAGTTTTTCGAAGTTTCAACATTTGATCAGTGAAAACATATATAGCATTTTCTCTCGAAAAACCTTTCTGAAAACCAAATTGATATTTTGTTAGTACTTCATTTTTACAAATATGAGATGCTACTCATGAATACATTACTTTTTAAAGAAGTTTGGATAAAGCTGTCAGAAGTATGATTGGGTGGTAGTTCATAGCATCAGACCTATCCCCTTTTTTATGAAATCGTTTAACGATGGCTTATTTCAGTCTATCTGGGAAAACGCCTTGTTTCAGTGAGCTGCTACGTATGTGGCTCTATTGGAAATGTTATCAGTTCCATGTAAACTTTTACTTTTGAGTGAAGTTATTATTTTCATAATTTCAGTAGGAGAGGTGGGTCGAATTTCAGTTTTACCGAATTGCGTAGTTATTGCCTCTTCCATATATGCCTCGCATTTTGTAATGAATAACTGTATCCTATTTTCTCTGCAACACTTAAAAATGCTTATTAAAAATGTTTTCTACATCTGACTTTTTGTTAACAAACTTTTGATTGAATCTGATAGAAATACAGTCTTTCTATGCTCTCGGTTGCCCTGTTGCCATTTGAACATTGATCTCAGCCTAAAAATGAGGTGCTCCCATGAGCTTTAGTGCCCCCTTTAAAGATTTTGCTATCATCCCAGCCAATTTACTCTTCCCTTTCCTACTGAGATGAGTAACGCCTTACGTGCATTGTATTGGATTATTCCGTCTCCCTTCCCCGTCCGAGTTCTAATTTTCTGTTCAGAATGCTCTGAAAGTACCATCAACTGCATGGAATATACGTTGGATTGTAAACAAGTCAAGACGCGAGTTGGCTTTAGAAATGGGTTTCACAATTCCCTGAATCTCCGTGTGGACAGTGTCACCAAGGACAGGCTGCCTGAAATACCGTTAAGCACATAAGAAATGCGATGAAAAAGCCAAGGATGGCCGCTGGAAATAGTGTTTCTAAATCGAACACCTGTGGCTGCAGAGAACTAAAGATTCTCCTACACATACTAGGTGTCTCAGGTAAGTTGTTTTTCTCTCTAACTATCAGTTATTACTGATAGAAATATTTATTTAATTAAGTAAACATAAGAAACGTTACTCTTTCAGTGGAGTTATGAACATAGTTTATTTAGTTGTTGTCCAGAGTATCACAGCAATGCATTTTTAATGGAATATTATTTTTTTATACCATGTAACCGATGTATTTAAACCAAGCCTTAAATTATGTTTCTATTTTAGTAGGGAGCTAAGAAAGTTCAAAGTTGTGAGATGGATGCTTTTATGTATGTCGTAGCAAGCCTAGACAACAGTTCAATATATTTAGCTTCTGTAGGAGGTCGAGCGGGTAATACAACTTATGAAGAAATTGGTTCGTTGTCAGTGAAACACTATAATACGGAATACTTAACTTGTAAAAGATCTATGTCCACTTGAGGGAAGTTATGCATTTAGTACTCTCGCAGAACACAATGACAACCGTGTATTACTTTGTACGGTACTGAATGACAGTCAAATATGACACTCCATTTGTAAGTAGGCTGTTTAGGTTTTTATGTTGGTAACGCCACGTTGCGCTCTCTGTATGAAAATCACTGACTGTGCGTGTGCAGTCTGTGTCTGGTTTGCATTGTTGGAATTTGCTATTGTAGTGTTGGGCAGTTGGCTGTTAACAGCTCGTAGCGCTGCGCAGTTGAAGGTGAGCCGCCAGCAGTGGTGGATGTGGGGAAAGAGATGGCAGAGTTTTGAGAGCAGATGATCTGGACGTGTGTCCATCAGAGACAGTAAATTTGTAAGACTGTATGTCATCAACTGATATATATATATATATAATGACTTTTGAACACTATTGAGGTAAATACATTGTTTGTTCTTTATCAAAATCTTTCATTTGCTAACTATGCCTATCAATAGTTAGTGACTTCAGTAGTTAGAATCTTTTATTTAGCTGGCAGTAGTGGCGCTCGTTGTTTTGCAGTAGTTCGAGTAACAAAGATTTTTGTGAGGTAAGTGATTCATGAAAGGTATAGGTTATTGTTAGTCAGGGCCATTCTTTTGTAGGGATTATTAAAAGTCAGATTGCGTTGCGCTAAAAATATTGTGAGTCAGTTTAGTGTTGATCAGAATAGGTAAAGAGCGAAATGTCTGAGTACGTTCAGTTCTGCTCAGCTGTTTGAAAAGCAAATAATGTACGAGGTTTATCAGCACAGTAATTCATTAATTTTTCTAAGGGGACGTTCCACATTTAACTGTGAATTTTGGCATACAATTCAGATCAATGACACTAGCTCGCTTCTGGATCTGAACTACGACTGTTCTACCAACAGAGTTTCGTGGGGTGAGCGGCGCTGTGCTCTGACGTAAGAATATTTCCAGCAGCGACGGCGTACGATATATCTTCAGGGCATGTCTTCGTCAATGTGTCTCATCGGTGGCTGCGTCTGGCACCGGCTGTCTCTAGCTTCTGTGGTGAGGTACCAACTTTAATATGGGACCTCACTCTTCGGATGAGACCACAGATGCAACATACTGTACGTAATTGGTTAGATTCAGGTGGATGTTGTGGTGTCGGAATGTTTGTTTAAGTGAGTTGCTCAAACGAGTGCCCGTTTTGTTACGAGGGCACTTCAATAAGTAATGCAACACATTTTTTTTCTCGGCCAATTTTGGTTGAAAAAACCGGAAATTTCTTGTGGAATATTTTCAAACATTCCCGCTTCGTCTCGTATAGTTTCATTGACTTCCGACAGGTGGCAGCGCTGTACGGAGCTGTTAAAATGGCGTCTGTAACGGATGTGCGTTGCAAACAACGGGCAGTGATCGAGTTTCTTTTGGCGGAAAACCAGGGCATCTCAGATATTCATAGCCGCTTGCAGAATGTCTACGGTGATCTGGCAGTGGACAAAAGCACGGTGAGTCGTTGGGCAAAGCGTGTGTCATCATCGCCGTAAGGTCAAGCAAGACTGTCTGATCTCCCGCGTGCGGGCCGGCCGTGCACAGCTGTGACTCCTGCAATGGCGGAGCGTGCGAATACACTCTTTCGAGATGATCGACGGATCACCATCAAACAACTCAGTGCTCAACTTGACATCTCTGTTGGTAGTTCTGTCACAATTGTTCACCAGTTGGGATATTCAAAGGTTTGTTCCCGCTGGGTCCCTCGTTGTCTAACCGAACACCATAAAGAGCAAAGGAGAACCATCTGTGCGGAATTGCTTGCACGTCAGGTGGCTGAGGGTGACAATTTCTTGTCAAAGATTGTTACAGGCGATGAAACATGGGTTCATCACTTCGAACCTGAAACAAAACGGCAATCAATGGAGTGGCGTCACACCCACTCCCCTACCAAGGAAAAGTTTAAAGCCATACCCTCAGCCAGTAAAGTCATGGTAACAGTCTTCTGGGACGCTGAAGGGGTTATTCTGTTCGATGTCCTTCCCCATGGTCAAACGATCAACTCTGAAGTGTATTGTGTTACTCTTCAGAAATTGAAGAAACGACTTCAGCGTGTTCGTAGGCACAAAAATCTGAACGAACTTCTCCTTCTTCATGACAACGCAAGACCTCACACAAGTCTTCGCACCCGAGAGGAGCTCACAAAACTTCAGTGGACTGTTCTTCCTCATGCACCCTACAGCCCCAATCTCGCACCGTCGGATTTCCATATGTTTGGCCCAATGAAGGACGCAATCCGTGGGAGGCACTATGCGGATGATGAAGAAGTTTTTGATGCAGTACGACGTTGGCTCCGACAGCGACCAGTGGAATGGTACAGTGTAGGCATACAGGCCCTCATTTCAAAGTGGCGTAAGGCCGTAGCATTGAATGGAGATTACGTTGAAAAATAGTGTTGTGTAGCTAAAAGATTGGGGAATAACCTGGTGTATTTCAATGCTGAATAAAACAACCCCTGTTTCAGAAAAAAAAAGTGTTGCATTACTTATTGAACTGCCCTCGTAAATGCACAACTCGGCGAGTCTTCTGAACGACCTGTTGACGAGATGTAACGTTGCTGGTACCACGAAACTGTCGGCGCCTTATACAACCACGGTTTAGCAGCGGTACAGGGTCGATGTTCCTACAGGCTAGCAGCGAAACATGTTGTCTCGAAGGTAGTTCGAGGGTATGTTCTAATATCAGAATCGTGATTAATCTGTAGTTAACCTTGGGACACTGAATAGGGGTCCATAGGAATGGTACGTGAAGTAGGTATGGTGGTTTCCGCTTATGCCGTAGAAATCGAAGAAAGATTGACAATTTCTTACTCACTCAGTTTTAAGACAGAAAGAATCAGAATATTAAATAGGCTAATAAAAGAAAAATTAATCTGTCCAACATTCACTGCTTTTCTTGAAAAGTTACAAGTCGCTGAATACTACAAAAAATCACCAGTATTTTGCTATTGATTCAAATTTTCTGAAACTTCGGTAAAAATCATGTTGTAAGACGGGATCATACCACTATTTGGGCATTACGAATAATCAGTGCTGAAGGGTGAAAACTGAGGTCGAAGAACTGTATTTTTCTTGTGAATCTGGCCAATTTCAAGTGCTATAGCGGATAAAGCCATATTGTGTAGGCACAGGCTGCAGACCAGCTACTTGCTATTTTTATTGTATGCTGCGAATGAAGTTTTGTTAAGTTCGTAATTTATTATTGTTACCACAATTTCTCCCCTCTTTTACTACTTAGCAGAAATCGCAGACAAATCTTTAACCTTTTAAAGCAAATGAAGCGTTGTAATTCATTGCTACGTCACTGCGTAAAAGTGTTTCCAGACTATGGTTGGCGCCATTCTGCAACAGAACGTATGTCCGGCGACGACAGCGGGACACTACCGTATAGATCAGGTGGGGGCAAGTCTCTTACGCTGTGTTAGCAATGCTGTACCATTTCTTATGCCATGTATTTGTTGCACGGATCTGTCGGCATTGTTATTAAAAAAGCGCTGATCGCTTTTCCTACTTTTTATAACAACGCAATATTTCAAACCATTGCAAATTCTGCGAATAAAAATTACTCCTTGTTTTGTAAATAAAACCGCCTTTTCCTGCTGCTAGTTACTTTATTTATCCCATTCGCGTTTCGCCTTCTCCCGTTCTAAGACATCATCAGTGGGATGATTTGCTGATCTGCGTTTCCTCAGATCTGGTCTGGAGATCGCACTACCATTTTTATCACTACCACACAATCACATATTTGTGTTCTCGCCGTCCCCACACTGTTCACCATGTTTCTCACTCTGTTTTGTGGTGGACTATTTTTCTTTTGTCATTCGATACAACTATTTCGTCGTACACTGCTTTTCACAGCGTAAATATTGCGACCCCATTACGTATTTCATATTTTGTGAGGAAACGCAGATCAGCAAATCGTCCCACCGATGATGCGTTAGAACAGGAGAAGGCGAAACGCGTATGGGATAAATAAAGTAACTAGCAGCAGGAAAAGGCAGTTTTGTTTACAAAACAAGTATTTATGTGCTTGCTGCGGAGGATGGCCGCACAAACAAACTTGTTAAAGATTACTCCTTTTATTAAAAAGGTTTAATTTTAGTACTGGTACTATGACTAATTGATATTTTGGTTTTTTGTCGGTTGTTAGTAAAACATTAAAAAAACCTCCTCTTATAACTGAGACCAAAGAGATCCCGAAAAACACCGTTTATTCAGAACTAAAATACCTGCATCGGTTTTAACCGGTCGATTTTTCCCATCCGTAACGTGACGGACTGGAGAGGAGGCTCTGGACGGAAGCTGGGAAGTGTCACGATGCCGGAAAATCGGAAACAAAATTACTCGATGGCGACCGGGAAGGAAGACTGCGGGGCCAGTGGTGAAGCAGGTGGAGCGCAGTGGAGCAGTAGTGTAGTTGCAGAGATAAGCGGCCGCTGCCGGCTGGGCGCCGCTGTGGGAACCGACGGCTCGCGCGCTCCCATTGTGTGGGGCTAACGGGACTGCAGCTCGGCTCAGCGCGGCAGACGTCTGGCGGGCCAGCCTCTTGTTGTGCGGGTAATGGACCGGCCAGCGCGGCGGCCCTAATTTGGTGCCTTCTCCTCCTCGTTCTCCTCAGCCACTGCCACTGCCACTGCGTTCCACATTGCGGCTACCTTCCTCCGAGTGGGCCGCTCGGCAGCTGCGACTGCCCGCCGGGCACACAGTTTGGTTGCTGCTGCGATGTCCCCCTTTAGGTGCTGCCGGATCTGTCGTATTCGTTAGTTACATGTTGCATGGATCAGTGGAACGAGTCGTTTTACATTCAAATCGCAAATTAATTTGTGCATATGATTACACTCAGAACATTTCTAAGGATTGTTTTTTCGCTTCAAAAAGAAAAAAAAAACACAGTTTTGAATTAGTAATTCCTGCCTACCACTTTTTACATATTGCAGTAACAGAAATTCTTCGACGGAATAGTAGGAGCTGTCAAGTATGAACTTCCTTCGTTTGTTTTCGAATTTTACTTTGCTGTCTGTTAGATATTTACACTACTGGCCATTAAAATTGCGACACCAAGAAGAAATGCAGATGATACACCGGTATTCACTGGACAAACATATCATACTAGAACTGACATGTGATTACATTTTCACGCAATTTGGGTGCATAGATCCTGAGAAATCAGTACCCAGAACGACCACCTTGGCCTTGATACGCCTGGACATAGAGTCAAACAGAGCTTGGATGGCGTGTACAGGTACAGCTGCCCATGCAGCTTCAACACGACACCACATTTCATCAAGAGTAGTGACTGGCGTATTGTGAGGAGCCAGTTGCTCGGCCACCGTTGACCAGACGTTTTCAAGTGGTGGGAGATCTGGAGAATGTGCTGGCCAGGTCAGCAGTCGAACATTTTCTGTAACCACAAAGGCCCGTACAGGACCTGCAACATGCGGTCGTGCATTATCCTGCTGAAATGTAGGCTTTCGTAGGGATCGAATGAAGGGTAGAGCCACGGGTCGTAACACATCTGACATGTAAAGTCCACTGTTCAAAGTGCCGTCAATGCGAACAAGAGGTGACGGAGACGTGTAACCAATGGCACCCCACACCATCGCGCAGGCTGATACGCCAGTATGGCGATGACGAATACACGCTTCCAATGTGCGTTCACCGCGATGTCGCCAAACACGGACACGATCATCATGTTGCTGTAAACAGAACCTGGATTCATCCGAAAAAATGACGCTTTGCCCTTCGTGCACCCAGGTTCGTCGTTGAGTACATCATCGCAGTCGCTCCTGTCTGTGATGCAGCGTCAAGGCTAAGCGCAGCCATGGTCTCCGAGCTGATAGTCCATGTTGCTGCAAACGTCGTCGACCTGTTCGTGCAGATGTTTTTTGTCTTGCAAACGTCCCTATCTGTTGACTCAGGGATCAAGACGTGGCTGCACGATCCGTTACAGCCATGCGGATAAGATGCCTGTCATCTCGACTGCTTGTGATACGAGGCCGTTGGATCCAGCACGGCGTTCCGTATTACCCTCCTGAACCCACCTATTCCATATTCTGCTAACAGTCATTGGATCTCCACCAATGCAAGCAGCAATGTCGCGACACGATAAACCGCAATCGCGATAGACTACAATCCGACCTTATCAAAGTCGGAAACGTGATGGTAGGCATTTCTCCTCCTTACACGAGGCATCACAACAACGTTTCACCAGGCTACGCCGGTCAACTCCTGTTTGTGTATGAGAAATCGGTTGGAAACGTTCCTCATGTCAGCACGTTGTAGGTGTCGCCACCGGCGCCAACCTTGTCTGAATGCTCTGAAAAGCTAATCATTTGCATATCACAGCATCTTCTTCGTGTCGGTTAAATTTCGCGTCTGTAGCACGTCATCTTCATGGTGTAGCAATTTTAATGGCCAGTAGTGTATATTACTGAGTAAGTGACCAAACGTTTTTGTTGCAGCCTTGCAGACCCCATTCTGTGCTAAAGACAACATTTATGTGTAGTAATGAATGCCACTTTTTCCCTTCTGGCACTGTAATTATGTACATTATTGCTCCTTTTGAACGGTGTTGAATTTTATACTACAAACGTCAAGAGGGAATAAATATATAGTGAAGCATTGTCCACAATGCCAGTCGCTTAAGCAGATGTCTACAAGAGGATCCTTAGGTGAGCACAACACATTATTCTTACAGCACGTATTTGCGCAATGAGGACTTTCTTTCTTAAAGATGAGTTACCCCAGACCATTATTCCATCTGACATTATTGGATGAAAATATGCAAAATATCTCAGTTTATTTTTTTTTTTCCTCTCCCCAAAATTTGCAGTGATTCTAAGTACGAATGTGGCTGCATTGTGTTGTTTCAGGGGTTCCGAAATATGCTTCTTCCAATTTAAATTCTCATCAATAAAAAAATGGTTCAAATGGCTCTGAGCACTATGGGATTTAACATATGAGGTCATCAGTCCTCTAGACTTAGAAACTACTTAAGCGTAACTAACCTAAGGACATCACACACATCCATGCCCGAGGCAGGATTCGAACCTGTGACCGTAGCGGTCACGTGGCTCCAGACTGAAGCGCCTAGAACCGCTCGGCCACAACGGCCGGCTTCTCATCAATATGGACACTTAACAATTTCGAAGTTTCCACCCTATTTATTATTTCCTCACTACGTCTTACATTTATCAATGGTGTAGTACCCATAGACGTGTAGAATTGAATATGTTGTGTCTTTTTAAATTTGTAGCTAAGACAATATGCGGAAAACCAGTCAATGATACCTTCAAGAATTTTGTTTGCCATTTCTCCTGTGTCTGTACGTATGCTGGGATTGATTACAACACTTGTGTCATCTGCAAAAAGAATTAATTCTGCCTTTTGTATATTAGGCAGAGAATCGTTTACATACACGAGGAACAATAGGAGACCTGAGATTCATCCTTGGGGAACCCTATATGTGATTCCTCCCCAGTTAGAATTATGTCCCCAGTCTATGTTGATTGAACTATTAATTACAACTTTCTGCATTTTTTTTATAGACGTGACGTCCATTGGTTGGCTATACCAACAGTCTCATAAAATTTCATTTGATCTGTCTAGGAGAATACTGTGATTCACTCAATGAAATACCTTAGACAGGTCGCAGAAAATTCCAAAAAGGCGCTGTTTTATTATTTAATGCTGCCAAAATCTGACGAGTGAAAATGTCAGTTGCCTTCTCAGAAGAACAGCCGTTCTGAAACCCAAATTGTGATTTGCTGAGGATATTATTGTTTCTAAGCTGAACGGAATGGACAGTGTCTTGATATAAGATGAACATCAACAAAAGCAAAAGGAGGATAATGGAATGTAGTCGAATTAAATCGAGTGATGCTGAGGGAATGAAATTAGGAAATGAGGAACTTGAAGTAGTAAATGAATTTTGCTAATTGTGGAACAAAATAACTGATGATGGTCGAAGCATAGAGGATATAAAATGTAGACTGGCAATGCCAAGGAAAGCATTTCTGAAGAAGAGGAATTTGTTGACATCCAGCATAGATTTATATGTCAGGAAGTCGTTTCTGAAAGTATTTGTGTAGAGTGTAGCCCTGTATGGAAGTGAAACATGGACGATAAATAGTTTGGACAAGAAGAGAATAGAAGCTTTCGAAGTGTGGTGCTACAGAAGAATGCTGAAGATTAGATGGGTAGACCACATAACTAATGAAGAGGTATTGAACAGAATTGGGGAGGAGAGAAATTTGTGGCGCAACTAGACTAGAAGGAGGGAGCGGTTAGTAGGATATGTTCTGAGGCATCAAGGGATCACCAATTTAGTATTGGAGGGCAGTTCGGTGGGTAAAGATCGTAGAGGGAGACCAAGAGATGAATACACTAAGCAGATTCAGAAGGATGTAGGTTGCAGTAGGTACTGGGAGATGAAGAAGCTTGCACAGGATAGAGTAGCATGGAGAGCTGCATCAAACCAGTCTCTGGACCGAAGACCACAACAACAACAACAACAACAACAACAACTTACAATATTACGACCAGAACAACATTTTGTTTTCAAAGAGAAAACAGATGTTAACCATATGAAGTTATCTGTTCCAGAGTTAAGAAGGGAAACACCAAGATGGTTTGAGACGTGAATTGGAGCTTATATTGGAGAGGAGACGTACTAAGATAATCCGTGCAAACTGTGTTAGCCGCAGTGCCAGAGAATGTCGGCACGGTAGCTCAGCGTGTTCGGTCACAGAGCTGGCTGGCCTGTATAATGAAACAAACTGAGTGAAAGAATCAATAACGAACTTCAACGGATGTCATGTGACGTCCGCTACAATCAAATACGCTGAAGAATAAGGAACTAAATTAAAAAAAAAAAAAAAAGTGGAGCAGTGGTTAGCGAATCTACCTAATGAGCAGGAGGCCCGGGTTCAAATTCCAGCCTTGGTACAAATTTTAATTCATTGCTTCAGCCTGTAGTCATTATCATAGGTAAAGAAAACAGATGCTATATTAATTTTGCAAGTGAGATCATATTTGTAATTAGCAGTTCTTCTTTTAAAAGAAACCTTCGCTTTAGCTGCGCCGTATCTCGTTGCAGGATTCCGAGAGAGAGTGGCGACGATGACGCGCGATGTTGGTGTTTGACGATTCTGAGCTGAAAATAATGTCTCCACATCTGTTACACATTTATTGCAGATAATGATAAGAAAATTCTAGAGCGAGAGCAAATGCCAAATTCGTGAGAGTGTCTTAGTGTGCTTGCTACGCCTTCAAGCTGAAACTGCTAGACAGATTTGGATGAAATTTGTTCAAACGTGTGTAGTGTGCGGAAGTTAAACATAAATGAAGAGGCTTGTAGAGGATGGACTAGCGCTACATCAAACCACTTTTCGGACTGAAGATAACAACATCGACGACGACGACAGATGATACTAGGCCACATATGGCCCATTGACCGTTTCTTGGAATAGGCTGCAGTAGCGTGTAACTACCGGAGGTGTCACAGCATTGCCAACGTTTATTTTACTGTACACATAATCAACTTGCCACTAGAACCTCCAGTAATATGTAGGTGTGATGCAGATGATAACGGTATTAGTTGGAGTAACAGTAATAATAATTAATAAAAGTGACTACAGCGGAGTTACTTTAGATACAACAACCGAATTTACGAAGGAGATTATAATGGAGCAGTATTAGTTATTCATTTAAATTGCCATCCCAGTTATAGAAACCGTTTATGTAATGTATACAAGGTAGATAACGGAAAAATAACTAGTCTTATATACACTCCTGGAAATTGAAATAAGAACACCGTGAATTCATTGTCCCAGGAAGGGGAAACTTTATTGACACATTCCTGGGGTCAGATACATCACATAATCACACTGACAGAACCACAGGCACATAGACACAGGCAACAGAGCATGCACAATGTCGGCACTAGTACAGTGTATATCCACCTTTCGCAGCAATGCAGGCTGCTATTCTCCCATGGAGACGATCGTAGAGATGCTGGATGTAGTCCTGTGGAACGGCTTGCCATGCCATTTCCACCTGGCGCCTCAGTTGGACCAGCGTTCGTGCTGGACGTGCAGACCGCGTGAGACGACGCTTCATCCAGTCCCAAACATGCTCAATGGGGGACAGATCCGGAGATCTTGCTGGCCAGGGTAGTTGATTTACACCTTCTAGAGCACGTTGGGTGGCACGGGATACATGCGGACGTGCATTGTCCTGTTGGAACAGCAAGTTCCCTTGCCGGTCTAGGAATGATAGAACGATGGGTTCGATGACGGTTTGGATGTACCGTGCACTATTCAGTGTCCCCTCGACGATCACCAGTGGTGTACGGCCAGTGTAGGAGATCGCTCCCCACACCATGATGCCGGGTGTTGGCCCTGTGTGCCTCGGTCGTATGCAGTCCTGATTGTGGCGCTCACCTGCACGGCGCCAAACACACATACGACCATCATTGGCACCAAGGCAGAAGCGACTCTCATCGCTGAAGACGACACATCTCCATTCGTCCCTCCATTCACGCCTGTCGCGACACCACTGGAAGTGGGCTGCGCGATGTTGGGGCGTGAGCGGAAGACGGCCTAACGGTGTGCGGGACCGTAGCCCAGCTTCATGGAGACGGTTGCGAATGGTCCTCGCCGATACCCCAGGAGCAACAGTGTCCCTAATTTGCTGGGAAGTGGCGGTGCGGTCCCCTACGGCACTGCGTAGGATCCTACGGTCTTGGCGTGCATCCGTGCGTCGCTGCGGTCCGGTCCCAGGTCGACGGGTACGTGCACCTTCCGCCGACCACTGGCGACGACATCGATGTACTGTGGAGACCTCACGCCACACGTGTTGAGCAATTCGGCGGTACGTCCACCCGGCCTCCCGCATGCCCACTATACGCCCTCGCTCAAAGTCCGTCAACTGCACATACGGTTCACGTCCACGCTGTCGCGGCATGCTACCAGTGTTAAAGACTGCGATGGAGCTCCGTATGCCACGGCAAACTGGCTGACACTGACGGCGGCGGTGCACAAATGCTGCGCAGCTAGCGCCATTCGACGGCCAACACCGCGGTTCCTGGTGTGTCCGCTGTGCCGTGCGTGTGATCATTGCTTGTACAGCCCTCTCGCAGTGTCCGGAGCAAGTATGGTGGGTCTGACACACCGGTGTCAATGTGTTCTTTTTTCCATTTCCAGGAGTGTATATTATAAATGCCAGAGTTCGTGAGAGTGTCTTAGTGTGCTTGTTACGCCTTCACGCTGAAACTGCTAGACAGATTCGGATGAAATTTGGGCTGGAGACAGCTTATACCTTGAATTAATTCACTGGTTCTTATATATACATGCCTATCAAAGGGGTAGGTTGGGGGAGAAAAAGGAATATAGCCCACGAGGCACGAATACTCATACTTTATGCATCCAGCATTTGAGAATGAGAGCACTTAGTGACTAATGACAAACTTTACGCAGAATATCAAACCTTCACCAAACTTTTTGTCTCTGACAATCCTTACAGAATGTTGAAAGGAAAAAAAGTTTATCGCTTACTAAATTTTCGCTGTTCATGCAGTAAAACTGCCACATAATGTTTGAAATTTTAATTTGTTATGTCTTTACTACTAACTCTGCTCACAAAACATTTGCCAGTAAATAGCACCACTGGAAGTACTTGTAAAGTTATATAATTTCGTGGCACATAGTTCAGGAGATACCATAAACATCGAGCTCCGTAAAAAGGAAACGGCAGGAAAAATCCGGTAGAGATGCAGGTAAGATGTGTGTACAAGTACGTGTAAAATGTGTTAAACACATGTGAAATTCTCTTGACATGAGGTTCAAATGGCTCTGAGCACTATGGGACTTAACATCTGAGGTCATCAGTCCCCTATAACTTAGAACTACCTAAACCCAACTATCCTAAGAACAGCATACACATCCATGCCTGAGGCAGGATTCGAACCTGCGACCGTAGGAGCAGCGCGGTTCTGGACTGAGGCGCCTAGAACCCCTCCACCACAGCTTCCGGCACCTGGCGTAATAGGCATTACTCAAGTATATCAAAATTGTTATTAAAAGAAGCTTCTTGTTATTAAAAGGCTGACATATGGAATACCATTACTGGAGCAAACTTAGGCCAAGTTACACAGATCCTATATCGAAAAATAAATAAGAAGAGTTGTTTCGACCGTTCCCCCTTTTCGCACTACATGTTAATGTGCAGCGTCCCATCTTCGGCTCCATAATTAGAGAGTACTACTGTCAGTAGAAGAATTCATAGGAGATAAAATGTCTTTTATTGAAGAGGAATATGCAGCTTGAGAAAAATTTGAAGCAAATTATGTCAGAGAAGTCAGTGATGTGCAAATTGAAGAGTATTGACTCAAATACAGAACATTGAAGTAACAAGTTCTGTATTATGAATGCTCCAGTAATGCTATTCCACTTGTCAGCCTTTAGAGAGCGATTTGTCTTATGTTCTTCATGAGATTGCCGAGTTTTATTTGCGTGTACACACGTTTTGTGCTTAACCATGAGTCTGTACAGCCATAAGGCATCTTACACAGTACACCCGTCGACAAAAGCTACTAATTTTGGAACCTCCTGTCGGTTTAAGACTGTGTGTCGGACCGGAACACGAACCCGGAACCCTGCCGTTTGTGGAAAAGTGCTCTGCCGTCAGACCTACGCAGGCACAACTTGCGAATCGCCCTCAGAGTCCTCGTTCCGCCAGCAACTCCCCTCTAGATTCGTTCTAAGAGTTACTGATTTCTGTAACTTCTTGTGAAACAGTAGCTTCTGTGGACCGGACTGATGTTGGTGCGGAGTAATAACGTAGGAACGAAATTTTGTCTCTGTAGCGGAGTGTGCGCTGGTATGAAACTTCCTGTCAGATTAAAACTGTGTGCGGACCGAGACTCGAACTCGGGACTTTTGCCTTTCGCGGGCAAGTGTTCTATCGACTGAGCTACCCAAGCACGGCTCACGACCCCTCCTCACAGTTCCAATTCTGCCAGTACCTCGTAGCCTACTTTCCAGATTTCACAGATGCTCTCCCGCGAACATTGCAGAACTAGCGCTCCTGGAGGAAAGGATATTTCGGAGAAATGGAAATGGCTCTAAGCACTATGAGACTTAACATCTGAGGTCATCAGTCTCCTAGACTTAGAACTACTTAAACCTAACTAACCGATGGACATCACACACATCCATGCCCATGCCCGAGGCAGGATTCGAACCTGCGACCGTAGCAGCAGCGCGGTTCCGGACTGAAGCGCCTAGAACCACTCGGTCACAGCGGCCGGCTATTTAGCCACAACCTCGGGGATATTTCCATAATGAAATTTGCACTCTGCAGCGGAATGTGCGCTGATATAAAACTTCCTTGGAGATTAAAACTGTGTGCCGGGCAGAGACTGGAATTCGGGACCTTATCCTTTTGAGGGCAAGTGTTTTTAATAGCGTGAGAGTCTCCTTAAGCCAAGGGTGCCCAACGCACCGATCACGATCGACCGGTTGATCGCCATGGCTTTTATGAGTCGATCTTTCAAAACCTTTGTCCGCAATCTATTGAGCTGTTTTTGTGAAATATCAGTTTTACAATGACTGTTTCGCACGGTATTTGTAGGAACTCAGTCTGTCTCTGCCTCTTTCGTCTCCATCTGAATTTTACCTTCTTTAACATCCACGCCAAGCAACAGTAGTTCCTCCTGCATGCCTGCATGGTGAGATTACTACTCGCAAACTGCAATTCAAAGTGCAACACATTCCTCAAATACAGTCAAAGCTGTCGTGTCTACAAACATCGTTGGATCAAAAAACTGCAAAGAAGTATACGGCGAACCCGACAGCACTGAAAACACAGTATGAAAAGTATTTTTCAGATATCAAGGCAATGAAACCCGTTCTAGTGTTCATAGCTCAGCCTTTCCAAAAAGGGGATGTGGAAGATATTTCGAGTGAAGTGAGTAATCTTTTGTAGTGTGACTGAACTTGAAGAGGTAATAATTTGATTTCAAAATGGCGTTTCCTTAAAGTGGGAATACAGTGAAAGTAACTTTTGGAAATTAGTGAGTGTAAAAACCTTCCCTAACATTTTAAAGGTGGTATGGTATGTTCTGTCGTTTTTTTGGACCAACTTACTTATGTGCGGCAGCGATTTCAACGATGAACACATAGCAGTTAGAGTGTATAAATAAACTCATCTTTCATACCGTATAAGGTTGACTCTGATAAATTATTCACCACATTTTTATAATCTTGACAGTGATATGCAAAGCCAAACAGCTCACTGAACTTTTTTCGACATTTTTGGAAGTGTATGTTTTAGTTTTTTTCACATGTGTTATATCTTGAGAACTGAGTAGTAGGCGTACAACTTTTGACCGAGAGAGAATTACCTTTTATGTATTTTGTGTAATGAAAATGGCTGTGGTGTTGTTTCGTGCTTAAATCTTTATAAGTTTTCAAGTCAGTCGCTATCTAAATGGACTAAATTGCATGTACTAGATCTCAAGCCTATAAAAGTTGAGCACCGCTGCCATAGAGGAACGGTTTTTCTGAAGCTGTGTAGAGCGCTGCCTATTTGCCGCGATGTTGGCACGGCGAGCTGCTCTAGAAGTTGCACCACTTCCTCGACGCCCGCCCTCGCTTCCTGCGTTGCGAAACACCGACTTCCTCCAGCGAAACGGTAACTGCGATTCGGCACAGAGGCCGGCCAGACGGGGGTGTCTTCCTGTCAACGGACACCAGCGCTTAGAGGCTTGCGAGAACAATAAAAATGCTGTCCACACTGCATGCGCAAATCCCTTATCCGAATCGCCAAGTCTCTTACCCACTCTACTGATGTTAATACAGTAGTAGAAATCAGGACAAAGACATGAATATTTGTAGGAAAATATACTTTGTCGAGCCGGCCGAAGTGGCCGTGCGGTTAAAGGCGCTGCAGTCTGGAACCGCAAGACAGCTACGGTCGCAGGTTCGAATCCTGCCTCGGGCATGGATGTTTGTGATGTCCTTAGGTTAGTTAGGTTTAACTAGTTCTAAGTTCTAGGGGACTAATGACCTCAGCAGTTGAGTCCCATAGTGCTCAGAGCCATTTGAACCATACTTTGTCGACTAGAATACTTGTGCACAATGTATATGCTGTAGTATGATTTCTAGTATACCGACAAATCCAGTCAAATGGTACTGCATTTGATGTCAGTACTACAGTATATAACAAGAGATCAACGAGTCAGGTGGTAGAGCGTTGAACTCAGTATAAAGGCAGTCGGCTCTGTGTGGTGTTAGTGTGTGCGTATGCGCCTTTACTGCAGATAGGAAAAAGGCGCCATTAGTGGCAGTACGTATTGCGTATTTAAAACACGATTGTGAGAATGCCGTGCGGAAAACAGTTATCATGAGATATGAAAACAATAGTCGATGCACAGAGGAAATAGGACTCTGCAACCGTCAAATCACCAAGAAGTTGAACCGTTCAAGTACAATGACAGATAATTTCGTTAGACTGGGCGCTCGATATGGACAGAACAGCAAATATGGGCTAAGTAGAAAATCATCTGAGTTATCAAAACTGTTCCTGTTGCAGAAAAGTAGAGCCACAAGCCGTTATTCTTGTCAACATGTTGCTGATTTACGGTTGTCAGTAACTGTCAAACGCGAACAACAAATTTTGCCAAATGACAAACATTTTGCATACAGAGCCCTGCTCTAACCCCTAAACGTAAACAGGCTAGATTGGAGTTTGTTGAAGAAACAGATGTTATGGAGTTAACGGTGGGATAAAGTGACCTTCAGTGATGAGAGGAAGACCGGACGGATTTCAGTATTATTGGCGTGATCTGAGAACAGAACATATGGTTAGAATGAACAGAAATTTTGGTGGTGGAAAGTGTTATAATTTGGGCAGTCTTCTGTAATAAAAGTGAATCACGCATTGCTTGGCTGTACTATAGAACGAACTCTTAACGTGTACACTGAGATGCTAGGGACAGAATTGATTTGAATGGATAAGGCCCTAGGAAACGAAAGTCTAATATTTAAACAAGATAATGCATCTGTGCAAGTTTCTGCAGCGACCAAAACGTGGTTGGAAGGTAAAGATATCGATGTTTTACCCTCGCCTGCACGTAGCTTGAATAGAAACCCGGTGACAGATCTTTGGGGAATATTTGCAAGACGTGTTTATCGTCATCGAAGGCAATTTGAGGTCGCTTGGTAGCTGAAAACTGCAATACGAGGAGAGTGGCCGACAGTTCACTGCAAGAACTACATCAATGCCGAAGAGAATTTTTGAGGTAATTAAGGAGAACTGAGGCTGGACAAAGTATAAACGATGCAATAACACTGCAGGACAATGAGTGCCTTTATACCAATTTCCATCAAGGAAATGTAAACCTTGTATTTTGTTTCACGTATTATAAAATAAATCATGTAATTCTGTCATGATTGTTTATGTTTGATATTTATCTACTACTTTCATAATAAATTAGATGCAGTATGTTACAGACATTGCACTATGACTTTCATAGGATCCCTGCCCTCATACCGATTTCCACTACTGTGTATTGTAATCCACACCGAAGGTCAGACGTTAAGGTTATATCTGACCTGAATATTCTTCTCCTGAACTGGGACTTCGTAATTTATACTCCATAGATTAGAAGGTAGATGTTGATAATGACCAGAATTTAATGCAACGTAATCTGTCATATTCTTGGTACGTTCCTTCAGTTACAACCTGCTGTCGTAATTACTGAAACGGATGTTGTGAAATTTTGTATCGAGTATTTCCTGAACTTTTTGAAGTCAACAGACCGCGTGTTACAAGGCGTCATATCTGGCATTTTGTTAAATGTTAATCACATAGATATTTTATCAAATTTTCGTTAATTCACTATAATCATTTTAACGTGCTACAGTCGTCAGTATAATAAGCGTTGCAGTGCGCGATTGCAAACGTTTTTAAGAGAAACGTTGACAAAGTCACAGATTTTAAGCTGAACATTATTTATGTCGTATCCGACTCGCAAACAGCAGTCGGATCATGAAAGTAACAATCGAATGGATGGACTGTGCTACAACAGCCTTCATGTCTCTTTGTGGTAGTCTTCAGCAATTACGTAAGAGACCTCTGTTAACATAAACGAATCAGGAGTGACTCAGACGTAAGGCAGCTGCTGCTAAGGCAGAAGTAGGAGGACGTTCGCTTGACTTGGAAGAAAACTAGGAAGATCGCCATTTCGCCATCCTTGGCCCTCTCAGATGTTAACAAGGCATCTTTCCTCGCAAGGACGTTACGCATTCGGGCCAATATAGCGGTACTCCTTCCAGAACGTCTAATAAAAAAGCCTTTACCATGATAATCATTATTATCGATCGACTGCAATGTAGAAAGAGACACAAACTCTATTATTGATGCTATCCTTTAACCGTAAAGTAATAATTATTTATGATATCCCGAGATGCACCAATAGACATCCGCCTCGGCACAGGATTTTATCCTCAAAATCAGTATTAGTGCGAGTATCCGCATTCTTGTATGGCCGTGGTGGTCTAGTAGTAAATCACTAGACTCCGACGCTGGAGGTACACGGTTCGGACCCGGATAGGCCGGAGATTTTCCTCGTTCCAGTCCCTCCAGGACGGCGCCAGGTTCACTCAACTTGCTATCAAATGAGAATCATGAATGTTTTTCAGGGATAAGAGGCAGCCAGGGCGATGGGCCCGTCACCTCCCCTCTCTTAGAGCTGGGACGAAGCAGGGCTCCACTTCACGCGCAGTCAAGACAAGAGCTTGCAGCCTAGTGTTAACTTTACATCACCTGCCTCCTTGCAGTCTACCACTGTCACAAGGGGCATCAGCTGTTGTTACTGCTCCGTGCGTGTAGTAGTTTTCACTATCGTTTGTATGTTAATGTAATGTAATACAATGTCAATTTTCGATTTCCTTCAGTACTTTGGGGATAAATTACCAGTAGCGCCAAGCCACGTGTTGCATTGTATAGAACATGAGTCCCGCATTCGAGAAGACCGCCTTTCAGATTTCTGTTTCGTTTTGAGATGTACCTGTGTTTATTTTCTGGTACACAATTCGAGTTCCGTTTCAGTAGTCCTTCGAATCCAGAACTCGCGTGGATGTAGGTGTCTTGTGGTGGTTGCTTTGTACAGTGTTGTAAGTCCACAGCTTCATTTAATACTGGAGATGGTAATGCCGATTGAGAAACAAGCAGAAACTTTAAGTAATGTCTCTTTAGTTTTATTAGCCCCTAGCAAAAATGAAAACACGTAATCTGCTGCACTTCGATATGGCCGCCTTCGTGGTTGCCACCATTCTCTTACTCAGAGACGAATAAACACAATATGACCTGAAGCCGCCAAATCAACCACCCACCTACCTGTTGCTCCGAGCACTCGGCCAGTGGGTGCGGTAACTCACTGAGAGGACTGCCACCCTCAGATGAGGTAGCTGCCTTTATTGTTGTGGTTGATTGAGAGGTTGTTCTTATGGCATCAGCCATAGCGTACGTCAGAATTATGACTGTTCTTTCGTTGCTGCTATTTTTTATACAATTTGAAATGACACTGAAGGCCTAATTTAGCAACATTCCGCGAATAAATACAAAATTGGGCTTGAGAAGGCCCGTTCTGTTCGCATGCAAAATTATGTTTATGATATATTGACTGAACACGGCTGACGTGCAGACAGAATGCCTAAAAAAGTACAAAGAGGAGTTCACTTGAAAAATGTCAAAATAGAAAATGATCTCAGTGAGTTTTCTTATCAGATGTTTGTATTTCATTTGTCGATTACAAATCTGGAATCTTATTCTACAGGGCAAAGTTTTTCGTAAGTTATCGATTTATTTATATCGACGGATCAATTAGCAATAACAACTGAAACATAGTGTTTCACGTTAAAGAAGATGCCTGTATTGAGATGTTTTGATTTCGTATTTTGACTGTGTTGCTTGCCTCAGGTGCTTCACAATGCTTTTCAAAGAAAGTGTCAGAAAGTAAGCGGAGCAGTATTATCAGGCGTCCTGGGGGTAGTTAATGGAAGGTATACCCCACAAAACCTGTTCTGCCGAACAGCATAAAAGCTAGTTGTGGCGTATAATAAGCGCTAGTAATGGGGATCGCCCGCTGAGAGCTGTAAAGCAAATACATGTAAAAATGTTGACATGAGAAGAAGGGGTAATTTTCGTTACCAATAGCGTCTGTTATGTTACATCAAAGCCAGCTTTTATCAGGCGAAAATTAAGTTCATGGCCGGCCGCGGTGGTCTAGCGGTTCTAGGCGCGCAGTCCGGAACCGCGCGACTGCTACGGTCGCAGGTTCGATTCCTGCCTCGGGCATGGGTGTGTGTGATGTCCTTAGGTTAGTTAGGTTTAAGTAGTTCTAAGTTCTAGGGGACTGATGACCACAGATGTTAAGTCCCAGAGTGCTCAGAGCCATTTGAACCATTTTAAGTTCATGATGAACAAAGATCTAACCGTCTGAAACAATCAGTTAGTTATAGACTGAATGTTTAAAATCGTTCATAGATGGACGAAAAGTGTAGTAAATTCAACGGAATTATACCACAGTTTCAGGTTTTCCTCTGTGCCCCCAGATGCGACTTCCGGGACGGTTCCAGCAAAAAGACTGCAATATGCGACATGAACTATCTAGTGCATTTGAGCTGGTACTTTGTCTCTAATAACCTCGATGCTGACGGGCTGTTAAAATCTAACGTTCTTTCCTACCTCGGCACTGTCACAACCAGACCGCAGGGTCAGAGGGTACCTCGAGACGCGAAACCGATACTTATTCACATTGGTGACCGTACGAGAAAGCTGTGAATACGTCTGCCTGGATCTGTCCTCGCACCTGACATTTGTTTAAGATTGTTTGTTTCGGGTGGTAATGATGAAGTCATATTTGCAGCCCATTGCAATTGTGTTGTTATAAACTGCTTGGCGATTGCTAAGGAACAGAGGTATTGTAGGACAGGAATAATTACAGGCAATGGTGGATGACATCAAGCACAGTTCATACGAAAAACCTTACAGATTTCACCACTTCGGAAAGGAGGATACCACACACAAACAACGGTTATGTTTGACATAGGTCAGACTCCCAAAGTAAAGGTCGATATGGGACTCACAGTAAGGGATCCGCCCTCCTCAGGCACTAATGCACATTACGACCTTATTCATGATGGCTGCCAAACTTTTGGTGAGTCCTTGGGGATACTGTCGCACTTTTCTCTCTAGGCGGTTTTCAATTCTCACATGGTTCAGGCAGGGGGTGTTCGTTGAGAAACACTTCTGCAAAGAGCATTACAGACCTGCTCTACAGGGTTTAGATATGGGGAGTATGGAGGCCATTCCATACGTTCAATATCTTCACTTTCCAGTGTGTCTGACACCTCAGCGTTTCTGTGTGGGCGGGCATTGTCGTTCCTAAACAGAAGTCTACCCTCCGCACCCCTAAACATACGGAAAGGGTACATATTATTTGTAATATCCTGCAATACCGCTATGCTGTAACGCTACCTGCGCCCGCATCTCGTGGTCGTGTGGTAGCGTTCTCGCTTCCCACGCCCGGGTTCCCGGGTTCGATTCCCGGCGGGGTCAGGGATTTTCTCTGCCTCGTTATGGCTGGGTGTTGTGTGCTGTCCTTAGGTTAGTTAGGTTTAAGTAGTTCTAAGTTCTAGGGGACTGATGACCATAGATGTTAAGTCCCATAGTGCTCAGAGCCATTTTTTGAACGCTACCTGCCACAAAGATAAAGCGGCTTTTGTGCATAATGGCTCCAAACATCATAACGCTTAAGCCATACGGATGACGTTCTTGAAAATTCTGTTCAAATGGTTGAAATGGCTCTAAGCACTATGCGACTTAACGTCTGAGGTCATCAGTCGCGTAGAACTTAGAACTAATTAAACCTAACTAACCTAAGGACATAACACACATCCATGCCAGAGGCAGATTCGAACCTGCGACGTAGCGGTCGCTCGGCTCCAGACTGCAGCGCCTAGAACCGCACGGCTACTCCGGCCGGCGAAAATTCTGTGGTATATAATGCGTTCCCCACACTAAACGGTGGCCAGAATCGCTTGCCACAGAAAAGCGGGATTCGTCGGAAACCATCACACTGGAACATTGTTGCCGATCCCAAACAACATGCCCCCTACACAAGTGCATTCTTCCTCGTAGATGGCGTGGTTGGAGTGGGATGTATTTAACAAGCTTCCGAACATACAACCCAGCCTGATTTAATCGCCACGAATTGGTTCCGGCAGAGACGTTTGTACCGCTAGCAGTAGCAAGGTCTGCAGCGATCTGCCTAAGAGTGAGATCTGTTCCTTTTCGCCATAGGGCGATCCACTTGCGGCGTGGTGGTTCGTCTACGACAACTGACATGTCTTTGCATAGTGTATCCACTTACAGCAGCCTTTTGTAACAGGCAAGATGACACTTTTGGACACATGCATATCTGTGGCCGCAGTATTGACAGTTTGACCCGTTTCGAGCCGACCAATTGTCCGTTAGCGATCGTAATCAGTAATCACTCAAATGATGTCTTGCAGACATGTTGGCGTATCACACGGAATGTCGCACTAATCGGTTCCACAGGCATCTTCGTCAAACAACGTACACCATGAACTGTAGGATCTGTACGAAGCGTCCGTGCACAGGCTTCACTGCACTTAACTCGTCCACCATCGACATTTCCTTTTACTGTCATTGGTCGGTTGTTCCGTAGCAGCTGTCAGTTGTCCCTTGGCAGTTGTAAAGCAGTGTACTTTGTCTGCCGCGATGTTACCGGAACTGTTGTGGGGAATCGCGTCAAATGAGGTCAGGGAACCGTTTCACTACCACTAGGATGTTTGTCATCCTCTTTAGCTTATCATGGAGCCAGCGAGAATTTGCTGGACGTTGTTGCCACGTGTTAGTTCTCAAGGTTTCAGGAAGGACTTCTGATAGTTTGCAGAATTCATGCATCTGTCCGTTGCACTGTCGTCAAGTTTCATTGTAATTCCTTCCTCTTCATATTGTCGCATCGAATTCGTTAACTATTGCAGATAAGTAGACCAATGAACAGATCTGCATACCGGGTTGCTGTCGTGCCATCCAGGACAATTCGTGTCGGTGAACTGTACCCACATATTGACGTTTGTCGCATCACTAAAAGTGCCAATATTGAACACGTACAGTGTGAGTTCGAAACTTGTATAGACGATATATCCACTGATGTGTCCGTGTCTTATATGCCTCGTGTAGTTTGCGCAGACGTCTTCTAAAACCGCAGAGGCACTTTGAATAATCTTTTAAGTAGCCCAACCTTGCCCTGTGTTGAAAAACAAAACGGCAGGAATTTTTTCCTATTTTTACTTTTGACTACGACATTAATTAAAATAACAATGTGTTAATGTCTTTCACTCTGAAAAAAGTTGGTAGCGGAAGGGTTAAATTACGTAATGACTCGCCGTTTGCAAGAAAATTATGTATTCAGGCCACGAAGTCGACAGCATCAGACATAAGCTATGGTTTTTACAGTTGCTCGAAACGAAGAGCTGTTGCCTCTTCGAAAAAATGTGCACTCTTAGAACTGAGTCACAACGGGTTTCGCCCAACTTCCGTGCCGTTGTTGTTGTAACTGACAACACCACATATAAGAAATTATTACGAAAGTTAAGAACCAGAAGTTATAAACTTTTTGTGCAGACAGTCCGAAAATTTGAACGATATTTTGAAGTTTCTGATAGCAACACTCATCGAATTATCTTCTTCTACGAATTCTGTAGAAATTTTATTGGTTGTCCACTCCAAGTCGCCCTACTCGCCAGTCTTTCCCAGTTACTTCAGAGCGTTATACCAGGTGACCAGAAAGTCAGTTAATATTTGAAAATTCAATACTTCACGGAATAACGTAGGTAGACTATAAAAATTGACACAAATGCTTGAAATGACACGGGGGTTTTATTGAAACCAAAAAAATGCACAAAATTGGTAACAAATGGCTATTCTGATGATACAAAAGCAGTAATCAGCATAACAATTGTTTTTTTAGCAAAGACGTTGTCCTTTATAACAAATGCTCAAGATAACAGCCGTCATTCATCAAAAATATCTGTGGTCGAAGAACAATGTTGTAAACAGCACTGTATAGCGTACCAGTAGGTATGCTCAGAACTTGCCGTTGGATGTTGTCTTTTGGCATCCCTTATGGTGTCGGAAAATCACGGTAGAGTTGTGACTTCAGGTAACCCCACAACCAATAATCACACAGACTTCGATCTGGGTACCTGGGAGGCTAAGCATGACTGAAGTGGCGGCTAAGCACGCAATCCTCAACAAACGATATGTGCAGATCTTTCACACGTGTAGCAATGTGGGATGGAGCGCCATCCTGCATATCTAGAGGTGTTTATCAGCTTGGTTAGGGATGATGCCAACTTATAACATATGAGTGTACTCGCTCCCGTCACGCCTTATTCGACATCACTGACGTGTTGCTGTCCAACGCCATCTGTTGGCCGGCTTTTGCCCTCGTTTTTCGTTTCACTAAAATCCCATGTCATTTCAGACAAGTGTGTTAAGTTTTACTTCTCTGCCTACATTAGTACTTGAATTAGTGGAATTCCAAATGTTAACTAACTTTCGGGTCACTCGGTAATTCTGTTTTGTCATTACCCATATGCTCTTTTAAAATATTCTAAATTTAGCATCACAAGCAAGACAGGGAAGCCCTGGTACCCTACTACTAATAACTCCTCGAGATCTGCGACAGTTACCGGTTTTGCATCATAACAGAAAATCGTGTTTATGAGTCAGAAAAATCGGATTAAAGCGACTGAAAATGTACGATACCCAAGGTCAATGGAGATGCTACCTGTGGTCGCTTAATACACTCCTGGAAATGTAAAAAAGAACACATTGACACCGGTGTGTCAGACCCACCATACTTGCTCCGGACACTGCGAGAGGGCTGTACAAGCAATGATCACACGCACGGCACAGCGGACACACCAGGAACCGCGGTGTTGGCCGTCGAATGGTGCTAGCTGCGCAGCATTTGTGCACCACCGCCGTCAGTGTCAGCCAGTTTGCCGTGGCATACGGAGCTCCATCGCAGTCTTTAACACTGGTAGCATGCCGCGACAGCGTGGACGTGAACCGTATGTGCAGTTGACGGACTTTGAGCGAGGGCGTATAGTGGGCATGCGGGAGTCCGGGTGGACGTACCGCCGAATTGCTCAACACGTGGGGCGTGAGGTCTCCACAGTACATCGATGTTGTCGCCAGTGGTCGGCGAAGGTGCACGTGCCCGTCGGCCTGGGACCGGACCGCAGCGACGCACGGATGCACGCCAAGACCGTAGGATCCTACGCAGTGCCGTAGGGGACCGCACCGCCACTTCCCAGCAAATTAGGGACACTGTTGCTCCTGGGGTATCAGCGAGGACCATTCGCAACCGTCTCCATGAAGCTGGGCTACGGTCCCGCACACCGTTAGGCCGTCTTCCGCTCACGCCCCAACATCGTGCAGCCCGCCTCCAGTGGTGTCGCGACAGGCGTGAATGGAGGGACGAATGGAGACGTGTCGTCTTCAGCGATGAGAGTCGCTTCTGCCTTGGTGCCAATGATGGTCGTATGCGTGTTTGGCGCCGTGCAGGTGAGCGCCACAATCAGGACTGCATACGACCGAGGCACACAGGGCCAACACCCGGCATCATGGTGTGGGGAGCGATCTCCTACACTGGCCGTACACCACTGGTGATCGTCGAGGGGACACTGAATAGTGCACGGTACATCCAAACCGTCATCGGACCCATCGTTCTACCATTCCTAGACCGGCAAGGGAACTTGCTGTTCCAACAGGACAATGCACGTCCGCATGTGTCCCGTGCCACCCAACGTGCTGTAGAAGGTGTAAGTCAACTACCCTGGCCAGCAAGATCTCCGGATCTGTCCCCCATTGAGCATGTTTGGGACTGGATGAAGCGTCGTCTCACGCGGTCTGCACGTCCAGCACGAACGCTGGTCCAGCTGAGGCGCCAGGTGGAAATGGCATGGCAAGCCGTTCCACAGGACTACATCCAGCATCTCTACGATCGTCTCCATGGGAGAACAGCAGCCTGCATTGCTGCGAAAGGTGGATATACACTGTACTAGTGCCGACATTGTGCATCCTCTGTTGCCTGTGTCTATGTGCCTGTGGTTCTGTCAGTGTGGTCATGTGATGTATCTGACCCCAGGAATGTGTCAATAAAGTTTCCCCTTCCTGGGACAATGAATTCACGGTGTTCTTATTTCAATTTCCAGGAGTGTATATGACAAAATGTGACAAGTACAGATACATCCTGCGAGGCAATAGCTACTAGAAATAAGACTGGAAACAAGCGACGAAACAGCAAGCTGTAATACAGCGACGTTTTCTCCAGTGTGCTGACGTGTGGCTGAATGCCTCGTGAAGTCTTCTTGCATACTGCAGCTGTAGCATCGTCCAATATGCGCCAGGTTCACCCGCGCCGCGCGGGATTAGCCGAGCGGTCTGAGGTGCTGCAGTCATGGACTGTGCGGCTGGTCCCTGCGGAGGTTGGAGTCCTCCCTCGGGCATGGGTGTGTGTGTTTGTCCTTAGGATAATTTAGGTCAAGTAGTGTGTAAGCTTAGGGACTGATGACCTTAGCAGTTAAGTCCCATAAGATTTCACACACATTTGAACTTTTTTGGTTCACCCGCTCCCCAACGCTGCTTTGAGATCCAGCGTCTTTACTGCCTGACGGCCGCTACCTGCAAAGTCTTCGTAGAGCGCACAGTCGCACGATGTGTGCTCGCTCATACGTAAAATCTTCAGCTCCTACGGAACCTTCAGTCCTTTCGTTGTTAAAAGGAAACACGATCTTTACTTTTGTCGCCTCTGGCGCCGACCGATTCGTCCCGGCCTGGCGCAGCGAAGCGGACGTGGGGAGCAGCGGGCTGGACGGGAGACAGGCAAGTCATCAGTGGGCAGGTCGCCCACGCAGGCCACGGCGTGTTTCACCGGGCGTGGCCGCGGCTGGGTCCTGCCCGCTAACGAGTCGTGGAGCAGAGCAGGGCAGACCAGAGCGGGCCGTATCGCGCCGATTTCCCCAGCAGGCGGCCGACCGCGATGACGTATCGGTTCGCCTGGCGGGCTTTCTCCAGCCGGGCCAATTTCTCCGGTCGGATGGTCGGCCGGCAGGCGCCCTACCGGAAGCTGCAGCGCTGCCTGCTGCCTGCACCGCCGCCGCCGCTTTCTAGCACCCGCTCTGCGCCCCGCCGCTCCTCCGCGTTGCTAAGCCAGCTAGCATACACGAACACCCACTCCGGCAGTCGCCTCTCTGTTTCATCGGCTGCACAGCGTTAATTTTCCAGACCACTGTCTTATCTTCTACTAGTGGTACACTGCGTCATCAAGAGTATCCGGACACCTATTAGCAGACAGTAATGTGGGTATCTCGCTCTTCGTCTTTATGATGGCTTCAACTCTGCTGTGGACACTTTAGTGCCTGTGAAGAAATGGCAGCGCATTCTTTCCCAAAAGCCGCGACCAGAGGAACTAGTAATGTTGGATGCAGGAGTCTGGCGCTAAGTCGACCTTCTAACCCATCCCAATGGGTTCATTTCAGGCCTCTGGGCAGGCTAGTCCATTCACTAATGTTGTTGTCCCCAAATAATTGCTTGTACTCTACTGGCCATTAAAACTGATACACTAAGAAGAAATGCAGATGATAAACGGGTATTCATTGGACAAATATACTAGAACTGACATGTGATTACATTTTCACGCAATTTGGTTGCATAGATCCTGAGAAATCAGTACACACAATAACCACCTCTGGCCGTAATAACGGCCTTGATACGCCTGGGCATTGAGTCAAACAGAGCTTGGATGGCGAGTACAGGTACAGCTGCCCATGCAGCTTCAACACGATACTACAGTTCATCAAGAGTAGTGACTGGCGTATTGTGACGAGCCAGTTGTTCGGCCACCATTGACCAGACGTTTTCAATTGGTGAGAGATCTGGAGAATGTGCTGGCCAGGGCAGCAGTCGAACATTTTTTGTATCCAGAAAGGCCCGTACAGGACCTGCAACACGCGGTCGTACATTATCCTACTGAAATGTAGGGTTTCGCAGGGATCGAATGAAGGGTAGAGCCACGGGTCGTAACACATCTGAAATGTAACGTCCTCTGTTCAAAGTGCCGTCAATGCGAACAAGAGGAGACCGAGACGTGTAACCAATGGCACCCCATACCATCACGCCGGGTGATACGCCAGAATGGCGATGACGAATACACGCTTCCAATGTGCGTTCACCGCGATGTCACCAAACAGGGATGCGACCATCATGATGCTGTAAACAGAACCTGGATTCATCCGAAAAAATGACGCTTTGCCATTCGTGCACCCAGGTTCGTCGTTAAGTACACCATCGCAGGCGCTCCTGTCTGTGACGCAGCGTCAAGGGTAACCGCAGCCATGGTCTCCGAGCTGAAAGTCCGTGCTGCTGCAAACGTCGTCGAACTGTTCGTGCAGATGGTTGTTGTCTTGCAAACGTCCACATCTGTTGAATCAGGGATCGAGACGAGGCTGCACTATCCGTTACAGCCATGCGGTTAAGAGGCCTGTCATTTCGACTTCTAGTGATACGAGGCCGTTGGGATCCAACACGGCGTTCCGTATTACCCTCCTGAACCCACCTATTCCATATTCTGCTAACAGTCATTGGATCTCGACCAATGCGAGCAGCAATGTCGCGATGCGATAAACCGCAAACGTGATAGGCTACAATCCGACCTTTATCAAAGTCGGAAACGTGATGGTAGGCATTTCTCCTCCTTACACGAGGCATCACAACAACGTTTCTCAGGCAACGCCGGTCAACTGCTGTTTGTGTATGAGAAATCGGTTGGAAACTTTCCTCATGTCAGCACGTTGTAGGTGTCGCCACCGGCGCCAACCTTGTGTGGATGCTCTGAAAAGCTAATCGTTTGCATCTTCGTGGCGTAGCAATTTTATTGGCCAGTAGTGTATATCACTCAAGAGCCAAATCCCGCGTCCAGACATCCTGATTTAGGTTTTCCGTGATTTCCCTAAATTGCTCCAGGCAAATGCCGAGATGGTTCCTTTGAAAGGACCTGGCCGACTTCCTTCCCCGTCCTTCCCTAATCTGATGAGACCAATGACCTCGCTGTTTGGTCTCTTCCCCCAGACAAGCAAACTCAAGAGCCAAAGAAACTGGTTCGCCTGTCTAATATTATGTAGGGCACCTGCGAGCACGCAGATGTACCACAACACGACGTAGCATGGACTCGACTAATGTCTGAAGTAGCGCTGGAGGGAACTGACTCCGTGAATCCTGCAGGGCTGTCCATAAATCCATAAGAGTGCGAGGGGGTGGAGCACAGAACGTTGCAAGGCACCACAGATATGCTCAATAATGTTCATGTCTGGGGAGTGGGGCGGCCAGCGGAAGTGTTTAAACTCTGAAGAGTGTTCATGGAGCCACTCTGTAGCAATTCTGGACTTGTAGGGTGTCGCATAGTCCTGCTGGATTTGCCCAGATCTGTTGGAATGCACAATGCTCATGAATGGATGCAGGTGATCAGACAAGATGCTTACGTACGTGTCACCTGTCAGAGTCGTATCTAGAAGCATCAGGGTCCCACATCTCTCCAACTGCACTCGCCCACACCATTAGAGCCTCCACCAGCTTGAACAGTCCTCTGCTCACACGCAGGGTCCGTGGATTCATGAGGTTGTCCCCATCCCCCTACACGTCCATCCGCTCGATACAATTCGAAACGTGACTCGTCCGAGCAGGCAACATGTTTTCAGTCATCAACAGTCCAATGTCGGTGTTGATGGGCCCAGGCGAGGCGTAAAGCTTTGTGTCATGCAATCATCAAGGGTACCCGAGTGGTTCTTCGGCTCTGAAAGCCCATATCGATGATGTTTTGTTGAATGGTTTGCACGCTGACACTTGTTGATGGCCCAACACTGAATTCTGCAGCAATCTGCGGAAGAGTTGCACTTGTGCCACGTTGAACGATTCTCTTCAGTCGTCGTTGGTCCCGTTCTTGCAGGATGTTTTACCGGCCGCAGCGATGTCGGAGATTTGATGTTTTACCAGATTCCTGATATTCACGGTACACTCGTGAAATGGTCGTACGAGAAAACCCCTACTTCGTCGCTACCTCGGAGATCCTGTGTCACCTATGTCGTGCGCCGACTATAGCGCCACACTCAAACTTCATTAAATCTTGATAACCTGCCATTGTAGCAGCAGTGAACGATCTAACAGCTGCACCAGAGACTTGTTGCCTTGTATTGGCGTTGCCGACCGCAGCGCCGTATTCTGCTTGTTTACATATCTCGGTATTTGAATAAGCATGCCTATACCAGTTTGTTTGGCGATTCAGTATATGTCTAGAAATTAATATAAAAATCTCCACTGTTTGATTTAAAATTCCCGCCAGTCTTAAAAATGGCCATATATTCGATGCGTCGGGAATCCTGTCTCTATCTGACAACACTGGATTCAACTGGCAGCAGTACTGCACCGTGCGACGAACGCGAGTTGTGGGAATGCACAAGCCTGCT
Source organism: Schistocerca serialis cubense (assembly GCF_023864345.2). NCBI lineage: Eukaryota > Metazoa > Arthropoda > Insecta > Orthoptera > Acrididae > Schistocerca > Schistocerca serialis. Next base: position 493,695,761 of record NC_064641.1, on the reverse strand, counting down.
AACACTCTGTCTCCCTCGCAACTAGCCATTCCAAACCCAAAATACTGTCTAACCTACGATGCGTCATTACAGTCTAGTGTGCCAAGTACTTGAACTGAAAGTGAGTTGTGTTATCAGTAACAGTAAAATATTTATTTTTGTAGCTAGTTTCGTAATGGAAGAAAATAAAAGGTATTCCTGTGATGCGGGCTCTAAATTAAAACTACTAGCGTGTCCAGAAGAACATAGGAACAGAGCAGCTGAGCGGCATTAAAACACTCCACCGACAGAAAGAAAGCATTCGCGATTGGGGGCTAGTAAAGGAGAACTAAGAAAAAGAGTGGAAGACGAAATGTGCAAATAGATGACTGAATGAAAAGTGGATAAAACTGGCAGATGACGTATTGAAGTGGATTCAAGGACGCCGCCAAAATGGCGTACAAAAATGATTCAAATACAAGCTCGTAAGCTACAGTGGAACCTAACAAACATTAAGCGTAGAGTTGGTTGGTGCTAAAGGTTGCTGAAGCGTCATAGACATAGAATGCGAACCAAAACCAAAATATCTCAGAAAATGCCGCAAGAGTATGAACAAAAAATATTATCTTTCCGTGGCTATATTATTCATCAGCGAAAGAAAACCAGTGTGGAACTAAGCCAAATGGCGAATATGTACGAAACTCCTTTGAAATCTGATGTACCGAGTAGCAAAACCGTTGCCATGAAAGGTGCTACGATTTAGCTGTAAAAAGAAGTGGACATGAAAAAATGCTCTACACTGTTGTCCTTTCATGTTGTGTTGACGGCACCAAACTTAATCCAGTGACCGTTTTCAAGCGTAAAATGATGTTAAAACCTTCGGAAATGCTGCCACACCTACAACACAAGGGCTGGTTGGACGAGGCTGGTATGAAATTATGGATTAACAGAGTGTGAGAGAGAAGGAAAGGTGCGTTATCGAACAACAGTTCTCTTCTTGTGCTAGATCAGTTTTGTAGTCATTTGAAAAATTCTGTGAAAGAGAAACTGAGATAGGGAAAGAAAGAGCTTGCTGTTACTTCGGGAGGTCTTACTTCAAAATGCAGCCTCTTGATGTCTCGATAAGTAAACCATTTAAAGTCTACATGAGAGAAAAATGGCCGGCCGCTGTGGCCGAATGGTTCTAGGCGCCTCAGTCCGGAACCGCGCTGCTGCTACGGTCGCAGGTTCGAATCCTGTCTCGGGCATGGATGTGGGAGTGTCCTTAGGTTAGTTAGGTTTAAGTAGTTCTAAGTCTAGGGGCAGATGACCTCAGATGTTAAGTCGCATAGTGCTTAGAGACATTTGAACCATTTGAAAGAGAAGAGTTGAATAAATGGATGATGAATGAAACCCAAAATGAATTCACGCCGAAGGGAGCTTTAAAACGATCTACAATCAAAGAATTGCATAAAACGGACGTGATCTAGGGTGAGCGAAGACATTATTGTTAAATCTTTCAAGAAGTGCGGCACAAGTAACACTTTCGATGGCAGTGAAGACCATCTTATATACGAAGAGGACAACGATGACGACGAAGAGTAAGAACATGAACAAGAAGAAGGAGTAGGATGAGGGGAAGAAGGAGAAGAAAGAATAGCAGATGACGATTTTCAGGGATTTTAAAGGCAGTCTAACAACGAAAATGGCAAAAAGGTCATTTTAAAAAAATCTGCTTTAAAATTTAGGTGCTTCTTATGGTCCGCAGCATATTATAGTCTGTTGAAATACGGTAACAGGTGCTCCTTTACATTACAGTGCTTTGTTACGGTGATACAATCGTCTTCTCCGAACTGTTCTTCTGTTACACATAGTACACAATACTGTGAAATGTACTCATGTCTGTCCTTATTTAACGTTTTCAAAAGCACAGTAAGGGGACCACAACTTAACACGAAGAACGCACATCCATTCAATACATATGATGCCAGGTAGTGTTCTCCAACCATTTGCCAAACCTAGATCCTTCCAACTGAGTGCCCCAGGGTATAGCGTGATTCATCATTTCAAATCACTCATTTCCACTCATCCACTCTCCGGTGGCTTCACTCTTTACGCGACCTCCAGTATCGCTTAGCACTGACTATAGAAATGTGTGGCTTGTCAGAAGCTTCTCGACCGTTGTACCCTATTCTTTTTAACTTCCTACAACACTCCACAGTGCTCGACAGTCACTGTCGGTCAGTCACGAGGTATTCCTGGTCCTCGGTTAACTGTAATTCTTCCTTCGCGCACCCACTTCACTATCACATCACCAATAACCGACGTGGGCAGCTTTAGAAAAGCTGATACGTCCCTCATGAATCTGTTATTCAGGTGACATTCAGTGATAGCCCGCTTTCGAAGTCGCTGTGTTCTCCTGACCGACTCAGTCTGCTGTTGTTGCCTCTATGCTGACGACACACTACTCCCCGCCGCCTTTTATAGCAGCGGGTCCGCCTTTCGTGACATCTCGTGGTCGGTTCCGCATTATATACACTCCTGGAAATTGAAATAAGAACACCGTGAATTCATTGTCCCAGGAAGGGGAAACTTTATTGACACATTCCTGGGGTCAGATACATCACATGATCACACTGACAGAACCACAGGCACATAGACACAGGCAACAGAGCATGCACAATGTCGGCACTAGTACAGTGTATATCCACCTTTCGCAGCAATGCAGGCTGCTATTCTCCCATGGAGACGATCGTAGAGATGCTGGATGTAGTCCTGTGGAACGGCTTGCCATGCCATTTCCACCTGGCGCCTCAGTTGGACCAGCGTTCGTGCTGGACGTGCAGACCGCGTGAGACGACGCTTCATCCAGTCCCAAACATGCTCAATGGGGGACAGATCCGGAGATCTTGCTGGCCAGGGTAGTTGACTTACACCTTCTAGAGCACGTTGGATGGCACGGGATACATGCGGACGTGCATTGTCCTGTTGGAACAGCAAGTTCCCTTGCCGGTCTAGGAATGGTAGAACGATGGGTTCGATGACGGTTTGGATGTACCGTGAACTATTCAGTGTCCCCTCGACGATGACCAGTGGTGTACGGCCAGTGTAGGAGATCGCTCCCCACACCATGATGCCGGGTGTTGGCCCTGTGTGCCTCGGTCGTATGCAGTCCTGATTGTGGCGCTCACCTGCACGGCGCCAAACACGCATACGACCATCATTGGCACCAAGGCAGAAGCGACTCTCATCGCTGAAGTCGACACGTCTCCATTCGTCCCTCCATTCACGCCTGTCGCGACACCACTGGAGGCGGGCTGCACGATGTTGGGGCGTGAGCGGAAAACGGCCTAACGGTGTGCGGGACCGTAGCCCAGCTTCATGGAGACGGTTGCGAATGGTCCTCGCCGATACCCCAGGAGCAACAGTGTCCCTCATTTGCTGGGAAGTGGCGGTGCGGTCCCCTACGGCACTGCGTAGGATCCTACGGTCTTGGCGTGCGTCCGTGCGTCGCTGCGGTCCGGTCCCAGGTCGACGGGCACGTGCACCTTCCGTCGACCACTGGCGACAACATCGATGTACTGTGGAGACCTCACGCCCCACGTGTTGAGCAATTCGGCGGTACGTCCACCCGGCCTCCCGCATGCCCACTATACGCCCTCGCTCAAAGTCCGTCAACTGCACATACGGTTCACGTCCACGCTGTCGCGGCATGCTACCAGTGTTAAAGACTGCGATGGAGCTCCGTATGCCACGGCAAACTGGCTGACACTGACGGCGGCGGTGCACAAATGCTGCGCAGCTAGCGCCATTCGACGGCCAACACCGCGGTTCTTGGTGTGTCATCTGTGCCGTGCGTGTGATCATTGCTTGTACAGCCCTCTCGCAGTGTCCGGAGCAAGTATGGTGGGTCTGACACACCGGTGTCAATGTGTTCTTTTTTCCATTTCCAGGAGTGTAGGTGTGTCCAGATACTTTGGATCAGATAATACATTGGCACTTCTACAAACGACAAGTATACAACTGGAAATCGGAAGTACAGTACACAGGCCTAACCGATTTCCCATAGACGCATTTCGTCACACGCCAAACGGTTGAAAAGTTTCACCTAAAACAGCAAGATTTATCTACGGTATTTGTGCATCAAGACATACACAGTGTTTCTAATTGTGATACTAGTCTTAATGTAATAACGTTAAACAACAATTTATACCTCTTAATGAACAGAGTCTGAAAGCATTTTAAATGCGATATTTCTGTGTGGCTGTTGTTAAGAAGAATGATGCAGTGTTCCTTCGGACATGAAAGTGACGCAGGAACGATGACATGTGGAAGTCTGGATGTGGCCGTGAGTCATGCAGGAGTAGCCAAAGCGCTTAAGGATACCGCTCGCGTAAAGCGGGAAATCTGGGTTCCAGTCCCGGTCCGGCACAAATTTTCATCGTCGTCATTCCCTTATACAGAAGATGGTTGTTCGTATTCGCAACTGTGAATAAATTTCAAAATGTGTAAATTCTGTCAGTAATTATATGAAACACGGAGAATCAAACTTTTGTTGTCCTGGGAAGCCAACGAGAGGCAGTCTGCAACTGGCTCTGGCTACCAAGAACCGGATTTGTCGTTCAGTGATATAGAAACGGCTTCGTCTGTTTTGAAAATCTGAAGATAGTCGCTATGGGACGAAATAGATATTCTGTCTACAATTTTTTTGTCTTGGATTGTATTAGGGTGAGTCAAACGAAAACCTTAAATTTGTAATAACAAATCGAAATTTCGCGCCGTTATCTTGTAAGTTGGTAATCGTGCTACAAACAGCGTGCAGAGTGGCCTGTAGGTGGCACCATAGTTCAGATGCACACACACCGTCGCGCTGTCAGTATAAAGATGGCCGACACACTTGCGACTTGCACCAGGGAAGAACAGCGTTCTGTTATTCGGTTTTTGCGTAGTGAAGGTGTGAAACCTGTTGAAATTCATCGACGAATGAAGGTTCAGTACGTTGATGGATGTTTGTCACAGCAGAAAGTCTACGAATGGAGTAGGAAGTTCGCAAATGGTGTGACTTCAGTGGAAGATGCTCCTCGTCCATGTCAGGCACAACGAGTTGTGACTCCACAGAAGATTGCAGCAGTTGAAGCCATAGTGAAGGAAAACCGCCGAGTGACACTGAATGACACTGCAGCATGTTTACAGATTAGTCATGGGTCAGCACACCACATTGTGCATGATGTGTTCCAGTTTCACAAAGTGTCTGGAAGATGGGTGCCACGGCAGCTGACTCCTGAAATGAGAGAACGACGTGTTGATGCTTGTGAATAACTTCTTCGGCGCTTTGGACGAGAAGGTTCAAATGGTTCAAATGGCTCTGAGCACTATGCGACTTAACTTCTGAGGTCATCAGTCGCCTAGAACTTAGAACTAATTAAACCTAACCAACCTAAGGACATCACACACATCCATGCCCGAGGCAGGATTCGAACCTGCGACCGTAGCGGTCGCTCGGTTCCAGACTGTAGCGCCTAGGCCGGCCGTGGTGGCCAAGCGGTTCTAGGCGCTACAGTCTGGAACCGCGCGACCGCTACGGTCGCAGGTTCGAATCCTGCCACGGGCATGGATGTGTGTGATGTCCTTAGGTTAGTTAGGTTTAAGTAGTTCTAAGTTCTAGGGGACTGATGACCTCAGAAGTCCCATAGTGCTCAGAGCCATTTGAACCATTTTTTTTTTTGTAGCGCCTAGAACCGCACTGCCACTCCGGCCGGCGAACGAGAAGGTAATGGCTTCCTTGCAAGAATCGTTACTGGGGACGAAACCTGGGTTCACTTCCATTTTGAGTGTCTTCCCATTCCACCATACTCACCAGACCTTGCGCCAAGTGATTTCCATATGTTTGGACCACTCGAAGACGCAGAGGGAGGAAACAAGTTCCGTTCTGGTGAAGAGGTACGCCACACGGTGCAAAAGCGCGATACCTAGTACTATAACATGAGTGCGCTGAGAATTCGTCTGCACTCACGATGTTGGCAGTCGACACCAGGGTCCCCTGTCTCTGCACACGCACAGTCTTCAACGCACTCAGGATTTTAGAGCTCTGTCCTCGGCAATCAGTAGGTCGTTGACGTCACTGCCCAGTCGTGGCGTGGCTGCCGGTTGATTTACTCGCTGTCACGTGACACGCACCCAAAAGAGATCAGAAATGACTCCTGTGTACACACTTTAAACTTGTCAGCGGTTGCTGTGATGTCCTTCCCAAAATCACCGTCTCCTTACGCTCGTCGAATCGACTTGCGAGTCTCCGCCGCAGCCAGTTTAACTGAAAACTCATCACTTCTGTCTGTTGTCGGCCACAAGTGGACTATACCAGAAAGGAGAGCGAGTACACGAGTTCCCAAGTATATCTGTGGAATCGTGGCATGACGATTATTATAGGGGGCAGTCAAATGATAACGAAACGGGTGGGAAAAAGTTAACAAACTGTTCATTACTTCGAAAGTAAGTGCCGTAAGTGTTAATACATTTATCCCACTGCGAGACCAGGCGGCCAATGTCCTCATGGAAAAATGTTTGCGGTTGTAAGCGGAACCGTGATTGAGCCCAGTCGTGCACGTCTTCCTCCGAAGCAGATCGATGGCCACGAATGTGGGAGGCCCCACATATTGCCATGGTTGTTTCGAGACGCTGCAGAAATGTAGTTGGGAAACCCTTACACATCCCCCACGCGGTCCCGATTTCTCGCCATGAGGTTTGAATAATTTTGAAGCTCTGAAGAAAGACATTTGTGGCTGTCGGTTTGATTCGGACGAAGAGCTACACCCCTGGATACAATCTTCGTTCCATAGACAAAAAGAATGTTTTTGCTATGAACGCATTGATAGTCTTGTCAAACAGTGCGATAAATGAATTAACTGTTGCGTCGATTACTTTTGAAATAATAAACTGTTTACTCACTTTATCCACATCTGTCACGTTTTTATGACTGTCCCATATGCTCGTACACGTTAAAACAATGAATAATCGGTTAGCAGTGAATAGTCCCAGGACGAATGGTCAATATGCAGAGATATGACAGGAACGATCATTCTAAGCTAAAAAGTCTAGTAAATGTGGGTTCTAAAATGCATACATTAAGAGCTATGAGCATTTGTTCACTTTTGCTTCTGTGAAATACGTCTCGTCTCCTGAACAACTGCTCGTATCGTGTGCATTTTAGAGCCCATGTTTACTTAACTTTTTCGTTTCGGATGATCATTCCTGTCGTATCTGTGAATGCCGACCATTCCTCTTGGGACACCCAGTATGTTCAGTATGTTTCATGATTAATGTTGCATACTTCTAGAGGTTATAGAAGAGACGTGGGAACCGATGGGCGGAAACGTCATCCAACGACGCTACAGTGCGTCGAAGTTACAGGCGCCAGCGCTTATATGTACACACATCGAAAAACGTTTTGCATCACCTAGGTTCCGAGAGTTCCGGAACCTGTACAGAAAATTGGAATAGAGATCAATGTAAACATCATTTCCGCCCTTTCTATTGCTCATGAAAATCACACAATGCGTGTTGTACCACCATACAACGAGGCCTTCAGCAGTGGTGGTCCAGATTGCTGTACACACCGGTACCTCTAATACCCAGCAGCACATCCTCCTGCATTGATGCATGCCTGTATTCGTTGTGGAATACTAGCCACAAGTTCATCAAGGCACTGTTGGTCCAGATTGTCCCACTCCTCAACGGCGATTCGGTGTAGATCCCTCGTAGTGGTTGGTGGGTCACGTCGTCCATAAACAGCCGTTTCCAACCTATCCCAGTCGTGTTCGATAGGGTTCACGTCTGGAGAACATGCCGGCCACTCTAGTCGAGGGACGTCGTTATCCTGAAGGACGTCATTCACAAGATGTGCAAAATGGGGGCGCGAATTGCCGTCCATGAAGACAAATGCCTCGCCAATATGCTGCCGATATGGTTGCACTATCGGTCGGAGGATGGCATTCACGTATCGTACAGCCGTTACGGCGCCCTCCATGACCACCAGCGGCGTACGTCAGCCACGCATAATGCCACCCCAATACAGCAGGGCACCTCCACTTTGCTGCACTCTCTGGACAGTATTTCTAGGGCGCCCAGCGTGACCGGGTTGCCTCCAAACACGTCTCTGACGATATGCGACACTCATCGGTGAAGAGAACTTGATGCCAATCCTGAGCGGTCCATTCGGCATGTTGTTGGGCCCATCTGTACCGCGTTACATAGCATTGTGGTTGCAAAGATGGACCTCGCCATGGACGTCGGGAGTGAAGTTGCGCATCACGCAGCATGTTGCACACAGTTTGACTCCTAACACGACGTCCTGTGGTTGCACGAAAAGCATTATTGAACATGGTGGCGCTGCTGTCAGGGTTCCTCCGAGACATAATCCGTAGGTAGTGGTCATCCACTGCAGTAGTAGCCTTTGGGCGGACTGAGCGAGGCATATCATCCGCAGCCCCTGTCTCTCTGTATCTCCTCCATGTCCGAAGAACATCGGTTTGGTTCACTCCAAGATGCCTGGACACTTCCCTTGTTGAGAACCCTTCCTGGCACAATGCGGACGTGATCTAACTGTGGTATTGACCGTCTAGGAATGGCTAAACTACAGACAACACGAACCGTGTACCTCCTGCCTGGTGGAATGACGAACTGATCGGCTGTCGGACCCCTCCGTGTAATAGGCGCTGCTCATGCATGGTTGTTTACATCTTTGGGCGGGTTTAGTGATATCTCTGTACAGTCAAAGGCACTGTGTCTGTAATACTGTATCCACAGTCAACGTCTATCTTAAGGAGTTCTGGGAACTGGGGTGACGCAAAACTATTTTTGATGTGTGTATAATCAAAGCGATTTCGTGATGATGTTACAAACTTTCAAAGGTGTATCAAACTGCGGTAGGTGTCCTGTACCAGAAATTAACAAGTCGAAAGTTTCAAGCTAAAACCGTGATGTTCCCGGACATGGGTTCCTATGTAAAGCTTGATCCACTAAGTCCTCTCTACAAAGTCTAGAAGGGTGTAACATGAGTTGTGAAACACGCTGTATATTGTTTGTATTTCGGCGACTGTTGTAAATTTATTTTAATATTTAGTCGCTGTTCAGTACATGCCTACCAATTACATTGACATACACACACATTTTCAACATGTTACCGAGTCTACGGCGGCAGCACACGAGAACAGTACAGGAGTATGAAGTGTATTCTGTAAATGCCGATTAACTGTTGAAATAAATTTTCAGCATTATACGAACAAAGGACAGAAATCAATGATAAGCCGATAAACGCAGGTTGCCATGATCAAAATAATAACGAACAGAGCGCTTTATGGTTGCAGAGACATAACGGTGACGTTGCTCTATGCCCAGTTTTCATTTTAATGGAGCATATGTTTTCTGATGGTGGAGGTAGAATGAATGGAGATACAATAATTTTGTTTGCTAGGGACGAACTTTGTACGTTTTTTGCTTGAAGCGTTGACCATAGCATCGAACTGCAGCACGTTTGCATTGTGTATACTTTATCACTTAATTTTCGTCTTACACTCTCGACAGTAACGCAAAATATATCTTCGGTAGATTCATCTGACTCCGCCGGTTATTTGGTCCTGTCAGTGCTACTGTACAACAGCCAGACCGTGCACTCAGCTTCCGTATTAAGTCAGAATTAAGCTCACTCCGTCATGCTTCAATGTGAGAGAATGAGTCAACAAGTAGGACAGGGCTGCTTCGCCACCGTTCTCAGCCTCGTCATTCTCGCACAACTACACCGTGAAGGCCGGAAGCCGGTATATTACTTCGAAATTACACTCTTACTGATTCTGTTTCTAATCTGTAGCACCCAACGCCAGTTGTCGATTGTGAGCGAGTTGTCACACGTGTAAGACAGGCTTGCAGCTTACGCGGAGGTTGTGGTGTGTCCGCAGCTTCCAGGGCACGCCTCCGCAAAGGGCCCCGCTGCCTGGAAGGCGGCGGGGGCGGAGCTCTCGGGGCAGGGTGTGGCGGGGGCGGTCGCGGAATGCCGGCCTCCCGCTGCTGGCCGGGTTTCGAATTCCGGAGTGGCCGCAGGCGGCGGTCCGCTCCCAGCCGAGCAGAGGCCAGGCGCTGCCGCCCATTAACTTCACTCTGCACAGATTGAAACGCCGTGCTTTTTCTCTTACTCATCAAATACAGAGTAGTATCATACTCAGAGAACGAGCGTGGGGGAGTAGACACGGTAACGCTGTGGAGTTGGTTCCTCCTACCTGTTATGAATTGTCATGAGTGTATCTGTGACGTGTGAATGGGTGTGATGAGGTCTTTTACAGTGTAGCGTTGGTTTGTGTTGTTAAGATGATGGGAGTGAAACCTGGCGCCGGCGCATAATCTGTTCACGAACATGGCCGCTGAACGTAACGTCCCTATCCGACGGACCAGTTAGCGTCCACAGTGTCACGTGTCCTCACTTGAGTAGACACTGCAAAGCGGTTTGGAGTTTAATCCAGGAAAAATTGGCGCATAGCTGGTGTTCAGGAGTTTTCGCCACCACTTCTCCTTCCTTAGCCGGCCAAATACGGCCAGTGAAAATTACCACCTCCTGGATTCGAGCCAGCATGCCTCCCAGTCCACCGCAAAATCGTGCCAGGGTACAGAGGCGAGTTCTCTCACTAGGGCAAAACAAGGCACTTCTATTAACCTTCCAAGTAATCTCCAGCTGATTTAGACTGTGCAATAGAGCTTCTTTGGGAACGTTTGGAGTGTTTCTGCTATACTATGTTGAGAGTCCGTCGAAGTGCGGTGCAGAGATCTGTTTTCTGCGACCACGCTCTCTGTGAACCTTTACTTCGGATCCAAACTGTTGCATCCAGTCTCATCACTAGCGATGTTATTTAGCAGATAACATGGATCTCAGCTACATTTCTGAGTAATACTTCAGGCAGAGATGAGATACGTTGACGGAAATGGAAGGCGTAAGACCGTGAAGAATCACTGAGATATTTATAAAACTTTGTGGAGATGTTAACCACACAATGGATGTTTAATGATTAAACTCTTGTTCTATTCCGAACTGATACAGATCAGCATCAGTATGAGGATTCGCTGTGACTTAGAAAGAAACAACCTCCAAAAGTCATCTTGAGGAGTTTCTTGGCATCCCTAAAACACATGCTATGTCAGTTCAGCGATATTTCTCACTGGATCCCGGTACGACTTCCCATCGCATCGTAGACATGCTCTGTTGTGACAGATCAGAGGACTGGGCAGATTGGTCAAGCATCCATACATTCTTCAAGGCGTTTGTGGTGCGAGCAGCTGTCTCGGGTCTTGTATTATCGTGCTAGAGTACACTATTTGGTACTCTGGTCATGAAAGGCATGGCAACAGGATTTAACATTCATGTTACATACTGGCGAGCATTCATCGTCCTTCAACAATAGACAATTGAATCGTGTTATAACTAACAACTTCCCACCCTATGATTTCAGGAACTGCGTAAAAATGGGTCTCGACAGTCGTTGCGTCCATTCAGCTACCACCGGCTCTTCTGTGGACACGTTGACGTCGATGTGATCTCCACGAGCAAAGAAATACACTTTGCTGTATGCCACAGAATGCCACTCAATGTCCTTGTTGACTCTTGTTCTACACAATACAAATCTCTGTTGTGTTTGGTTTGGTGTCAGCGGTAAACGACTGAAGGCCTTAACTCAACTTCCAGTACTCTACTGTGACAGGTCGTGGTGACACTGCACCTGTAACCTCTATCCAGGTTTCAACTGTTGTCATCTCTCTATTCGTCACAGCCGGTAGAACAATCATACAATCTACTCGTGGTGTAGTCCTGCTGGAAGGGCTCTTGCGTACTTTTCTCGCCATATTTTGCCCCGAGCCCATATCGGCGCCACTCGTTCTGCATTCGTTGCGCTACAGCCAGTTGTGTGTGCGATCTGTAGGTACGATGCTCCCGTTTTCTTTGTGCCAATCACTCGACCCTTCACAAACACCGAAGGATGGTGATAAGCCACACGTGCTCGTACTGTGAGCGTGCTGTGTAGCGATCTCCAACTGAAAAATCCCAGTAACGCTAGATACACATAGCGGCCGTCATGTACTCACTTCGTTCTTCGTATGTATGAATGGCTTTTGTTTCTGCTGAAAATAAGCTAGGTTAAGGACGACATCCTGTTCAACATATCTCAAAGGCATGGAAATAGTGAAGTTTCTGTGTGGCACAGTTTGGCCAAAGTGCTCGTAGAGTTACACTTCCCAGTTCCGTCGTTGTATTCGCACTGTTTAGCGGAGAATACGCTGCGTGGAACGTTAGTGACAAGTTGAAACTGCGTGGATGTACCGTGACAAGTGAATTTTATTTGCCAAACTGGGGAACTCATACGGACCTCCTGCTAATTGCGAACGTTAGCGTTAACCAATTAGGCCACCCGAGGACACTTCCAGCAGTGAACCAACGACCTTCCTCATAGTCTATGATGTTGCTAGTATCAAAAAGAGACACTCTGGTACCGAAAAATGATGATGAAATGTAAGTCACATTGAATGTTTGGGTCGATGTTGCACGCTTTTGTAGGAGGATTTTTGTGTTAAAGCGACATCTTGCGATAAGCAGGTGATCCGAGTTCGACCGAGGGAGGTGGCGTAGAGGTGAGCACACTGGACTCGCATTCAGGACGACGTCGATTCAAACCCACGTCCAGCCATCCTGATGTAGGTTTTCCGTTGGGTTTGTTTGTTTTAGGGAATGAGACCATACAGCGAGGTCATCTGTATCATCGGATTAGGGAAGGACGGGGAAGGAAGTCGGCCGTGCCCTTTTAAAGGAACCAACCCGGCACTTGCCTGGAGCGATTTAGGGAGAATCACGGAAAACCTAAATCAGGATGGCCGGACGCGGGATTGAACCGCCGTCCTCCCGAATGCGAGTCCAGTGTGCTAGCCACTGCGCCACCTCGCTCTGTAGGTTTTCCGTGATTTCCCTAAATCGATTGAGGCAAATGCCGGGATGGTTCCTTTGAAAGGGCACGGCCGATTTCCTTTGCCATCCTTCCCTAATCCGATGAGACGGATGACCTCGGTGTTTGGTCCCCTTTCCTAAACCAACCAAGCAACCGAGTTAGTTTCCTGGCCTGGCACAAATTTTCCTTTGTCATAAAAAATTCTGACGTTAAGTGCTCAGAGTTTCAAAACTTATTTCATTTATTTCTCTAGCGGTATTAACAGATATTTCGTCAAACGCTGCCCGTTGTTACAACCTATAGTGTAGGAATATTTTTGTTGTTTCGGAACTACAACTTCTTTTTCAAGTACAACGTTGGCCTTTTTGGAGGTGACAACCGCTTCGGTTTATCACTTACGATTAAATGAACGATACAGTTGTTGGCTTTACAGTGAAAGGGTGTCAGATGAGATTAATGGAAAAATAGTAGTAGTATTAATGGTTACCTTTAGTTGAGCAAAAAATGAGCATATTCTGTATCGGTGAAAATGTTCAAAATTTGCACTTTCAGTTGGAGTGGCAGTTTTTACACTTTTGATCGAATCTGCACTGCCGGAAATAAATAAAGGAAACACACTGTTGGACACTACTCAGTTGCACCAGAGTATAGTACGTGGATACTGAGGAGTTATAGTGTTAGCCATTCATTTGTCACGGTAATTGGCGATCAGATGACGTTCAAAGAGGCCTCTCTGTCTCTGTTTTGATCCTCTATCAATGAATGTCGTATACTTAGAAGTGAAAAGTGTTTTTAACATTTATTCTAGGCTACAACCGTGCCCCACCGACGAGTAAGTACTCGTGCTGAACAACATCAGCCGCTGAACGGGGTCGCATTGTGGGCTTTGCGGAACGTTGGATGGACATGTTGATCGATTGCTGCACGTGTTGGGCACAATGTATTGGTGGATCGGTGTTTTCAGGAGTGGTTTGTGGAACACTGGCCAGGCCCTGGACATCCGCGTGGTACAGACGCACGTCAAAATCGAGACACTGTGCGAGCAGCGGTGGCCGACCGAACATCATCCATGTTGCACATGCTGTGGCATCTGGATGATTACGATCACGTGCGCCTCTGCCCAGGCTGCCACTGAAACCACGATACCGCCAATGATGACTGCTCTGGTATCGTGGAAGAATTGGCTGGAGAGTGGAATGGGTCTCTGATGTCGTCAGTGACGAGAGTAGATTCTGTCTCCCCGAGTGATCGACATACAAATGGATAGTGTAGACATGGTGAGCTGCCTATTCCAGAGTGCATTCGCCCACGATACGCAAGTTCCATCCAAGGCTTCTTGGTGTGCGTGTGTAGGGGGTGGGAGGGGGGGGGGGACCAGTTACAACTCGAGGTCACATCTGGTGCTTCTGCAGGACCGAGAATAAAGGCGCTTGTGAATCTGCACTGCACAATCACATACGGCGAGTGCGGTGGATCTTCGTGCACAACACGCGGTTTAACAGTACTCCAAATTTGGCAATTCCGTGCATTCACTGCACCCCTACTCTAAAATGTGCCTTGTCACTCCGTAGAATATTGCCTGGCCACATGCCATCAACTTCGATCCGTGCCAGAAACTGGAGAGTAATTTCAGAACATTGCTCCGGATCATGAGGTTTCTGTTGCTGTGCCGCCTGGATCTTGTACGGGGACCAGTGTAAAATAGCTAAACTTTCCACACTGTTTACCGTGGAATAGATAAGTCTCATGACACTGCACGAACACTAGCACTACTTGGGGCACTTTTTGCATTATTAGTTACAGCAGCGCCGCGCGGTTTGAGGCGGCATGTCACGGATTGCCGGAGATTCGAGTCCTCCCTCGGGCATGGGTGTGTGTGTTGTTCGTAGCTTAAGTTAGTTTAAGTATGTGTAAGTATAGGGACCGATAACCTCAGCAGTTTGGTCCCTTAGGAATTCACACACATTTGTGTTCTGCAGCAGCAAAGTCGTCAATAACTTCCACCGAGATAGGACACCTTCCTCTTCCAGATGTCACATCAAGCTCACCGTTGTTTTCGAATTTCATTGTGATCTTCTTTACATCATTTGATGACATCGGGGCTCTTCTCAGACCTTTCATTTTGCGATATTCTCTCAGCGCAGCACTGTAATTGCTCCTATTCACTTAAAAAAGTTTCGCTAACAGCGCATGGTCTCTCTTCTCGATAGCCATACTGGTCACGTACATAATGGCTTGTCATATGACAGCTTGGAAGTCATACCGTCATACAACAGTGTTCAGCGCCAGATTTGCACCTTGTGGCCAGAATTGGAGCTAATTTTGTTCGATCGTGAATCGATTCCGCATCATTAGCATACACTGAGGTGACAAGTCATGGGATAGCAATACGCATATGTACAGATGGCTACAGAATCACATACTCAAGGTATAAAAGAGCAATGCAT
Organism: Schistocerca serialis cubense; assembly: GCF_023864345.2. Lineage (NCBI taxonomy): Eukaryota > Metazoa > Arthropoda > Insecta > Orthoptera > Acrididae > Schistocerca > Schistocerca serialis. The sequence continues at coordinate 493,680,403 of NC_064641.1, read as the reverse complement.
TGGCAGAGGTATCATTTGTACTCAGGTGATTCATGTGAAAAAGTTTCGGACGTAATTATGGCCGCATGACGGAAGCTAACAGACTTTAAGCACTGAATGATAGTTGGAGCTAGACGCATAGGACAGTCCATTTCTGAAGTCGTTGGGGAATTCAGTATTCCGTGATTCACAGCGTCAAGAGTGTGCCGAGAATACCAAATTCCAGGCATTACTTCTCACCGCAGACGACGCAGTGGCCGACGACGTTCACCTAACGACCGAGAGCAGCGACCTTTGCATAGAGTTGTCAGTGCTAACAGACAAGCAACAACCACAGAAACGTATCCGTTAGAACAGTGCGGCGAAATTCGGCGTCAATGGGCTATCGCAGCCGACGACCGACACAAGTGCCTCTGCTAACAGCGCGGTATCGCCTGCAGCACCTCTCGTCGGCTCGTGACAATGTCGATCGGACGCTAGACGACTGGAAAATAGTGGCCTGATCAGATGAGTCCGGATTTAAGTTGGTAAGAGCTGATGGTTGAGTTCGAGTGTGGTGCGGACCCCACGAGGCCGTGCCCCGAGTTGTCAACAAGGAACTGTACATGCTGGTAGTGGATCCATAATGGTGTGGGCTGTGTTTACGTGGAATGGAGTGGGTTCTCTAATCCAACTGAACCGATCATTGACTGGAAATGGTTGTGTTCGGCTACTTGGAGTCCATTTGCAGCCATTCACTTTCTGTGACAACCTTATGTTCTTAAACAACGATGGAATTTTTATGGATCACAATCCGCCATGTCACCGGATCACAGTTATTCGCAGTTGGTTTGGAGAACATTCTGGACAATTGGGGCGAATGGCTTGGCCACCCAGATTGCCCAACAGGAATCCCATTGGACGTTTATGCGACCAAATTGGGAGGTCAGTTCGTGCACTAAATCCTACACCGACAACACTTTTGCAGTTGTGGACAGCTATAGAGGCATCATGGTTCACTATTTCTGCAGGGGACCTCCAACGCTTTGTCTGCTGGATGCCACGCCGAGTTGCTGCACTACGTTGGGAAAACGGAGGTCCGACACGATACTAGGAAATATACCATGAATTTTGTCACGTCATTGTCTCTACCAAGTTTCGCGTCAAACGATAATTACTGCCCTTACTGGACCTCCGTGAGTTGCTGCAGTTTAATTATAACCATTTAACGTAACACGGAAGTCGTCTCCATTTTGGTAGTGCTGTTACTAAAAAGGTAAGTGTTAAAAAATTTAAATATCAACAGCTGACATCGCTTCTCAACGAATACGGCGTATCGTTTGATAATCGTCTTTGATATGAACACATACCGCGTATAATTTAAAGAGAACTGAATGTTTTTATTATTCGCAATACTTAGCTTTCAAAGTAACAAGCGAAAAGAGTAGACTTGTTCTAGAACTGACAACACAAACATCTGAAAAATCTTAATTGTGGGTATCTTGGTTTCCTGTAAGTACGTGCTTATACTTACGAGTGCGGATCACCAAGCACTGCTTCCTCTGTCACGAAAAAAATAATAATGGACATACAACAGCGAAATTAGAACGGATCACAACCTGAACTGCCATCTACACACTGCCATTCAACATCGTCACCATGCGTTGCACACTTTTGCGCCATCTTTGAAACCGGGCATCGAAACCAGTTTGGAAAAATTCGGGGTTTTCCTTCTCGACCCATGATTTTTAAAACCCGGGTTTCACTGTTAATGGTGAAGCCTAATGTGTTCGTGTCCTCCTGTCATTTTGTCAGCGCCTCATCGTTTGGCATCTGTGACAGACTCTGTCCACTGGGCTATACGCGGTTCACCTGCAGTGTCCGTTTCTCATTTACCAAACTTTCTCGCGCATCGCCGCACATTGCGGATGTCCAGTACATCGTCCCCATACTCTTTCTTCTTGGATAAGATTAAAACAGCTCTAAAATCGTTTATCAAGAAGCAAAACTCTGAATTTTTCGAAACTGGTTTCGGTGCCTAGTTTCAGCGGTGGAGTAAATGTAAAAAAAGCATAGTGACTGTATTTAATAGTAATGTATAAAAAACAGTTCAGGCTATTTTGATCTGTACTAATCCCACTATTAGGCTTATATGTTCATTATTAATTTTTTTGTGGTACAGGAGGTATTATTTATTGATCCAACCTCGTACGTGGATCAGTTTAATCTAACGTCTCATAAACGAAAACTGTACTTACGTAACTCGAAGTACGGTATCAATTTCGCCAGTTAAAAAAAAATATTACAAACAATATTAGTGCACACCAGCTGACACCACGAAAAAGCCGGCCGGAGTGGCCGAGCGATTCTAGGCGCTACAGTCTGGAACCGCTACGGTCGCAGATTCGAATCCTGCCTCGGGCATGGATGTGTTTGATGTACTTAGGTTAGTTAGGTTTAAGTAGTTCTAAGTTCTAGGGGACTAATGACCTCAGAAGTTGAGTCTCATAGTGCTCAGAGCCGTTTGAACCATTTGACACCACGAAAGCATGAAGTGAATGAACAATGAAACTCATTAATCCGCGCTTAGCTACAACCATAGAGAATGTTCCTCCTTGAGTTCTTTCCAAAATATTACTCTCCCACTCCTCTGCCCCCCCCCCCCCCTTTCCCCGCCAGTGGCCTTGTTTGACAAGTTATAAAGCATGTTCACAAAAATATCCGTTTAAATGACAGAAAAATTATTCTTAACATGGATATTACAATGACCTCATTATCGATAATGAATCACCGATTTTTAAATTCCCAACATCTTAGAATACCCCTAGTTCAACAAACCTAGGGGTTGATAATTGCTTCGCACATTGATGTACTTGAAGCCATACTCGAGAACTATCTAGTCATACAGCACCAAACCGGAAAATAAATGGCTTGGTCAGAATTACATCGCTTCTTACTTTGAATCCATTCCTTTCGTATGTGCATTCATAAGAAATCTAGTAAAGTGTATGTGAACGATTTTTCCTCGTTTTGCTTTTATAACATCACCGAAGTAGAACTTGTTGCTACGTACACTTGACTTGAATACTAGAGAAAATTGACAGTATTTTGGGCGATGTGCTTCTTTGTTTACTGTAAAGCATGGGAGTCACAATGAAGTTTTTTTTGAAAATGACAAAATGTTTCGTCACGATATCACGGCAGGCAAAATGGTTCGGGAACATAGTGAAGCACCTTGCGCAACACAATGTCTTGTGAAGAATAGAAATCGACGAGGTGTTCATACACGTAAGTCAGAGTAAAAAAATTAACGTCATTTCTGTTCATAAACTGCGCTAACAAAACTCATCCAGAAAGAAAGTATCGCATGATTCTCTTCGCAGTAATGTGGTCAGCCAACACAGATGCTGTAATTGCTTAACAATGGGTACAACGATACCTAGCACACAAATAATTTCTCAAAACCAGCCTTACTGTCTTACATCGAAAACATTTGTTACTCACCCTATGGTATAAATCAAGACCTTCGTATATTACGTAAAATGATCATAGCTCATCAAACGGATTTTTATAAAGATTTTGAAATCTTCGTAACTGTTACTGTTTATGGAAACAGTTCGTGAAATGATAGAGTTTGCCGTATTCACCCTTCCAGACACAGTCTCCTTCAGCTGATGATATCGTAATGCGTAACTTGTCCGCACCAAAAATGAGGAACGGTTCCCTACTCTGAAAGCATCTCCGTGCTTGGAGCATAAGAACACTCTGCGTGTCGCGTGGAATTACAACAGACTAATGCTGCCAGTTAAAATGACCATACGAGCATGAACTACAAGATGTAATATTGGAGAATCCGTAGTGAGAGATACCGACAATGTACTGTAAGTAGACTGTGACAAAACAGAAACTAAACTGAACACAGAATGGACACCTGAGAGGAATATCATTACTGCAAATCAGTGCTAAAAGCAGAAGTGCTGCGTGCTCTGAAGAGTTGCGTGCTCTCATATATCAGTAAAGTGGCGATGTAAATATAGGAGCAGGCGTAAGCAGTTGCAAAAGGAAACTTTCCAAGAAGTAAACGGAAATATCTCCATCGATGTTGTTACGCAATGGTACGCAGTTGCTGCCACGCTAAACCGCAGCTTCTCGGTACTCGTTATATCCTCCAACGGAAAAAACGTCAAAAACGTGGAGCAGCAGTACGCAAATTGCGCTCCTCCTGAACTCGTAAACAAGGATGCTGTCGCCATAATCGTCGTAGTCAGTACGAATAATAATTATATTTTAAAAAATCACACGTTTCAACTTCAATTCCTTGTTCATGCTTATTTCACAACACTAGTTGTCACATGTTTCGGCAGCATGCTGCGCTCCTCAGGTGCCCAGGTATTATTATTAAATTAATGTATCAAGTGTTGTGTTCAATCTATTGAGACGCATTGTTTTTCCAGTGTGTAATTAGGCTGGGTGGTGAAATGTCATCTTCAGTTGGAAAATTTAATACAAGATAGTTCATAAACCATTTAATCCATAAAATGACGTGAGAAAAGCTAAAACTGACGTACTGTCAGGGTATTTTGTCAGTTCTTGAAACAGTGAATACATACACAGAAATATAAACATCGCTTGTTTATACTGAAGTGGCTCTGACTGGTTGAATATTATAATGCTGCCAAGGTATTGCACTGTGGATACAAAGGTTTTTATACATAAATCTTAGCCGCTCGGTCTGGGGCGCCATGTAACGGATTGCGCGGCCCCTCCCGCCGGAGGTTCGAGTCCTCCCTCGGGCATGTGATTGTGTGTGTGTGTGTGTGTGTTGTTCTTAGCGTAAGTTAGTTTAATTTAGTTTAAAGTAGTGTGTGGGGACCGTTGACTTCAGCAGTTTCGTCCATTAGGAATTCTCTCTCTCTCTCTCTCTCTCTCTCTCTCTCTCTCTCACACACACACACACACACACACACATAAATAAATCTTAACACATCATAGCGAATGGTTTATACTACTTTCTTCCAGTATGTTCTAGTTATTACAAAGCAATACGCTACCGATCAAGAAGACATTTTGAAAGAAATTTACGTTGTTGCTTTCAACTTGCAATGTTTACGAATGAAACATTCATAACACATTAAGTATAAAATCCAAACAAAGCGACGCCAGCTAATTACTGATATATCGTCGTGTAATTACATTGTTTATGTATTAAATATTGTGTATGAGCTCTATCTGTTTCACATCCGTCATGAAAGACTATTAGATCTCCCAGATGGATATGGGCATCGCTGCATCAGAGGTAGTTGAGTGATACTGCAGTCCGCCGGCAGCTAGCGAGCTCCTACGAAATGCGAAAGCACTGTCGAGCTATTCCTTTGATTAAAATTGAAATAAAATGAAATGTAAAAATGTTGTCAATACTGTTGTATCTGAGCTAGTGAGCAGGTCATTAAAAAGTTGTTCTCTAAGAAAAATCATCATCCTATGACCAGCAGTGGTTTGAAACGGTAATGAAGAAAAGTAATGTGGACATTCGAAAGATTGAGCAGATATAATGAAAACATTGTTATTTAGTTTCAAAAGGCTTGGAGAGTTAATTTTCACAAGGTGGACGGACAAATTTAAGTTTTAATTGGAGATTCTCATATTGACATCATACAGGAAATACGTACATTCTTAGGCGCGAGTTATTACGAGTGCAAAGTATAAAACAATATCTGTGACTATTCCAGATTTTGCTACAGTGAAACGTATTTAATTACCTTCGCGGTTTTGGAGAACTGTCTGGTCGTGAAAGTTTCGGTGACTTGTTAAAGGAATAACGACTCAACGCTAGTGACTGTATGAGAGAATTTCAAGTGTGTTGTCAAGTAATAACATACATAGCTAAGAAACCGCTTATCAGAGTTTTAACGTTGCTAATTTGATGAGACTGCAATAAAAACACTGCTAATAGACTCCAGACTTCATAACGCCTGGTAAACATTCGTAGCTAAATAACACAGAGGAACTTCGAAGAGTATTAATAACTTATGAAGAAAAGCTTTCTGGTGTTTGTGACTCACAACACAATCGCTGGCTGAGTGTGCGACACAAACATATTTATAGGTCTGAATGGTAGGCTCCATATGATTCCCAAGTTGCGCAGCGACCGTAAACCATAAAATTACCAAATAAGCAGCAACCTGTGCCTTAGACAGTGTTACTACTCAGGGACCATATACATTGAAAAGCACCGATGATGGCTGTTAATCAGTTGAAAACGATTTGCAAAAGTAAATAAAGAAAACATGATTTTGCGACTGGTTGCTGCTTATGTGGTAACATTTGTAGGTGACTTTGAGGAATGTTAAGATAGGCGTAAACTTCACTTTACGTTTAAAACGCGGCGCTATTTCTTGATTAATTGGTTGAACTGGCACGATGCCTGTAAATGAAAGTTAATTTACGTGTTAACGGAGCCAGAGGTATTAGTAGAGAGATTATAATCGACTAACAACAACTTTTCTTTCTCAAAAAATTGGAAAGTAGAATCCACGAGTTGTAACAAGCATTTTACGCCCAGGACTTTTCCTTATTGTTTCTGACTCGCAAAAAGGAACCACTGCCTCTAATTTGAGGGAGACATGATTACGAAGCGGAGGAGGATTGCCTGCTTCCACTGGAAGCATGGATTCCGGTGTTGCCCGACCACTTGCGGGTGGTGACAACACAGTCCTAACACCGTCAAATTAAGGAATCATCACAAGTTCTTATTCATTAGGCAAATTTGTAGCTGTCGTTTCAACGCTTCGGATTTATTCTTCTTCTCTTAACATGTTCTTTCTCTCGCACAGATTTCTTGTAGCCTTAAACATGGAGCATCTTTATACCGCAGTGATTTTTTAATGCTTTGGCTCGTTTTTAGGTTATTTAATGACTTAACATGCAATCGTCAATATTTGTTTGTGAAAGAAGGGTTTATTCCTTGGAATATCTCCTAACTTTTTTTCACAGTATTGTATTGTTGATATTATTAAATGAAATGATCAGCTGGGCCATCAACAAGTGTCAGCGTGCGAACCATTCAACGAAACATCATCGATATGGGCTCTCGGAGCCGAAGGCACACTTGTATACCCTTGATGACTGCACGACACAAAGGTTTATGCCTCGCCTGGACCTGTCAATACCGACGTTGGGCTGTTGCTGACTGGAAACATGTCGCCTGGTCGGACGAGTCTCGTTTCAAATTGTATCGAGCGGATGGACGTGTACGGGTATGGGAACAACCTCATGAATCCATGGGCAATGCATGTCAGCAAGGGACTGTTCAACCTGGTGAAGGCTCTGTAATGATGTGAAACCCATATTACGTCCATATACGACTCTGACAGGTGACACGTACGTAAGCATCCTGTCTGATCGCCTGTATCCAATCATGTCCATTGTTCATTCCGACGGACTTGGTCAATTCCAGCAGGACATTGGGACACCCCACACGTCCAGAATTGCCACAGAGTGGCTCCAGAAAAACTCTTCTGAGCTTAAACACTTCCGCTGGCCAACAGACTCGCCAGACATGAACATTATTGAGGATATTTGGGATGTCTTGCAACGTGCTGTTCAGAAGATATCTCCACCCCATCGTTATCTTACGGATTTGCGGACAGCCTTGCAAGATTCATGGTGTCAATTCCGTCCAGCTCTACTGCAGACATTAGTCGAGTCCATGCCAAGCCGTGTTGCGGTACTTCTGTGTGCTCGTGTGGTCTCTACACGATATTAGGCAGGTGTACCAGTCTCTTCCGCTCTTCAGTGTACAAAACAACAGCGTACACTGTTGTCCATAAACGTTCCTGCCGTATAAGCGACATCAGCGCAGTAACTATGATATCTTGAGATAACAACTGTGAACAACAGATGCGCATTCGACCAGTCAGTTGTGGGGGGAAGGGGTAACAAATCGCAGTGGAGCAACGTTTCTAAATAAAGCATTGAAGATTTTTCCAGAATGGTTTGAAGAAGAGAAAAGTCTATGCAAGGTTTGTCCCGCACACTCTGACTCCTGGAAAAAAAAAAAAAAATAAAATAAAATAAATCATGGGGCCCTAGCGTTTCTAGGCGCTACAGTCTGGAACCGCGCGACCGCTACGGTCGCAGGTTCGGATCCTGCCTCGGGCATGGATGTGTGTGATCTCCTTAGGTTAGTTAGGTTTAAGTAGTTCTAAGTTCTAAGGGACTGATGAACTCAGATGTTAAGTCTCATCGTGCTCAGAGCCATTTGAACCATTTTGAACAAAAATCACGTCTCGACGCCCGTCGCAATTTAACTGAAATGAGAAAACGCAGGCACTTGTTTTCTAGAATATATCGTCAGGGGTGACTAGAGTTGGTGTTATCAGTACGATCCTGCCCCCAAATGATGACGTGCAGAAAGTCACATGAACGGTCTACGCTTTAACGACAAATGTGGTACGCGATTTGTAAAAGATGCTAAAGAAGGACTTTTTCTAATGGTTCTATGAACAATCTGTGCGTTGTACTCAAGTGGAGGGTAGGGTGGGGGGGTGGGGGGGGGGCTTTGGAACTATGTAGAAAATTTGAAGCACTGAAATCGCCATCTTAACTTTTCACTGTTTTGTACTAATCTAGTCTCGAAACTTCTTGTATCGATGGGGTATGTGAAGCACGTAGAGAACCACAATAAAGTAGTGAAATAAAAGAAAAAGTGGATGAACATAATGGAACAGGCAGTGTGGGAAGGTTTGGAAAACTGAGACGATCAAGTGAAGTTAACACGAGGAGGAAGTATTGGGCTGTGTTTAATTGTCGGCAGAAGCAGAAGTAACTTCAGACATGCACGAGGGAACGTTGTTGGGACCCTGATGTTCATTTGTGTATTACAGATCAGGCAGACCTTATTAGTAAAAGCTCAGACTCTTCGCAGATGTTGCACTTATCGTTATTGTTGAGGCAATGTCTGACAAGAGCTGCACTAATACTCCTCCAAATATTGATAAGGTTTAATAGTGATGCAAAGGTTGTGAACCTGCATTAAATGTCGAGAAATATGTAATTGTGTACTTCACAAAGCGTCGTATACTCTGAATTCAATATCAGTGCGTCGCAGTTGGGGCCAATAAACTCATACAATACATAGATACAACAGTAGGTATTGACACGAAGTGGGTAAGTCGTAAGTAAAGCAGGTGCCAGACGTCGGTTGATTGGTTGTATAATAGTAAGATACAGTCACTCTACAAAGGAGACTGCTTACAGACCGCTAATTCGACGCTTCTAGAATATTGCTCAAGTGTGTGGAGCCCATACCAGTATGCCCAAAAGCGGGTATTTGACGTATATAGACTTTTGAAACAAAGTATGCCATATGTTTAGATGTGGTAGTATGGACCAAAACAAGATAAAGACAATCACACAACTCAATAACCATTCTTGCTGTCCTTTGTACTGCGTGTTAAAAAATGTATAACATATTTTGAAAGGTGGTAGTACGGACCAAAACAAGAAAAAATTTCCTGTAAACAAGTGCTCTAAAATGCATACCGTAAGAACTATGATCACTTGTTCATCTTCGCTAATGTTAAATATCGTTCTTCTACTGGAAGCTCTTTGCGTTACGAACGATCTACAGAATGCAGTAAACAAATGAGGACACATTCCTCTATTATTGTCCATGGATACACCGTGCACTAAATATCTATTAGTGTTGCTATTGTAAATCGTATTCCAATTCTGGGTAAGAGGAGTTCACACATTTGTTGTTATGGAACCAGTTTGAGTTTTGATATGTTTGTGAAATGTTTTCACGTTGTCATTTTCTCTTTACACTTAGCATCATAACGATAAATGGCAAACATGATCTTCTGTTATGGTCTGGCAAATGTAATGTATATAATAGAAAACGGATTACATTAGAAGCTCTGCTGTTCATAGTGACGGAATACTGTGTTCTCATTTGTTTACTGCATTCTGTGAGTCGTTCAGTATAACAAAGAGCTTGCAGTACAAAAGATGTATTTCACAGCAGCGAAGATGAGCAAGCTCTCCGAGCTCTTAAAGCATGCGTTTTAGAGCCCATGTTTACGTGGAATTTTTTTTCTTGCTTTGGTCCTTACTAAATCCTTTCAAACTATGTTACACTTCCTTAACACACAGTATAAAGGACAGCAAGAATGATTACAGATATCTGTCACTGAAGGGAGGCCGTCACAGTGTTTGGCGCTGAAAAACCTCAACTGGCATACGCTTGAAGACAGGCACCTGCTATCCTATAAGAGTCTTCTTATATAATTTTAAAAAACAGTGTTGTGTGATGAATATAAGAGTATCGGTCAACCAGCCACCCCTCACACTTTCTACGTATTCTTCTGTGAAAACCTGGAAGAGAGGATTATGGTGAGTGCAACGTGTACCGTCATTTAAGTATTCATTCTTTTCACTGACATGCAACAATGGAACAGGAAGAAATTCCAGCCGGCCGGAGTGGCCGAACGGTTAAAGGCGCTACAGTCTGGAACCGCACGACCGCTACGGTCGCAGGTTCGAATCCTGCCTCGGGCATGGATGTGTGTGATGTCCTTAGGTTAGTTAGGTTTAAGTAGTTCTAAGTTCTAGGGGACTTATGACCACAGCAGTTGAGTCCCATAGTGCTCAGAGCCATTTTTGAAGAAATTCTAATACGTGGTCTTCAGACTGTATCACGCGTTCACATCGTGATATGTAATTAAAATCTCTGTTTACACAGTTCAGAGTGTATCACACATTGTGGTATATAATTAAAATCTCTGTTTATTAAATGACTAACCTTTTTCTCATGCTTTGCCCATGTATGTGTTTGACACTTATATTGAACATACTTTCTCCCTCCCCTCCCTGTGTCCACTTCCTTCTACACCTGTCTACCACGTCATTCTCCCACCTCTTTATGAATATTTTCTCCTCCCCACTCTGTCTGTCTATTCATCTCCTAGTCCCCAGATCTTATTCCATCTGCTCCACCCCCTCTGTCTGATCATATCTCCCCCCCCCCCCCTCCCTCTGACCATGTCCTCCTCCCCCTGTATTTTTCTGTCTACCACTCCCCCTTTTCCTTTTTCACCTGCCCACTGCCCCTCTACAGCTTTCACCTACCTCATAGATTTTCTTCTCCACCCCTCTCTCTGTCCATTTCCCCCTTCCCATCACCTTGTCCATCCCCTCCTCTATTCATCTCAACCTGTCCGCAGCCAAGCTTATTGGCACATGTAGCCCTTACAGTACAGTTCAGTAAACCAGTGGCAGTGCAATACTGCTCCCACAATGCCGGACTGGCTACACATCGGGGGCCTGAAAAGCATTTCTTTATCCCCAATGTACAGGCTGCCATGCAAAGCAGGTCAATAAAGCAGGCACCGTTTCTTGCCTTTGGTATGCACGCTAACCTGCAAAGCAGATTGATTTGGCAGGCTGATACTGTTCCCTCAGAACATACCTGCTATGCAGGACAGCCTACACAAGAGGGGCTGGAAAAAACACGTTTTTGCCTAATCTCCACTCCTATTGGAGCTAGGAGGTTATAAAACCCCCAGTGCTGAGACTCACAAGGCCTGCTGGTTCTGTGCTAAATTTGGTTGAAATCGGTCAATGGGTTTGGGAGAAGACCCCAGACATATATACTTTCACATATACACTCTGGTTTACATATGTAACAGATTAATTTACGTGCCTTCCATCAGAAACAGGGGAGAACGGTGCTCATACCACCTGGCGCTACTTCTCAGCAATCTGCCTCCTGCAGCTATCTTTTACTCAGTCAGTCAACAATGTACATGAGAGACCCTGTAAACAAATTATGCCCACACTAATACTTACTTTGTACATTAGTCTACAGCCCAAGTGTATGTATTGTATGTGGCTGCCAGTCAATAGTTTTGTTTGCCAACCAACTGCACTGAGCAAGAATACTGGAACGAACATTGAAGAAAAGATTTCAGTTTGCTAAACACTTTGATGCAACTGGAAATTAAACATTTATTTTAATTATAACATGAACTGAAGTGATACACTCGTAATGCAGTATTAAACCCAAGATGTAATTAGTTTTGTTTTCCTTAACTTTTGCTAATTACGCCTCATGAAACTTCTTGTGTGTGAAGTATTTACTGTCCGCATATCAAAGCTGCGTTTTGTCGGCAAGTATTGCAACTGTCGACCTATTTCATAATTATCAGAGTTCACAGATCTTGCTCCATGTCAGGTTGCCCGTATTAGTGAAAAAAATATTTTTACAGCTGCACACTGGCATACATCCGTCACTTCTTTCCAGAGCAAAAGGAAAGGAAACGAAAATTTTTATGTGGTTGTTACGTACGTCAGGACAAGGTATGACCTGACATGTGGTTTGTAGATTATAGATGAAGATGTAGATGAATGCATTGCAATTTTCATGTACATTTGTGCTTCCGTAATTCTGTTTTTACCGCACCTTGCAGATGAGATACCGCGACCTGAACTTCTCCTAGCGCGCGTACTGCGGCCTGCGGTTCCTCGTTAAGTAAGTGTGACGTGTGTTCGGCGTCGGCCGCCTCCTCCCACGGCAGGCTGCAGCCCGTGGCGCTGGCTTTCTTGTGTGAGCCAGGTCAGGATCTCGCCGCACGCCACTGCGCTGTGGCCGTGGGACCGCCGCTGCTCTCTTCTCTTCTCTGCCCCTGGGCTGTTGTGAGCCTAACTCACCACATCTGTCACGTGGTTTCTCGTACTGATTTCTTTGATTTGGTTGCAGCCGGAAAGTAAGTTCCGGTCGCCTCCAGAGACAGCATGAGCAGTCGGAAAGGAATGCGCGTGCCCAAAAGTACAGAGGTGGTAACTGGGAATAATGCAGTGCAGTTTCAGTCGCTTGACGTCAGTGGTTACCGCACCGTGCTGTCATTAAAGGTTTGCTGTCATATCGTCTGAGGCGTGTTATCACGGTTCGCGCGACTCCTCCCGTCGGAGGCTCGAGTCTCCCTCGGGCATGGGTGTGTGTGTCGTCCTTAGCGTAAGTTAGTTTAAGTTAGGTTAAGTAGTGTCTATGCTTAGAGACCGATGATCTCAAAAGTTTGGTGCCATAAGATCTTACCACAAATTTCCATATTTCATATCGTCTCCCGTCAACTGCGAGCTTCGTGCAGTTATCAGATTCTTGCACGCTCAGAAGTAATCTCCAGCAGAGATCCATCGCCAGTTGTACCACGTGTGTGGACACTAAATTATGAGCGGCGGTATGGTCGGACGGTGGTGCTGGCAATTTTTTCAAGGACGAACCAATATTCACGACGAATACCGCAGTTGGCCGACAATCCTTGGATGCACCAGAACTGTTGCACGAAACTGTCTAGTGTGGCTTGGTTTTCCCAAAGTGTATTCTAGGTGGGTGCCAAGGCAGTTGACAGAGGAACGCAGAAGTAAACGTCTGGCCGCAGCATTGACATTCCTATAGCAGTACGCAGAGAAAGGTGACGAGTTTCTTAACCATGTTGTCACTGGAGATGTAACGTGGGTGTCGCATGCCACACCAGAAACAACAGTCCATGAAATGGCAGTAGCAGTCTATCTGTCAAGATCAAATTCAAGCAGACATTCTGTTACAAAAAATCATGTGCACTATCTTCTGGGATCGACTTTATGTCCTTCTACGGAGTTTTGACTGTGAGGATAGACGATAAGTGCTCATTGCTATTGTCAGACAATGAAAAATCTGGAAAGGGAGATCAAGACCGAAAGGCATTACGCTGGTTCATGACAATTCAAACCTCATGCTGCCATCGCCACCAAATGTGTTGAATCAGTTTGGACGGAAGATCTTCGACTATCCATCCTACAGTCTTGACCTTGCCACAAGTGGCTTCCACCACTTTTGTCTCATGTAGCGGCTCTGGACTTTGGTAGCATACTCTTACGACATGATTACGATAAATGCCTGAACGAAGATGGTTCCTAAGCTGAGAAGTAGCCTGTGAATCTATCAAATATTGCAATAAATATTTCTTACTTAATGATGTTTCTGTTCTTTTTTTTATCGTTCAGAGAAAAATATTTCTTGGATACCATTATATTGTGACTTGCAGGATTGGCTGGTTGGACAAATTACCGTACATGGTCCAGTATTCTGACTTCTTTATGACGTAAATCATGTAAGAAGTTCAGTGAGTAATTGATCTGTATGTATCAAAAACCCACTTAAGAACAACACTTACGTACTGATTTATTGCAATACGTGATCACACTGAGTTTTCATTAACTTTTAAGATCACTCGCTACAAACAGCGCCTAAGCGACATAACGAAACTGCGATAAAACGTCTTTAAAATACCTGTAATACAAACAGATTCTAAATACACTGCTGAGGCAACATGACGACTGCTTTCCACCCCGAGATCGAATGTCGACTGGTGGATGCGGGCACGTCACGCGCCGAGGAAAGTACAAAAACGGAGCAGACAACCATCCTAGTGACGATACGGGACGCAGTTGGGGAATCCGCTGACATAGGCGACTGTGACGAAGGTGAGATAGTTCTGCTCCGGCACCTGGGAACGAGCATTTCGGCCACGGCGAAGCTCGTTGGCTGTATGGATGCTACTGTCGTAAGCATCAGTGGGCACTGACTGAAGTACTGTGAAAGCACGACTGTCGACATGGTGTTGGACGTCCATGCCTCACGATAGCACGTGGAGGTCGGAGGCTTGCCCTGTCTGTAAAGCAGGACAGGCGACCATCTGTGACACGTCTGACGACGGAGTACAGTGCCGGTGGAGGCCAAGTGTTTCGGAGTACACCGTTAAGACGACATTGTTGAGCACGAGGCACCACAGAACAGGAACTACATTCATGCTCATAAATTAAGGATAATGTTGACACGTGGTGAAACAGCGCTCTGCTGGGCGGTTTTCGGGTTTAAATTACCTCGGGTTATGACCGTGCGGTGCATTTGACCTGTGGTCGTCGCACGGTTGCGCTGGCAGCAATTCACATACGCAGAGGTATGTTGGTGCCTGTCAGAGTACGGTGGAACGAGTAAGTGTGCAGACGTTTTCAGACGTACTAATGGTGACTGAGAGTTGAAAACGGCCCAAAGGACACATATTGATGACGTAATGATGGGTAGAATACTAGGACTTCTGGAGGCTGGTCAAACAATGCAGCTGGCCCTCCGTGTGCCATGAAGTGCGATCTCAAGATTATGGGAACGATTCCAGCAGACAGGAAACGTTTCCAGGCGCTACTGTACGGGACGTCCACAATGTACAATACCACAAGAAACCGATATCTCACCATCACTGCCCGCAGACGGCCACAGAGTACTGAAGGTAGCCTTGCTCGGGACCTTACCGCAGCCACTGGAAAAGTTGTCTCTAGACACACAGTCTACAGACTACTGAACAGACATGGTTTATTCGCCCGGAGACCTGCAAAGTTTATTCCACTGACCCCGGCCACAGGAGAGCCCGTAAAGCCTGGTGTCAAGAACACAGTACATGGTCATTGGAAAAGTGGTCCCAGGTTATGTTCACGGACAGGTCCAGGTATAGTCTGAACCGTGATTCTCGCCGGGTTTTCATCTGGCGTGAACCAGGAACCAGATACCAACCCCTTAATGTCCTTGAAAGGGACCTGTATGGAGGTCGTGGTTTGATGGTGTGGGGTGGGATTATGATTGGTCTTGCATGTCTTTGGGAGTGGAACTGTAACAGGTCAGGTGTATCGGGACGTCATTTTGCACCAGGATGTCCGCTTTTTCAGGAGCGCAATGGGTCCTACCTTCCTCCTGATGGATGATAACGCACGG
This sequence comes from Schistocerca serialis cubense, assembly GCF_023864345.2. Taxonomy (NCBI): domain Eukaryota; kingdom Metazoa; phylum Arthropoda; class Insecta; order Orthoptera; family Acrididae; genus Schistocerca; species Schistocerca serialis. The sequence continues at coordinate 493,664,640 of NC_064641.1, read as the reverse complement.
CCCCACCGAGCTGCCATCGTGGAGGAGTACCTTGAAACAGAAGATATCAGGCGAATGTAGTGGCCTGCCTGTTCTCCAAACCTAAACCCCATCGAGCACGTCTGGGATGCTCTCGATCGACGTATCGCTGAACGTCTTCAAACCCCTACGACACTTCAGGAACTCCGACAGGCGCTGGTGCAAGAATGGGAGGCTATACCCCAGCAGGTGCTCAACCACCTGATCCAGAGTATGCCAACCCGTTGTGTGGCCTGTGTACGTGTGCATGGTGATCATATCCCATATTGATGTCGGGGTACATGCGCAGGAAACAGTGACGTTTTGTAGTACATGTGTTTCGGGACGGTTTTCTCAACTTATCACCAATACCGTGGACTTACAGATCTGTGTCGTGTGTGTTCTCTATGTGCCTATGCTATTAGCGCCAGTTTTGTGTAGTGCCACGTTGTGTGGCACCACTTTCTACAGTTATCCTTAATTTTTCAGCATGAGTGTATATCTGTTCGCAGGTGGACCCAAAGATACTAACGATTGCCAATGCAATGGCAAAGGAATCAAGGAGACTGGAGCCGTTGATTATTGGATGCGTGTTGCCTGAACAGATGAATCGCGTTTCTTGTTACATCACGTCGATGGCCGTGTCCGAATACGCTGTCTTCAAGGCGTACGACTGCTCGAAACAGGCCGGGCACGGATGCAGGTCGGCTCGGAAGTAGTATCATATGAGGGACGTTCACCTGGCCTTCCGTGATATCTGTAGCAGTAATCGAAACACCGTGACAGCTGTGGACTGCGTTAACGTTTTTGCAAACCGCCGGCTTCCCTTCATGCTTGACATCTTCCCTGACAACCGCACTACAGTGGTTTGATAAGCGTCATAGTGGTCCGACGCTGAGGTCTTGGTTATCTAATCTGCGTGATCTGAGCGCGATGGGACGCGTCTGGAACTCTATGGGCCAATAGGTCCTAACTCACAAACGAACGGCCGTAATTCTTGGGAACTGCGCTACCTGTCCGTAGATATCTGGTGCCACGTATCACAGGAAACCTATCAAGGACTTGAAACTTCCTGACACATTAAAACAGTTTTAATCTGTCAGGAAGTTTCATATCAGCACATACTCCGCTGCAGAGCGAAAATCTCATTCTGGAAACATCCCCTAGGTTGTGGCTAAGCCGTGTCTCCGCAATATCCTTTCCTCCAGGAGTGCTAGTTCTGCAAGGTTCGCAGAAGAGCTTCTGTGAAGTTTGTAAGGTAGGAGACGAGGTACTGGCAGAATTGGAGCTGTGAGGACTGGTCGTGAGTCATGCTTGGGTAGTTCAGTTGGTAGCGCACTTCCCACGAAAGGCAAAGGTCCCTAGTTCGAGTCTAGGTCCGGCACACAGTTTCAATCTGTCAGAAAGTTTCATATCAGCGCACACTCCACTGCAGAGTGAAAATCTCATTCTGGTGTCAAGGACTTGCCGAGTCCATTCCACGCAAAATCGCTTGTGTGTTGCGGTCCAAAGGTGGACCAACATGCTTTCTTGTCCAGTCAGTGTATTCGAAGGTGTGCTAATTAGTAATGTCTCCGAATTTTTTATGTGAAAACTCTTAAAATTTTTAAAATAAAACAATATCTAATAACATTCTACAACTTTATTCTTCATGCGTACATATTTATTCTTCATGCTTACATATTTATTTCTGAACATAGTCACCTGTCGACGAACTCTTTCTCCCAACGAGATATGACTTTGTTGTTACGGTCATGTAGAAAATTTGACTTTGTTGACGGAGCCACGACCTCACCTCTAGTTACACGGCTTCATCACTGTCATAGTGAAGTCCTCGAAGGTGTTCTTCCTGTTTTGGAAACAGCTGAAAATCGGAATGTGCCAAGTCGGGACTGTATGGAGTATGATCGATGACAGTGAACCAAAGCCGTCGGATTGTTGCATATGTCGCAGCGCCCTTGTGTGGTTCAAAAATGGCTCTGAGCACTATGGGACTCAACATCTTAGGTCATAAGTCCCCTAGAACTTAGAACTACTTCAACCTAACTAACCTAAGGACATCACACACACCCATGCCCGAGGCAGGATTCGAACCTGCGACCGTAGCAGTCCCGCGGTTCCGGACTGCAGCGCCCAAACCGCTAGACCACCGCGGCCGGCCCTTGTGTGGTCCTGTATTGTCATGCTGAAACTGTGGGTGCTCCACGTGTAAATGAACTCTTCGAATTCGTGCTTTGAGTTTTCTGAGGATCTCGCAGTACCTTGCAGAGTTTATGATGGTGCCTTTATGCATGAATTCCAAATACACAACACCTTGAGCATCGCAGAACACCGTGAGCATGACTTTGCCTGCTGATGGCATGGTCTTGTACTTTTTAGGAGTAGGTGATCCTTTTTGGCAGAACTCCATTGATGCCCCTTGTTTTTGGGGTCAAAATGGTGAACCAGCTCTCATCGCCTGTCGCCTACTGATGTCGATACAGTCTCCACTGTACGCACATTTTATACTTCTATGGATTTCGATTGGAAGCATGTTTTTCTGCAGTTCAAAAATGGTTCAAATGGCTCTGAGCACTATGGGACTTAACATCTATGGTCATCAGTCCCCTAGAACTTAGAACTACTTAAACCTAACTAACCTAAGGACAGCACACAACACCCAGTCATCACGAGGCAGAGAAAATCCCTGACCCCGCCGGGAATCGAACCCGGGAACCCGGGCGCGGGAAGCGAGAACGCTACCGCACGACCACGAGCAGCGGACATTTCTGCAGTTAGAAACTCGATTACAGCACAGTGTTTCTTACACACCAACACAGTTTCGTTACACACGACCATGTTGCACGCTACAATTCGGAGCTCTCTTGCGGCAGAAGATTACAACTTGCGTCAGTGAAGCGGGAAAGTCGACCTAGTAATATGCATGACATGTAGTACCTCAATCCATATTGAGAACAGAATTAAAAATTTAGAGGCATTACTTTTTAGCACGCCCTGGTATGTAGGTGCACTAGTAGCTATCCGAAAAACCTATACTGCGTTAATTAGATCAAACATTACAAATGTATTTTAATGACGTATTCGATTTTCCACTGATTAAATATGGCCTTCACTTACTACACCCATTTTAACGATGTAAGCCTATATCCGGTTTTGTTACACTGATAATTCGTAACATGGTCTCTGTGTAGCACAAGTTCCCTTCTGTTTTTCTAAATTTAGATGTTCTACCACGGGGCACATCGGTGTACAATACGTTTATATTAGCATTATAAAAGGTTATGCCCACGAATGACACTTCTTTGTAGGCGTATAGACTACCATCTTTGCATCTACATCCTATTGTCTGACCACGATATTATTACACTTGGCTTCCCGTGGCCGTTATCACAAACACATAGTGACGTTATAGGAAACAAGTACAGTTTTGACTGAAAAAGCGCATCGCAATGTGAATGATTTCCAGTAGTATCAAGTGGTTCAGCGTATCCTCGTGAAGTAACACAATAAAAACTCACGAAGAGCCGACCGATGTGCCCTCACTCCCTGGTGTAATAATATTGTGGTCGTCTTATACGTCATAGCGCTTTGGAGTCAGAGAGCAGTTGTTTTAAGCGCCACTGTGGTTTACGAATGTGACTTTGACTTCAACCGAGAGATTCGACGGATTTAGCATCGTAAGCTATTATATACCTTTGTGGCATGTTCAGAAGAATTTCGCGAATATTTCATTTATTCTTCTGGTAGATAAGATAACCTGTTTTGAGACATATGCCACAGACAGAGAGTTACGCGTCAAGTAAAGGGCCGGCACGGCAGTCGGGAACGACAGGGAAGAGAAGGCTGTGAGAAGAAGTGAGCCAATCGCACGCTGACCTGACCTCCCTCCAGCACTACAACGCGACAGCAGCGGCCCCTGTGTGAAGAGAAGATAAGCGCCGCGACCGACTGGTGACGGCCCAGTTCAATACCAGCTTCAAGATTAGCCACTTGGATAGCAGCGTCAGCGATAGCGACTTCGGTAGCAGTTCAGGACAGACTTCTGTCAGCTAGAGATCAAAGACAGCGACTTCGACAGCACTTCATGACAGACTTTTGTGAGTTAGAGATCAGCAGTCACTGCAAAGACAGATTGTTTCGTATGTCAAAAATGGTTCAAATGGATCTGAGCTCTGTGGGACTTCTGAGGTCATCAGTCCCCTAGAACTTAGAACTACTTAAACCTAACTAACCTAATGACATCACACACATCCATGCCCGAGGCAGGATTCGAACCTGCGACCGTAGCGGTCGTGCATTTCCAGACTGTAGCGCCTAGAATCGCTCGGCCACCCCGGCCGGCGTTTCGTATGTCGCCCTTTGATTGCGACACATCTGTGTAATTGCCAAAGTTAAGTATTGTATTTGCTTAATTGGAAGAAAACTCAATAATACGAGTTGTTTGGTTATTTGTCTAGCGAACCGAGTATGCAGACTTCCTAGACACAATAAGATTGACGGCGAGGCTGGGCGAAACACAGACCATCTCACGAAATATTGTGTGTTCTTTACATTTTTTTCTGATTTTAGATTCGAGTTATTTGACAATGACAGTTTTTTTGGATATGACACTACAAGGAACGCACTTGGAGGTTTGTAAACTAATAATCCGTTACTATGTGAATAATTTGGAAAATTTGTTGTGTTTCTCATCCAGTAACTAAAAAGTATTTCTATTTTCATGTAAGGTATCCAGTTACATTAATGTGAAAAACCACTTCATACACTGCGGACCGCTGCTAGACGCGCAGGAAGAGTGCGACGTTCTGGAAGGTACTGACAGAAATGAGTTGCTATGCCGACTCCAGCGTCGCTGTCAGCTGCGCTAGGTTCTCGTTTTTGCATTCATGGTGCGAACAGCCCCATCGAGATGGCCCCACAGATATTAGATTGGGTTTACATCCAGGGAGTTTGGTGGTCAAAAAAGTGCTGTAAACTCATCCCGGTGTTTTTTATTTATTTATTTACACGTAAAGTTCGGTAGGACCAAATTGAGGAGCAAGTCTCCAAGGTCATGGAGCGTGTCAGTACGTGAAATTACGACATTAAAGTAATAACTGATAAAAATAAGTGTTTATGAACCTGAAAAAAGCCAGACTATAAGTAAAAGCAATCAACAATACAATAAGAATCGGCTTGATTTTTGAAGTAACTCCTCGACAGAATAGAAGGAGTGACCCATGAGGAAACTCCTCAGTTTCGATTCGAAAGCACTTGGATTACTGCTAAGATTTTTGAATTTGAGTCGTAGCTTAATGAAAATGGATGCAGCAGTATACTGCACACATTTTTGCGCAGGGGTTAAGGAAGTCGGATCCAAATGCAGGTTTGATTTCTGCCAACTATTAACCGAGTGAAAGCTGCATATTCTTGGGAATAAGCTGATGTTGTTAACAAGAAATGACAGTAAGGAATATATATATTGAGAGACCAATGTCATAATACCTAGACTCGTGAACAGGGGTCGACAAGAAGTTCGTGAACTCACACCACTTATTGCCCGATCCGCCCGTTTCTGAACAAAATATATCCTTTTGGAATGGGAAGAGTTACCCCAAAATATAATGCCATACGACATAAGCGAATGAAAATAAGCAAAGTAGACTAATTTTCGTGTCGAACGATCACTCACTTCTGATACCGCTCGAATAGTAAAAATGGCGGTATTACGTCTTTGAACAAGATCCTGAACGTGGGCTTTTCACGACATCTTACTGTCTGTCTGAACACCTAGAAATTTGAACAGTTCTGTTTCACTAATCATATGCCCGTTCTGTGAAATTAAAACGTCAGGTTTTGTTGAATTGTGTGTTAGAAACTGTAAAAATTGAATCTTACTGTGATGTAGCGTTAGTTTATTTTCTACAAGCCATGAACTTAGGTCATGTAATGCACTATTTGGAACCGAGCCAGTGTTGCACGCAGCATCCTTTACTACGAATCTAGTGCCATCAGCGAACAGAAATATTTTAGAGTTACCTGTAATACTACAGGGCATATCATTTATATAAATAAGGAACAGGAGTGGCCCCAACACTGACCCCTGGGGCACCCTCCACTAGACAGTACCCCACTCAGACCCCACATCACAGCCGTTATCAACATTGTGAATAATGACCTTTTGCTGCCTGTTGTTAAAGTAAGGGGTGAACCAATTGTGAGCTACTCCCCGTATTCCGTAGTGGTCCAACTTCTGGAGCAATATTTTGTGATCAAAACAATCAAATGCCTTAGTTAAATCAAAAAATGTGCTCGTCGAACCGTGGACATATACTTCGAGCCGTATGGTACGTTGCATTTTCGTGCTGGTAGATGACACTGTGCAGAGGAAAAACAAAAACTGCATGTAGGGCTGGATATGGTTCCCCTCGAGAATAGGTATATGCTTGTGACGATCCATTGTACCTTCCAGAATGACGGTGTCACACCTGGAATGCCACGAAAACGTTACCCAGACCATAATCCTCCTTCCTCCGGCACGGACCCTCCCGACGATTGTTGCAGGATGTTTTTTCCCTCCAGACGTTTCACGCCGTACGCGGCAATAGCCGTCTGTCCAATGGAGTATAAAACGCGATTCCTCTGAAAAAGACCACCTACTGCAACTCAGTGGCCGTCCAGCTGCGATATTAGAGTACAAATTCCAGCTTTCGTCGCCGATGAGCAGCGTTAAACATGGCTGCATGAAGCATGAGCCTGGTGCGGAGGGCAAAACGCAGCAACGGTCGTTGAGAGGACCCTGTTGGTAGCCTGTTTGTTCATGTGGTCGGTCAGTTGCACGTCTATTCGCCCGTAGACATCCCCGCGGCCGTCGTTCACCCCTGTCGGCTATGTCTCGTGCTGCACCATAGTTGCCTCGGCGCGGGTTTCGGATAGCGCCATTTTGCCGGCACGGCATACTTTAACCACGGCGGGACGCGACCAGTTTACAGACTTAGCCGTTCCGGAAATGCATCCACCGCTGGCCAGAAAGCCAATGATCAAGGCCTTTGGACGTCAGATAAATCACTCCGTTTCTGCATTATGACACCTACTGCATTGTATCCTCGTCCCTCCCGACATGCTTTATATGCCGTTCTCTGCTAGTGCTGTTAACTGCCGTCTGTGAGTGGTTATTGTACGTTGACATCGAACATAGACAGTGGTCACATTAGACTGGCAGGGCCTTGTTTATTTTCTGAATTCAGCCTTTTGATGGTGATCAGTTGTGCTCCAATCAAGTAACGGTGTTTAATGTTTACAGTAAAATATCTTTCATTAAATTCAAAATTCAAATTGCTCAAATGGCTATAAGCACTATGGGACTTAACATCTGAGGTCATCAGTCCCCTAGAACTTAGAACTACTTAAACCTAACTAACCTAAGGACATGACACACATCCATGTCCGAGGCAGGATTCGAACCTGCGACGGTAGCAGCAGCGCGGTCCCGGACTGAAGCGCCAAAACCGCTCGGGCACAGCGGCCGGCTCATTAAATTCATTAGCACCATCAACAACTGGTATCATTTAACCTCCAGTGATTAAACTAAACTCTCCTGTTTCAGCGGTAACAATGCTGTAGACAGCGGACTTCGTTGTGTAAACCATTATCCTGAGACTTCTATCGCCAAAGATTAAATGATGGTTGTAAAAGTAGGGGGCTAAGTGAAAAGAAGGAACCAAGATTAGGGTCTGACGTCCCGTCGACGATGATGTCACTACAGAGGGAATACGAGCTCCGTCCGAGCCTTAAGCGATATAAGGAAACCACGCGATACTTGAACCCAGATGTCGATGTGGAGACTTGAACCGCCGTTCTCCCGAATACGAATCGTGTGTCACTACTGCGCCGCCTCGCTCTGTGTGGCTAAGTGTAAGCAGCAGGCGATGTTGGACATTCCGATTAAACTGTCGAACCCCACCGGTTTCGTAAACGCAGTCAGCGACCAGTAAGACCCACATCAGTGATGTAATCTTTATAGTCAGTCATCGGTCAGGATGAGGATGACGGGTGATTACTTCAGCGAACGCGACAATGGTCCTCGGGACGTGCCTAATTAACATGTTTCCTTTTTTGACAGTCGCGAACTTTTCGTCGTTAATTAGACGGAAGAAAGTAAATTCTAAAAGGTCAGGAAAAAGCAAGAGCTGTAGCTTTGTTAAAATGATGTTTCCCGTATTTAGAGAGCCAAACTGGTATAATCCTATGGGAATCGGAGCCACGCTCTTTCAGAAAACACGTCCTTTGGCATAGACCTGAGAAAATTCACTCGTTTACGCAACAGATGCGAAGGCAAGAGGCATAAGTTCTGCGCTCGATGTTAGTTTGAACCTACTTCTTTTACGCGTCAAATTTCTATTTCTGTACTTACACCAACATCTACATATGTGCTTCGCTAGCCACATTCCTCCAGAAAACACATCCAGTGGCTTAAGCCTGACAAAATTCACTCGTATATGCAACAAATGCGAAGGGTGTAGCATACGTTCTGCGCTCGGTACTAGATTGAATTAACTCACTCTTTTGACTTATCACATTTTTATTTCGATACCTGCGCCTACATCTACATCTACACTGATGAGGTGAAAAATTAGACCATTTGCTTAATAGCTTTTGTTCCGTCTTTGGAGCGAAGTACATTACTCATTCTGCGTATCAGTGATTCGAACGTTTGTTGGTAGATTCGTGGAGCTATCCAGCATTAGACGTCTACGCACAGGTCACGTAATTCGCGTAAATAACGGACCTCTCATCTGCACACGTTGTGATGGTGCCCGATAGCGACCCAGATGGGTTCCATAAGGTCTACATCAGCCGAACGGGGTCGCCGAGATATCAACTTGAGTTCGCTGTAATGCTCTTTAAACCACTGTAGCACGGTACTGGGTCCGAGACACGGACAATGTATTACTGGAACATATATTGCCGTCGGGGAAGGCATCAAGCATGAAGGGATGTAGGTGGTTTGCAGCTGTCGGCGTGTCTTCGATTACTACCGCAGGTCCCACGCAATCGCAGGAAAATGTATTCCCAAGCATAATGCTGCTCCCACCGGCCTGTGTCCGTGGCTTGCTGCACGTTTCGAGCTCTTCACCTCGATGACGGCCTTTGTGGTGTCGACCATCGACCTAGTGTAGCAAAATTGTGATTCATCCGAAGAGCCGACACATTCCCATTGATCGGCCGTCGAATCTCGTTGGTCCCGTGCGCGCTGCAGTCGTAACTGACGATGTCGTTGGGTCAACATGTAAACACTTAGGAGTGGTCTGCTGCGGAGCTCCGTGTTCAACAATGTACGGTGAACGGTGTGCTCCGAAACATTTGAGCGTGCACCAGCATTGTGCTCTTTCGGCAGAAATGCCACAGATCACCATCTATCTTACTTTTCACAGCACCAAAGCCTCCGAAGCCCACGTTCTATGAAGAGTCGTGAACGTCCAACCATTTAGCGCCTAGTTGTAGTTTCACTGTCCTTCTACCTCTTTCCGTAGATGCTCACGACAGCAGCACGTGAACATTCGATCAGCTTTGCCGTTGTCGTGACACCCGTGCACAGCCTCTGCGCAGTAATGATCTGCCCTTTGTCAGAGTCGCTTACCTCAGTGGGTTTCCCCGTTTTCATCCATTATCATCGCTAGGATGATCCCCCGTTCGTGTCTACTCCGCTTACACACTTGTTACCGTGTCACGTGCCCGCTACGACACCAGGCGGCATCCAAAGTCGCGGTGGACAGTGATAATAATATTTTGGCTTATGAGTGTATGCAACGCAAACCAACTTACGCTATGCGGCTGAGGTTACTTTGTGTATCAGTGTCACTTTCCCCATTTCCTTTTGCAGCCGCAAATCGTCCGCGAGAAGAATGGTAATTTTAAGCCTCCGTGTGAGCTCGAATTTCTCTAATTTTACCTTCGTCGTCCTCTCGCGAGATAGACGCAGGAGGAAGTAGAATACTGATTGACCCTTCTAACAACGTACGTTTTCACAGTGTTAACAGTGAACTACAAGGCTGTGGACGACGCCTCTCTTGTAGTATATCACTATTTGTTTATGGTTCATCTAAATTTTTTGTAGTGTTTTGCTTTTAAATTTTCGCATATTGGTATTATATTTTCTGTATTCAGGGTGGTCCATTGGTCGTGATCGGGCCAAATATCTCACGAAATTAGCGTCAAACGAAAAAACTACAAAGAACGAAACTTGTCTAGCTTGAAGGGGGAAACCAGATGGCGCTATGGTTGGCCCACTAGATGGCGCTGCCATAGGTTACACGGATATCAACTGCGTTTTTTTAAAATAGGAACCCCTATTTTTTATTACATATTCGTGTAGTATGTAAAGATATATGAATGTTGTAGTTGGACCACTTTTTTCGCTTTGTGATAGATGGCGCTGTAATAGTCGCAAACATATGGCTTACAATTTTAGACGAACAGTTGGTAACAGGTAGGTTTTTAAAATTAAAATACAGAACGCAGGTGCGATTGAACATTGTTCCAATGTGATACATGTACCTTTGTGAACTTATCATTTCTGAGAACGCATGCTGTTACAGCGTGATTACCTGTAAATACCACATTAATGCAATAAATGCTCAAAATGATGTCCGTCAACCTCAACGCATTTGGCATACGTGTAACGACATTCCTCTCAACAACGAGTAGTTCGCCTTCCGTAATGTTCGCACATGCATTGACAATGCGCTGACGCATGTTGTCAGGCGTTGTCGGTGAATCACGATAGCAAATATCCTTCAACTTTACCCACAGGCCGGCCGCGGTGGCCGTGCGGTTCTAGGCGCTTCAGTCCGGAACCGCGAGAGTGCTACGGTCGCAGGTTCGAATCCTGCCTCGGGCATGGACGTGTGTGATGTCCTTAGGTTAGTTAGGTTTAAGTAGTTCTAAATTCTAGGGGACTAATGACCTCAGATGTTAAGTCCCATAGTGCGTAGAGCCATTTGAACCATTTTTTTCCCCACGGAAAGAAAGCCAGGAACGTCAGATCCGGTGAACGTGCAGGCCATGGTATGGTGCTTCCACGACGAATCCACCTGTTATGAAATATGTTATTCAATACCGCTTCAACCGCACGCGCCCTATGTGCCGGACATCCATCATGTTGGAAGTACATCGCCATTCTATCATGCAGTGAAACATCTTGTAGTAACATCGGTAGAACATTACGTAGAAAATCAGCATACATTACACCATTTAGATTGCCATCGACAAAATGGGGCCAGTTATCCTTCCTCCCATAATGCCACACCATACATGAACTCGCCAAGGTCACTGATGTTCCACTTGTCGCAGCGATTGTGAATTTTCCGTTGCCCAATAGTGCATATTATGCCGGTTTACGTTACCGCTATTGGTGAATGACGCTTCGTCGCTAAATAGAATGCGTGCAAAAAATCTGTCATCGTCCCGTAATTTCTCTTGTGCCCAGTGGCAGAACTGTACACTACCTTGAAAATCGTCGCCATGCGATTCCTGGTGTATAGAAATATGGTACGGGTGTAATCGATGTTGATGTAGCATTCTCAACAACGACGTTTTTGAGATTCCCGATTCTCGCGCAATTTGTCTGCTACTGATGTGCGGATTAGCCGCGACAGCAGCTAAAACACCTACTTGGGCATCATCGTTTGTTGCAGGTCGTGGTTGACGTTTCACATGTGGCTGAAGACTTCCTGTTTCCTGAAATAACGCAACTATCCGGCGAACGGATACGTACATAGCATACATAGCACACGCCCATTGAGCATTTTGATCACAATAGCCATTCATCAACACGATATCGACCTTTTCCGCAACAAGATACTTGCAGGTCGTACTGTGGGTAGTGTAACTGCTACAATTGTTCGCCAACCCAAGCCTGCAGCCACCAGATAAGATTTTTTTGGTATTTTACTTTTGAACAGCGTGAACCATTATTTAAACTTCGTTTTATTAGTGAATAATAATTCTTGAACCTCAAAGAAACTGGTTCATACTGTTATTTCATCCTAGTCCTACACCTATATAGGGTTCCTTCTTGGTGTTTGATTAATCCGACTATCCTGTTTTACAGACCAATGAAGTGCCAAGTTAATATTAAGAGGCAGCATTTAAATTTTTTTGTGTAAATAAGGATAAATATTTGTGAGGGACTAAATACTGTAGTAATGAATTGAATAGAATGAATTTATATGTAATTTTGTATCATAAAGTTAAAGAGTTCATAAATATTTTCATCTTGAGCAATAGTAAAAGAAAAGTTGTCTCAGTTGTTTCACTGAAAGGCATGAAAATTTCAGTTAAGAGTAATAACACGTCAATGCTTTAGTACATTACAGAGAAATATAGTGAAACTGTTCTTGCTTTAACAGTTTTCTTAACTATTGCAAAGCGTTACAGTAAAAGTTTGCTTACGTAAAATTCTGTCAGAGTGAAGTAAAGTTACTAGAATCTGTCAAATGACTCTATAGAGTTAGTTCAAAGAGTAAAAGTTTTTGAAAGGAAAATGCAGTAAGAAAGAGGCTTTCTTGATCTGAAGTGTTCAGTATAAAAGTGTGTGCTTTAGTATCTAAGTATTTTAGTATTTAAGTTTGTTGGGTATGGAAAGTGCTTTTCTAAAGGTCCCCCGTGGCCAAATTTTTTTTAGCTTCCTTGAAGTTATCTGCTGGGCTTTTTCTCTTTTAAAAACGTAATGTATAAGGGTGTAGTAGTCAAATAATTCCACTATCTGCACCAACATGTTTGCGTGGAGTAATATTTATTTGATGAAGGAACTTCAACAGTTGCAAGAAAGTAGTCAAAATTTATACTTCTGCTTTTCCAATAATTCACTGCTTCATTGCTTGGATGGCTGGCGACCGTTAGTTCATATTTTAAACCATTAAATTAACTTGCAACTGAATTGTCCTAGCTTCAATATAACACTATTCATACCGCGTTTCTTTCTAAACGTTGGATAAGAACTTAGAAAAAGAATTGAATAGTCTGATTTACTTATCCATTAGACACAATACACGGTCAAATCCTGTAAAAAGGGTAACTGTACTGATGAGCTTTTCCTGTTAACAGGATTATCCTCCTATAGTCTACTTTCTTTTGAAACTAAACTAAGCTGGCCGCTGTGACCTGAGGGGTTCTAGGCGCTTCAGTCCGGAACCGCGCTGCTGCTACGGTCGCAGGTACGAATCCTGCCTCAGGCATGGATGTGTGTGATGTCCTTAGGTTAGTTAGGTTTAAGTAGTTCTAAGTCTAGGGGACTGATGACCTCAGATGTTAAGTCCCATAGTGCTCAGAGCCATTAAACTAAACTAAATTTACTAAGAGGGTTGGTTATACGTGGCAACATAGAGACAGGCCAAGTGCAATGATATCGTGCTCGGGTAATACGTTACATTTGTTTATGTTGATGGTTGGTTGCCGTTCGCTTAGCAAAGAGCCGACCTTCCACAGGTGTTCCTCAATTTTGCTGCAGTTTTCTAGCGTTGCGACTTCTTTAGATACAAGAGCATCATTCATGAAAAGCATCATGGAACTTTCGACGTAACCATATAGTGAAAAGTAATAATAGTTACGACGTTAAACATATAGTGAAAAGTAATAATAGTTCTATAACAATCCGTTGGTTACGCTCATAGCTACTTTTACTCCTGAAGATCTTTTACGATAAGAATTTTTAAGTATGTTAAAGATCGAGCACATCCTCAAACCACTCTTATAAAATCGCTGCTACTGGAGGAGTGTTAAAGACAGCAGAATTGATGTCCCTCTCCTACAAATGTGTCGAAGTATTACCATGAGTTCTGTAAGGCACTTCTGATGACTGTGGAGGTGATTCTACAACATAAACCGAACCGAATTCTCGTGCAACTGAGGATCTCCTGCGTCTCGAAGAACGTCGATAAAACGGAAGTGTCACGTTCATTAGCATACTTTCTCATGGTTTTCAAATTTGCCACCCAAAATCAGCTCTTCCTACAGGGCCACTCGAACAGGAGGAACAGATTTCAAACGTTTATATATATTCCAAATTACAAGAGGTAGCGCCATAATTCTAGCGTTCCTGAAGAGACAACAGTTTAAAATGTGAACCCCCCCGGGTAGACGTTCCAATAACGGCCGCATTGGCGCTGTTCTTCTTCATGGGGAAAACCGTGACAGGACTGACTTATCTAGACATGCTTTAAAACCAGTTATTTCCTCAACCTGAAGATGATTCAGATGACTTCATCTTCATGTAAAATGGCGCCCCGCGTCATTTTGTAAGCGCGTCCGACGTTACCTGAAGGACACCATTCCAGGAAATTGGATGGGAAGAGGAGGAACACAAGATGGGCTTCATCGCCGGTGGCCTCCCAGGTCTCGAGACCTCAGGCCTCGTGGGGTTTCGTAAAAGACCGCGTTCTTATCCCCCGTACGCTTGACACTCTTGAAAGTCTGCTACATCGCATTGTTGAAGCTGTGAATTCAATAACGAGAGACCAGCTACTTCGTGTGTGGCAGGAAATGTGCCACGGTTTTTGTATTTATAGTGTAACACATTCTGCTCACATTGAGTGCATAAAAGTTTCAACTTTTCTGTTTCAAGGAACGTTGGAATTGTTTTTGTATCTTTTGCAATAAATGTTGGCAATCTGTTTCTTCTTTTTGAATAGCCCTTTACTATTTGTAGCATGTGTACCAGTCCCTTCACAATACTAAAATCAGCATAAGAAGTTCCGATTGTGAGCAGTAACTTTACGAACGGATTTCAAAAAGTAAGCTGGATAGTATTATGGCAGGCCAAGTAACTTCCATTGAATGCTGCACTACACAATCGTTCAAATCCTCGACAACAGAAATCCGCGCTTGGTCACGGGGCCATTTGACAATCATAGTGTAAACGTCCTCATCGTTGGAAAATCTCTTGAGTGTTCTTCTAGTTTCCCTAAAGAATGGAAATTGCATGAACCGAGATCTGGATTGTATGGCGGATCAGTATCACCCACGTATGTGCGACCTTGGTAAAATACACGGAAGCGCCAAAGAGACAAGTATAGGCATGCTTATTCAAATACAGAGATATGTAATCAGCCCGAATGCGGCGCTGCTGTCGTTGACACCTATATAAGACAAGTGTCTGGCGCAGTTGTTAGATCGATTACTCCTGCCACAATGGCAGGTTATCAAGATTTAAGTAAGTTTGAACGTCGTGTTATAGTCGGCGCACGAGCGATGGGACACAGCAACGCCGAGGTAGCGATGAAGTGGGGATTTTCCCGTACGACCATTTCACGAGTTTACCGTGTATATCAGGAATCTGGTAAAACATCAAATCCCCGACATCGCTGCGGTCGAGAAATGATCCTGCAAGAACGGGACCAACAACGACTGAAAAGAATCGTTCAACGTGACAGATGTGCAACCCTTTCGCAAATTGCTGCAGATTCCAGTGCTGGGCATCACCAAGTGTCAGCCTGCGAACCATTCAACGAAACATCACCTATATGGGCTTTTGGAGCCGAAGGCCCACTCATGTACCCTTGAGGACTGCACGACACAAAGCTTTACGCCTCGCATGGGCTCGTCAACACCGACGTTGGACTATTGATGACTGGAAACATGTTGGCTGGTCGGACGAGTCTCGTTTCAAATTGTGTCGAGCAGGTGGAAGTGTATGGATATGGAGACAACCTCATGAATACATGGACACTGCATGTCAGCAAGAGACTGTTCAAGCTGGTGGAGGCTAGTGTATTGGTGTGGGGCGTGTGCAGTTGGTGTGACATGGGACCCCTGATACATCTAAATACGACTCTGACAGGTGACACATACGTAACTATCCTGTCTGATCACTTGCATCGATTCATTTTCATTGTGAAATCCGACGGACTTGGACAATTCCAGCAGGACAACGCGACACCCCACACGTCCAGAATCGCTACAGAGTGGCTCTAGGAACACTCTTCTGAGTGTGAACACTTCCGCTGGTCACGAAACGCCGCATACCTGAATATTATTGAGCATACCTCGGATGCCATGGAACATGCTGTTCAGAAGAGATCTCCACCCTCACGTACTCTTACGAATTTATGGACAGCCCTGCAGGATTCATGGTGTCAGTTCCCTCCAGCAATACTTCAGACATAAGTCGAGTCCATGCCGCGTCGTGTTGCGGCACTTGTGCGTGCTCGCGAGGGCCGTACACGATATTAGGCAGGTGTACCAGTTTCTTTGGCTGTTCAATGTAGTATGCACCATTCATTACCGCTGGACAAGACGTTTCATTTGGTCCACATGAGTCACCAGCAGAATTTCATTGTGAATCGTTTGCAGTTTTGACATTTTGCTCACAAGAATCGTAGTGTCCCGCGTACTTCGACGTTAGAGTGCATTACCAGTTTTCGCGCTATTTCACTCTTAACATTGTGGTGCATCTGTTATCCGCACCGCGTCTTCTCTTTTCTGACACTGTCTCCACTCTTGTTGCGTGAAGATCTTAGCGTTGGACGACGAGTGTACCTTACTTTTTGAGATCCCTACGTAATTCCGCACCCAAGACAGCTAAAATACTCGATTTCGATTGTGCAGGGTGTTCAGTAAGTAATTATGCAGTTCATAACTTGTCGTATTAAAGTCATGGAAGTTATAAGAGATGCTGGAAGAAATCCCCTTGAATTTGAAGATACGGTTGCTCACGTTTCTGCATGTTCTTAAAGACGTTGTCAGAAAGTCGAGAGTGATGTTCCGAATGTTACCTATCATTGCTGCTTGGAGTTCTTGTATCGTGTTCGGTTGCCTTCATTGGCCTTTCCTTCAACGTACCCCATAGAAAGTAATCCGGTGAAGCCAAGTTGGGTGAACACGGAGGCCAGAATCCTCGAGACATTATGCGGTCACCGAAGATGTCCTTCAAAAAGTTCATTAACTTTTGGGGCGCTATGTGCAGTCGCCCCATCCTGTTGGAACCAGGCATTCTCAATTTCGTCCTCATTCAGTTAGGAAGGGCTCCAGAATGCAGTTCGGTACCGTTCTGCATTTATGGTATCCTGAAAGAAGATCGGCCCAATGATGCCTTTACGAGCCACAGCGCACCAAACAGCAACCTTTTGATAATGCAGTGGGGACACCTTAAATTTATTCGGATTCTCTGTAGTCCAAACACGACTAATCCGGCTATTCGCGTAACCGGAGAGGTGAAACTATGCCTCACCTGTGAAAAACGTTGTGTCAAGAATCCCTCCAGGACAGAAACCAGGTGTAAAAGTTCACACGCGTCGGGCGATTGGTGTCTTTCAGTTCATGCACGTCCGACATTTTGTACGGATTCATGGACAGTGACTTGTGGAGAATTTTGTGAGCGGAACCCACGGACACGTGGGCGTGCTGAGCTAGTTGTCTAACCGATTTCTTTGGGCTTTGCAGCACCGCGTCTTGCACCCCCGCCACTTTCTCTTCGGATGTGGATGTGGACGGCCTGCCTGATTTTGGAGCATTGTCAACGCTTCCGGTCTTTCGAAACTACTTGATGATTTTCCGTACAGCATTGCCGTTAGGCATCGTCATTCCTGGGAACTTTGCTGCAAATTCAGCTTCTACTGCTGAGCTAAACTTCTCTGCATTGTTCCACAAGAAACACTCTTATATTCAGTCGTCAACATGATGACCCGGATTACGATGATGTCACACAAGACGTTGTCTTCAATCAGACCGGACCTGCGAACAAATACAAATGCCTGTCAAATATGGTTTAAACATGTTAAGCATTGGAAAATGTTCTATTAATAACTGACAATCATGTCGGTCATTACTTAGCACGCCACAACATGGCACTGTATAGTCACTGTCTGAACACCCAGTATTTCAACTGGAGATAGTTGCTTCAAATCGTGGTGCTGGAGAAGAAATTTTCCTTGCCAGGGTGTGTCTAGCAAGAGCAGACGTCACGGTAGAGAAGTTCACTGTCATAGCACTAACGTCTTGAGCTTGATCTTAAGATCCTCAGAGAAAGCAACAGTCTCTATCAAAAACTCACAATAGAGGAGAACTACCACATGCAAAAAGCGATAATACAGGGAATGAGAGTCCTGAATGAAAATACAACACTGTGCAACAAAACACTGTTTGGAACACTCAATGAACTATACAAATGTGACTCCCTACAAAAAACATAACAGGAAAAAAAAATTCTGTTTTCTTGGTTCACTCCCCACCCTTCTTTCAATCTCCTCCGCCCCCCCCCTCTCTCTCTCTCTCTCTCTCTCTCTCTCTCTCTCTCTCTCTCTCTCTCTCACACACACACACACACACACACACACACACACACACATTCAAAATCAGCGCCGTAACACACACATGACCAACGATGAACAAGTGAGCAACGAAATAACATGACACATCTCACTGAGTGTATTGTTAGAAGTGTCTGCTCAGATCACATTTCGCCACATTTTGAGTAAGTACACGTGAGGTGAAGTAGTGAGCGGAAATTTATGAAGAACTGAGCGAAAGCAATGCACTAAATAGTAGCTGATTGAGACACCAACCAGGGCCACGAAACAGGACGGAAAATGTAAGTACTGAAACGTACATAACCTCTAATCTCGAAACAGTTCTCGACAGATACGCAATAATTTCTCCATGGATAGTTTGCAGATGCATGCCGTCAAAAAAAAAAAAAAAAAAATTACAGTTCAATTAGCGATGTAATTTTAAGGTGAGTGTCCAAACAAAACGAAGTAAATTGCAAATATTGTATTTCTTAGGCCTATAGTAGTTAAATTATTCAAATGTGATATTGTACTTTACAGAAAATAAAAATTTAACCCACAGAAGATGACACATTGGTGTCGAAACATGTCGGGGGAAATATAAAAATAAACTAATTGTGTTTGCATAAGGGTGATTTCCAAAACAATCCAGTTTTTCATAGCACCTTATGGAATGGGCTCAACGGACGGTGTTAGTAGATGAGAGGAAGACCACTTTGCCAATAGCATCACCCCGCAAAAAGATTAGAATTACTAACAGTATTCTATACATGCAACCAACAGTCATTTATACCAGTTTGCACTTGAGGAGGAAACTTTCCAGTGGATGGAAGGAAATAAAGTTATTCTCCTTCATCTCCTGAACTTACGCCTTGGTGTCTGCCGGTCAATAGTGCCATACGATCTTACTTCACTTTACTTTCACTTCGCGACGAGCCTATTCTTTGCAGGGATGTGGAACGTTACGTGGCGTGAAATCGCGAAGTAACAGGGTGGAGAATGCCTTTAAAAATGTAATAATGTCGGAGAAATTATTTGTGGTTTATGACTAAGTACAACGTTTGACTAGTTACGGCTGTCGGAAACAGTGTTTTAAACTGCATCCACAGTCTGTGTGCTCCACCTCGACAGTGGATAAAATTAAGTTGGTACTAACGTTAGCGCTGTGTTATTTTACTTACACACTTATTTTATAGGGTTAATCTGTTAGAGATGCTACCCAATAATCATTAATAAATTGTACTGGACACTGCCGTGAACACTTTCAGAAAAACTGTAAGAAGGTTTGTTAACGAAATCACTTAATATTACCTCGGTATTAAATTCTGTGTTAGGAACTAAATAAGATTAAGAACATGGCATACTTACGCGCAATTTTTTTCAATTTTCAGCGTTATTTACAAAATTTAGCTGTGGATAAACTCTGAACATGTAACATACTATCTAGAAATGTCATGCTCACTCCATTAACTTAGACTTAGTGGCCTGATTACAAGAGTCGTTGGCGGTAATCTGGTGGAGTACGATCTAATTACAGAGCATGAGATGTGTTGTAGATCCCTAACGGCCACCGACAGAAATGAGCCGGCACCACGCAATTAAAAGCACTTAGCTGACCTAGTTGAATATTTATTTCCGGCATTAACGTAAGCGAATTTAGTCAGATTCTGGTGGCTGTCTGTTAATCACTTCAGTAGACTTTTTCGTTGTTGGCAGTGCCTGTCTTCGAACAGATGACTTATAAAATGCGAAATTTAATGCATGAGCAGAATGCCTTTGATAGCTTTGAAATCGGCTGTAATAGCCTTTTTTTATTTTAGTCGTACGTTTTGCCGAGTTCCCTCGAAACCTCGGCCAGAACAGCGAAATGAATTTCTAATTCTTAGTTTAATCGTAATATAAGTCACGAGCACAACGTTCTTAGGTCGAGATTTATGCTGATACAATGACTTTTAATTCTGTAGCATATTGCGTTACATTCGATTCGTAGGTGTTGACAACTTCTACCACTCCTATTGTTATACGTATCCTACGTTGGTAAAAATGACGTATTGTTAATGGAGATTATGTAATTGACTAGTAATTTTATTTTATTTCCTTTCGAGTATTATCACAGAAACACTTCCAAATGCATTGATTACCTTAAGCCGGCCGCTGTGGCCGAGCGATTCTAGGCACTTCAGTCCGGAAGCGCGCTGCTGCTATGGTTGCAGGTTCGAATCCTGTCTCGGGCATGGATGTGTGTGATGTCCTTATGTTAGTTAGGTTTAAGTAGTTCTAAGTCTTAGGGAACTGATGACCTCAGATGTTAAGTCCCATAGTGCTTAGAGCCATTTGAACCATTTTTGATTACCTTACGCTGACATCTCAGCAGGATCCTTACGTAATTGTATCGAACGTGTGCTTGAGGACACAGTAAGGATAACCAATGGCTGATCGAAACCAGTAACTGCATTTTGAAATACTTTTGTGATTGTTGTCACAAGAAAATAAGAGAACGTAATCTACTTACTAGCAACCTTGTCACAGTATGTTGTTTGACATATGTCCTTATTTTAGCTGTGGGAAAGAGTATCCTCCGATATCGTTTCTTAACTACTGTCTTTCGAGTAAGTTGGTGTTCTCCAGCTGGTGTGAGACATGTGAATCTCATAGAAAGAGCTATATGTTTTATCTCAAACCATTAAAATAGATATCGAATATTTTCGTAACTTTGTTTCAAATGAACGATAGCGTTTAAAAACTAATAATAATATTGGTAATTAAAATACTGGCCGAAAAACTGAGTTCTGTTTCTTCTTCTTCTTCTTATTATTATTATTAAAAGTGACTTCAGTACAAACACAGGTTAGCAAATTTGTGCTAGAAAGTTTTGAAATGAACTGAGTGACACATATTGATGTTATCTTTTCAGTCGTTCTGGAAATTACTTTTGTTGAGGAACTTGTAGGATATACAGGGTAGTCAGAAACAGTCTAGAAAGCTCTTAAGAATAGGTTGTGCTGAGAAATAATTGTTAAGAAAAAAAGTCGATACATTGCGCCGTTTCCGAGTTAATTATTATTGGAGATTGTCGTACATCCGACTTTTGTGTCTGCACAGTGAGTGTTCTAATGTGTGGAAACTTAGCTTACCACGTAGCGCGCAAATGGACAAAACCTCTTAACTGTCTTCTCAAGCCCAAGGTGTCAATCATATATTCTAAATAAATATGACTCTGGCACTGTAAGGTGGCTAATATCAGATGCGGATCGTAACAAAAATCATTAGAAATGCTGCTGTCAGGTACCTAGTATGCGTGAATTAATAAAATTGGAAGTTTGGGGTCTATTCTAACAAGACAAAACAGCTATTCCCTTTTTTATTCTGCATATAATTTATCAACTATTGCTTTCAGGGCTCAAGTGATAAACAACAATCATGTTCAATTACTTTTCATAATCAGTAACAAAATATTTAATACTTGGACATCCTGAAATGACGATTATTAAAATCGTTATCTCTACACATGAAAATGTTTTATCACAAGAAAGAATGAATATTCAAAATCCTCATCAGCTCATTTAAATCTACATAGTCGTAGCTGGTCAATGCTCCGAGTTGGTGGAGAATAAATTTACTTTTTGAAGCAATGAAAAACTCTCATATACTCAATGTGAGGGTAGGTTACTATCCTAGCTTTTGATATTCAATGGTCAAATCGTACACAAGTTGGAGTGAGGAAAATCTAGACTCAACATTTACTGTCTCTAAATGCGCGATGGTACTTTATCAAGCGGCATCTGCAACGGCGTTGTCTCCGTGCTGGATCTGAAACGGTAATTCCCTACTCTGGCCTTGACTGAATTGACTCAGTCGCAACTTTCCTGCATTCCGTAGAACGTTAATCATACCCCAGTCGAAATAATGGCTATTGCACACTTGCTATGGGTTCAGCGATGTGCACAATTCATTGCCCGCAAAAATTCCCACATGAATATTTAACTACCGCTTTGCTCTCTGTCGCCACGATAGATGAAGCGTATCGCAGAAAGCGAACTGTCAACACCTTCGCTTATTTCCACACACTTGTGCGGTCCGCCGCGAGACGAGAGAGAGAGAGAGAGAGAGAGAGAGCGCTAGTTCCTTAATTTTAGGTCTCAAAATGCTTTTATATAATGGGGATTTCCCCACTGAGTCGTGTCTGTGTTGCCATTATGTCTTCAGCCAATCACTGTCTCGTTAGAGGTAATCACTGTCTCGTTAGAGGTGATTAAACATTATTATTTTTCTTTCTAGGTCACAACCTTATTCACGCTGGCCTTATCCCTTTCTGCATTTGTCTCCAAAATGCGTTTCGCTTTAACCTGTTTGTTTCATGCCACTGTCCATATATTGGTAGAGACTGTTTTGTTAGTTTTTGAGCACATGGGATAAACTGCAATGTGGTGAGCCGCTTGAATTTGCGTGCGCAACGGCCTGACTATATTTGCAGCGTAATTTAACTCGGAAACGGTGCAACGCATCGAATAACAGTTATTTCTCAGCACAGCCTACCCTGTGGCACCCGTACAAGCTTTCAGACTGTTGCTAACCACCTTGTATAGAGAAGTGTACCTATCACTATTTTGCGAACTAAAGTTCTGTTGACTGTAGAATAATATCTGTAAATGGGAAATGTGCGGCTCATAAATAAAAGTCAGTTCCGGTAAAAAGTCTGCAAAATTGAAGAAAATGACCTTTTGTCTCGCAGATACCGATTTAATATTTTTATTGTACACCTAATATACTGTGTGACATAATCACAGAAAATGTTTCATGTGGTTAGCTGGTATGAACCACCACTGGCCAACATCAGAACAATTGAAAGAAGCATCAGCTGTGAGTCTAACAAATATCCCCTGATGACCATATGGTGCGCGGCTTTCAATCGTTCTGATAAAGGCCAGTGGTAGCTGACACTGGCGAGAGATGTATCACCATGGCTGTTATTGCGTCAAAGAAAATATAAAATGTAGAAGAATGTTATGTTGAAACTCTCCCATTGGTCCGTGTTTGCATACAAAACAACTATATAGGGTTGTGGGTCCACCTTGATGCAAAACACTTTTGTTGTTTATTTATTTATTCCCAGATTAGTTTCAGCGACAAATGTCGCCATCATCCGTGGATTCTTTGATTATAAAACAAACTTATGAAGCATGTCCCTTCATCTCTGGTAATCAAGCGGTCTTCATTCTTGCTTATTGTCGACAGTATCCTATTTTTGCATGTCTTAGAACAAAGAACCCACTGATGTTGGCGATAATTGTCGCTGAAACTAGTTCGGTTATAAATAAATAATAAAAGTGTTTTGCATGAAGGCGGACGCACAATCTCATATTGTTGTTATTAAATGTACAGTATGTAAATTGATTGGTTTGACATAATTAATTATGGTATGTAATGTAAGTGACGTTTGGAAAATGATACTAACTAAATATGTAGTTGCTGGAGGTACACTTTCAGGCTTGTAGGAAATGCCACACGTCGAGTTTCATCATTGAATAAATACTTCAATCATTTACGTATTTTTCCTTTCTTTCTTTCAGGTAAGAAACCGCTTCACCGTGTCACTGACGTACCCTTCTTGCAGTATAAAAGGTAATACTATATCATTTTCGATTTTATTCTAAGAATACTTTAGACATCTTAACCACAAGCTACTGCTGCGGTAGCAGAACAAAAACTGTCATCTTGGTCGGTATTCCAGAGACGCTCGTGTTAGGCATAGCGCGTGCGCCATCTCGGTATGGGCCGTGTGTTATTGTGGAGAGATGCAGCACACTAGTGGAGTACTTGAAACCGCTAATCGTAAAGCAAGTTAGCGCCAGACCAGAGAACCCTCTAGAGACAGCTGGCTGCGACAGTGAGTCACACTGCCAAATTAAGTGTGGCTAGCACGTGCGAGCAAGACGGGTGGCGGGGGGGGGGGGGGGGGGGGGGGGGGCGAGGTGCCGTCGTCCTGCACGCCGCTTGCAGAACAATTAAAGTAAACAGTTTAAACTCACGAATACAGTTTTGCTCTCCCTTCCCTGTAAAATAAAGACATTGCCAATACAAGTCATGTACTGCTACCTGGAAAAATATTGACTCTCAGTTTAAGAGTGCTTTCAAAAAATTGGTAATGCTAAACTAATACTTTTTCCTACTCGGTGATTCGCAGATTACGACTATGGTTCTGCTTCAGCCGTATTTCAGAACCAATAAAAATTTGCGCCGGACCGGGACTCGAACTCGATTTCCCGCTTGTCGCGAGCGGTCGCTTTAATTGCTTCGGCTATCCGAGCGCACTTCCAGGAGAGACCCAAACTTTCGTTTGTCCTGGTGTCTCCATTCTCTACTGCTCGCACTGTGCTACAATGATTTCCGCACGGGTGGAGACACTGTTTCTCTATCGCCACATTGTCCTACTCTGGCGTGAAATACTGTACTGAAAAGCAGGGTATATGTTTTAGTATACAGTCCGAAGCACTGTTCCTGGGAATGTGGACATCAGGACAAATGGAAGCTGGGGCCGCTCTTGCAAGCGCGCTCGGATAGCCTACGTCATTAAGGCGACCGCTCGCAACGAGTGGGGAAAAACGGGTTTGAGTTCCGGTCCTGCACAAATTTTCATTGCTCTGAAATATTCTACACCTGACACGAAATCATAATCACAATTTGCGAATTATTTCGTAATCGAAATCGGCTGTTGATCGCCAAAACAGTGCTGTTCCTTCGGACGTGCCCCAATTTATCAACATCTGTGTATGTTCCCCGATCCAGTTCTGTTTCGGTCGTCCTTAGGCTGCAGTTGCAGTGTCATAGCCATCTGTCGCTTCCGCCGACAACAGACATCGCCCCATCTTTTTAATTCAGTTCGCCAGTGCAGTCGCAATGCATCCGATCTCAACACTCGGAACGTACAGACTTCGACCGACAATCAGTGAAATTCAAATCAGTTTGTTTTCTTCGGTCGAATCGGCCGACGTTTTCATACACGAAACATGGACGGTGAGAAACTGTTATGTTTAGTCCAAAAATGAAGGAGTCTGTGGCATCCTGAGGATGCAAAGTACCATAACCGGAAAACAGCTCGGACTTTGTGGACTGAAAACACAGCTTTATTTGCAAACTACAAGTAGTCAAATTCTTTATGAATGGTGGCGTATCTATTTCCTAAACTTAGTGGAGTGGGTCGCTTTAGGGTCGTGATAGATGGGCATTAGTTGTCCACCAGTTATTACTGTTGCTCAGTTTTGTTTTTAAGTCAGCAGTGTTGTGATTCTATTATAAGAGGTCGCTTGAACTAAACGGCTGAAGTTTCACATTAAGTTTCGTAACTTGATTTACTGTATTGCAACCATTCATTCACAATTGCTCAGTTGTCCTCGTGAAACTTATATGTAAAAGGGTGTAGATATATTCGTCCAGTCAATCTCGATTACATTTTGCATGGTTACCATAGATCATTTAGGACAAGTACCTTTAATATGTGTAACGCACTACATTTCCTTGTCATAGTCTGGTAATAAAAAGTAACAAGCATTATCTTCAGCTTTATTATTTTTCTGACAGATGGAAATCTGAATATGGTACATGTGCAAGATATGATATCTGGCATTATGTAATCAGCAACTGTGATTATTTCAGCATCATTGATGTGCATGTTATAGTTAATAAGGAGGAAGAATCTTCCCTTTATTTTGGATAATTGCTTTCATAAACTTAATACTTCATAACGTAAATAAACCGAAATGGTGGTTCAGTTTTTCGGGATTTCCATGCCTCGCTTGGAAAAAAGACTGTATTTCCTAGTCCTTCTTTCCGGACTCCTCGTCTGTGCTCCGTCTCCATTGACCTCGTTGTCGACTGCATGATGAACCCTAACATATGTAGCTTTCACTATGGCTGTAATAGGCGGATGTTTCAGCGTCAATATACTGGCTGTCCAGGCTAGCGGTATACGTAAACAAATCCGTATAGTCAAAGAAAAAAAATGCTTCAAATGGCTCTGAGCACTATGGGACTTAACATCTGAGGTCATCAGTCCCCTAGAACTTAGAACTACTTAAACCTAACTAACCTAAGGACATCACACACATCCATGCCCGAGGCAGGATTCGAACCTGCGACCGTAGCGGTGGCGCGGTTCCAGACTGTAGCGCCTAGAACCGCACGGCCACTCCGGCCGGCTGTATAGTGAAAGAACTCGACATTTTATGTCGTTGCGTAAATACACAATCGATAGATACACTCTCGAAGTGTCGTCACGCCTCGTTCAGTCGTCACACGGTGCATGCGTGCCAGGGACAGGGCATAACTGCATCGGCATTTTGGCGAACTATGCAGTTACACAGATGCCTCCCAATGGCATTTTCCAGCAGGATGGTGTCTCACCACTCTATCGTTCTCATTTCTCCATGAGAAGCTTGTTGCTCGTTGGATCGGAAATGGCTCCCATTGCCTGGCCGCCTCGGTCTCCCGATCTGACTCCGCTGAATTTCGGGTGGATGAGGGTTTGTCAAGGACATTGTTTATAGAACAAGGGTTCGAGATGTGGTAGATTTGAGAAAACGGATGTACGCCGCAGTCGAGGCCGTAAAACCTCCATGCTTGTGAACGTGTGGCGAGAAGTGGAGTACCTTTTCGATATCTGTCGAGCTGCAAACGGTGCCCAGTGTGAACTGTACCAACATGCATAATAATGTTTGAGCTCCTTGTGTACAATGTTGGATAATTAAAGTTATAAAGCTTCATAGGTACCGAAACATAAACAAATATTTTTCTATGCATCTAGCCCGGACGATATTTTTTTAATGAATACTAAAGACAGGGCATATTCACAGAAATAATCACGATAGAAATCAGCTCTGAATAATTTTGGAAGCTTTAGGAACAGGGCATCTGGAGAAACTTGTAAAAGTGAGAACAATTTTCCAGGAATTTCAGGCGCCACTAGAAGATGCTTGAAAAGCCGTTGACTCACGTACATTACGTGGAAACGACATCCCGTCCGATCCTTTTGGCTTGTATTGCAGCAACATTTGCAGAGGAGAACGGAGTTACGACTACATCTGAAACCCCTATTACAATGCAGATAACGGGCGTGTCGTCGTAAAATGTGAGAAGGGGAAAAAAGTGGAA
Source organism: Schistocerca serialis cubense (assembly GCF_023864345.2). Taxonomy (NCBI): domain Eukaryota; kingdom Metazoa; phylum Arthropoda; class Insecta; order Orthoptera; family Acrididae; genus Schistocerca; species Schistocerca serialis. The sequence continues at coordinate 493,637,233 of NC_064641.1, read as the reverse complement.
TAAGGTTCCGGAGTATTACAGCTGCATTTCTGCCCGCGTTATTTTCTAGTGCCGTCACTAGCAAATGTTCTTGGCAAGACCTAATATTCATTACGCCATATATGGAGTGTACAGTGACGTTAACCGCAAGCGTGCATCAGATCCTTTTTTCCTTCGCGCAAATCGACTTTATTCGGTAGTTAATCGAAGTAGGTTGTCTGCCCTGGATGCGCTCCAACGGTTCGTAGCAAAGTGCTTGCTAGCAGACTGAAATATATCTTAAAATAGTGGCTCCCGCTTATGTTCTCGGAACGAGATGCGTCTGCCGTCTCAACTGTATGCGACTCTTTCCGGTTCCGGCACAGACGTCTTTTATGCAGATTCGTTTTTTTTTTTGCTTTATCTTACCGTCTCGTTTAGATTACAAACACGCTACTATGCATGTACGTTATCCAGTACTATGGAGTGAGCCTTTTTTTTCACCACTTGGTGGGTCTCCATAAATTTCTTTGACGATGATAATGATGAAGTCCCATACTCCGTGACAGAGCGTAGGGGAACGATGCAGGAGACCCGCACCGCCGTACTAGGCAAGGTCCTAATGGAGGTGGTTTGCCATTGCTTTCCTCCGACCGGAATGGGGATGAATGATGATGATGACGACGACACAACAACATCCAGTCATCTCGAGGCAGGGAAAAATCCCTGACCCCGCCGGGAATCGAACCCGGGACCCCGTGCTCGGGAAGCGAGAACGCTACCGCGAGACCACGAGCAGCGGTACAGCAAGTGAATGGTTAACAGTATTCCTCGATTGCCCTGTGGAATTATTTTGACTATCGTTTTGATAAGTTGATATGTTTCCTTTGTCTGAATATGTCGTGCGTTGAAGCATATTTCTCGTCAGATAAAACACAGCGCTGAAGGATAACAGATACCATTTTGTAGCGATAACAGTAGTAAGAAGGAATATACTATATTTCGTGACCGGCCAAGGTGGCCAAGAGGTAAAACTTGAATTTGGGCTGATCAGCGGTCATCTCCCCGTATGACATCCAAATTTAGTATTACCACGATTTCCCTATATCATCTGAGGTGATTACTGGGACGATTCACTAAACTTGTCTCCAACATTGTCCGTTCGGATCTTACTCTACGAATCCGCAAAATTACAGACCAATATCCTTAATATTGGTTTGCTGCAGAATTCTTGAACGTATTCTGAGATCGAATATAATGAACTTCCTTGCACAGAAAAACTTCTTTCAACAAATCAGCTTGGATTGAGAAAGTATCACACTTGCGAAACTCGGCTTACCCTTTTCTCGCACGATATTCTGCTATCCGTGAATGAACGTCAACATGCACATCCCACATTCCCAGCTTTCCGGAAAGTGTTTGACACGATGTCCCACTGCAGACTGTGAGAAATGTACAAGCATACGGAATAGATTCCCAGATATGTGAGTGGCTTGAAGATTTTTTTAGGTAACGGAACACAGTACGTTGTCCTCGACGGCGAGTGCTCATCAGAGACAAGGGTATCGTCAGGATCACCTCAGGATATAGGACCTCTCTTGTTCTCTGTATTCATAAATGATCTGATGGACAGGATGAACAGCTATCTTCGGCTGTTTGCTGGTGTATTGGAAGGAGTCGTCACGACGTGACTGTAGGAGGATGTCAGATGACTTGGACAAAATCCCTAGTTGGTGTGATGAGTAGTAGCTTGCTGTAAATAGAGAAAAATGTAACTTAATACAGACGTGTAGGAAAAACAGTCGTGTAATTTTCGAACGCAGTATTAGTCGTGTGCTGCCTGACGCAGTCACGTTGATTAAATATCTTGGCGTAACGTTGCAAAGAGATATGTAATGGAACCAGCACGTAAGGACGGTAGTACGGAAGGCGAATAGACGACTCATATTTACTGGGAGAAGTCTAGCAAGGTGTAGCTCATATGTAAAAGAGACCGCGTACCGAACAGAAGTGCGACCCATTCTCGAGTACTTCTTGCGATCCGCACCAGGTCGGATTAAAGGGAGGCATCGAAGCAATTTCGCGCTGCCGCCTAACGAGGCACACTAATCCCTCATAAGTGAGGATTTCTATGTTGTTCATGGCTCTCCAGCCGACCACTGCACTAACATTTGCGACTGCACAAATTGTTTTGTGCATTCGACCTTTTTTGGCCTCCATTGACTGGCCTCATTACGCCACCGCCTTAGTAGAGTATTTACAAATTGTAAAATTGACGTTTGTGTAAATTTTACCTAACAGTTCTGTGAATTTTAACACCATAAAACAAACAATTACGTCACTGTATTCGTCAGGCCTTCTCACTACGAAACTTCTGTGCTTGTAAAGATTAAGCCTGGATCGAACTGTGAATGTAATTAGTTTTAGCGTAACGTTTACAAAAGTCGTTTTTCTTTCATTGCGATGTTTAAATTAATAATCCTAACAAAATAGCCGACTATGCTGGTGGCGTAATAGCCCAATGACAAGAGTTCGCATGTACCAAGCGAGAGAATATGAAAATCTCACACGTGGTTTATGAACGCCAGTTGTACGTAGAACTGCGGGTTGCATAAACCGATTTCGTCAGTGGCAGCTCTATCACCCTGTACATTCGCATATTCTGGAACTGCTTAAGCATGAAATAAAGCATATTGTTTTCCAGAGAAAGAAATGTTGTGCGGCTGATCCCGACGGAGGTTCAAGTCCTCCCTCTGTCATGGGTGTGTGTGATTTTGTCCTTAGGATAATTTAGGTTAAGTAGTGTGTAAGCTTAGGGACTGATGACCTTAGCAGTTAAGTCCCATAATATTTCACACACATTTGAACAAAGAAATGTTAAGTGGTCATGACGTTATCGTAATGTAGTTTTCCAGGGATGGTGATTTTTGATTTCTATGCAGAAGATAACTTGAACAGGAATTTTGTGTAGTGGTAATACTCTCCGGTAGTACGAATTCTAAGTGTCAGAGCTAACCTAGTGGCCCCATAGTACAGCGTTTCTGTATTTTCCTTCACTGTTAGGTGTCCAGTATAGTAGAGAGAGACGAGCAACAATATGGACATCATGTGTTGGAACTTATGTCAGGTTTACCCTTTGAAAAGATATGAGGAAAACCATCGCTACAGATTCTTAGGGCTGTCTAAGACGCAAGCCCAAAGTAAATAACGACGTAGACTCTGCAAACGAGGCCCTTATCCTGCTGCCCTCAGGGAGTGAAACTTTCACGATGGGTGATCAGCTCACACCCTTTGGGGAACATACAGTGTGGTTATGATTAAACGTCCGCTACTTGAGCGGGAAACTATTTACGTATGAGCATCCAACTGTGTAGGAATAATGTTGAGACTGCGCGCTGAATGTTTTGCGTTGTTAGTAGTGTTAGTGTCATGATTTGCCGTTAGTTGCCGGCACTGATGCGAGAAGTAGTGTTGAAACACAAGCATCAGTGTGCAATACAGTCGCAGACACTCCAAAAAGATACAGGGTAACAATGATTGAACTATATGAAATAAAATCGTCATAACCTCTGAACGGTTTGCGTTAGGACGTTCAAACTGCACGGTTGGCCGCGGGGCGTGATGGGAATTAGTATGCGCATTCACTGTTTCGTTTAGCGACGCAGCCCACTTTCATTTGGATGGGTTCGTCAATAAGCAAAATTGGCACATTTAAGGGTTTGAGAATCCGCATTTCGCGATCAAGAAGTCTCTTCACCCGCAACGGGTGACTGTATGGTGTTAAATGTCCAGTCACGGAATAATCGATGGGATATTCCTTGATGGCGCGATGACTACCGAACGGTACGTGAAGGTTTTGGAAGATGATTTCACCCCCATTATCCAAAGCAACCCTGATTTCGACAAGATGTGGTGCATGCAAGACGAAGCTCGATCCCACCGAAGCAGGAGAGTGTTTCATGTCCTGGAGGAGCACTTTGAGGACCGCATTCTGCCTCTGGGGTACACAGAGGCTACTGGCATGAGTTTCGATTGGCCACCATATTCTCCGTATCTCAACACATGCGACTCCTTTTTGTGGGGATTTAGTAAACACAAAGTGTACGGCAAAACCCCAAAACAATTGCTGAACTGAAAACATTCATTCAGGAGGTCATCGACAGCATCGATATTCCGCCACTTCAGCGGGTCGTGCAGATTTTCTACATTCTTCAGCGCCACATCATCGCCAATGATGGCAGGCATATCGAAGTTGCCATAACCTAAATCTGAATATCTATAGTGACTTTAGATGTTGAATAAAGTGTATGCAAGCCGTAGTTTGCAACTAATTTAAGTTTTTTTTCATAAAGTTCAATAATTGTCACCCTGTACGTCTGGGAAAGGTTGTCAGCGCTCTACCCGCCGGCCGCTGTGGCCGAGCGGTTCTAGACACTACAGTCCGAAACCGCACTGCTGCTACGGTCCTGGTTCGAATCCTGCCTGGGACATGGATGTGTGTGGTGTCCGTAGATTAGTTAGGTTTAAGTAGTTCTAAGTCTAGGGGACTGATGACCTCAGAAGTTACGTCCCATAGTGCTCAGAGCCATTTGCAACCAATCTACGATCTGTGTCACGACAGCTGAACATTCCATGGTCCGTTGTTCGAAACGTGCTGCGAACGATTGTGAAACGTTATCTCTAGTGCGGTTGTAGGCTGTCTTGGATGCAAAATAGTTTAAATGGCTCTAAGCACTATGGGACCTAACATCTGAGGTCATAAGTCCCCTAGACGTAGAACTACTTAAACCTAACTAACCTAAGGACATCACACACATCCATGCCCGAGGCAGGATTCGAACCTATGACAGTAGCAGTCGCGTGGTTCCGGACTCAAGTGCCTAGAACCGCTCGACCACAGCATCCGGCTGTCGTATATGCAGATGTTCGTCAAATTGGGCAATGTTCCTGACGTGGAACTTAAACATGGTACACAATTAACAAATTTTATCCTCTCCTGTGTAAATTGTGCTTTTTTTTTTTTGAATAGTTTGTTCGTTATTTGTCTTCCGCAGGTCTTTACAAATGTTCCCACAAAGTTTCATTGCCCAACGATCACTAGCTTTTTAAGGTGGCCCTCTCAAGTATCGGAAGTCTAATTATGACAACCCTGCATTTCCGAAAAGTTAAAAACCTTCGCAGCATGTGTATCGAGTCTCATGACAGAAATGTGAGTAGGATCGGAAACCGAAAATCTCATGTCTGGTATTTCTTCCTTAGCTTTCAGCTAGGCCTTGTATGTTGCAGGTCCATAAAGACAGAAACTGCTTCCCTCTGGGATTCAGAAATTTCAACTTTAAACGCGTCCGGCTCAGCCAGCGATTTGAATTCATCAGAGCAACTACAAAATGTCCAGACGCTTCAAATTTTTTGTAATGTTTCAGTGTACGAATTCCCCATGTGAGTCTTCTGTATCCATGATATACGAGATTGAGAGACTTTGCAAGCATGTTGCTTTGATGATTGTTAGTTTTTTTTTTCTTAATATAAAGTTTTCTCATATTTAGAATTCATCTTTATGATTACATTTTTTATAAGAGGAGCAAGATACACTTAATTACATACTCTTGACCTGCTCGTTGTAAATTTTAAGAATGTACTAAGTGTCTCCTTCCTCATAGTAATATTGGTGGTCGTCATACTGCCTTCAGAAGCCACATTTACGCTACAGTTTCGCTGGTGCACATCACCAGGACACCTAGCTGGCTTAGATAAAGAAATCCTCTGCGCATTGGACGACCTCACAGGTGCATTTGACTCGCGACACCAGCTTGATCACTAGATTCTATGTCTTTAGCATATATCGCAAGACATTTAACAGTTTATGTTAAAGACATAAATCAAATATTTGAAAATGGCATAAAAGGCCGAAACATGGGCTGTACTTAACTAAACAATAAAAGAGTCAAATGGTGGTGAGTTTCTTTAAAAAATACTGTAAGACTGTTGCTCAGAAACATAAAAAAAATTGGTCATTAGCGTAGCATGCAGCTACGCGCTTGTGTCTACTTACGAGTGGGGCAAGCACAGGCGCACAGCGGCTAGGCGCAAGGAGCACAGGTGTTCAAACGGCTCTGAGCACTATGGGACTTAACATCTGTGGTCATCAGTCCCCTAGAACTTAGAACTACCTAAATCTAACTAACCTAAGGACACCACACACATCCATGCCCGAGGCAGGATTCGAACCTGCGACCGTAGCGGTTTCGCGGTTCCAGACTGAAGCGCCTAGAACCGCACGGCCACACCGGCCGGCGGAGCACAGGTGTAAAACGCACCGCAAGACGTTCTCAGACAGCTCAGCTTGCCGTCGTAGGTCAACGATCCTGATCGCAGTGTGCTGAAGTGTGAATGGGAATTTGGATTGAGGACGGAGGCATGCAAGGGACGTCCGTGCAGTTGTGCAAAGCACATGGCGTAGTGATTAACGCATCTGCGTAGTGAGCAGCAAACCTGGGTCCGGATCCCGACCTTGGCACAAATTTGCATTCGTCGCTTCAGTCTGCATAAGCACATCACAGATGTTTGTGACTTGAAAAGGTCTCCGAAACCATATAGTTTAATTTGATTAAGCACATTTGTCTCTGTTTCAGGCAGGATCCCCCGTATCGTTCGATGCTGAGGTGCTATTCCAGTACAGTTGGAGGTCGTCTACAGTGCTATTAGTGTTTATGGGGAATACGAAATGGACTGAGGCGTGACTGGGAATTTGGATTGAGGAGAGAGTCGTGATAGGAAAGTTCGTACAGTTGTGCAAAGCCAGGGTGGTGTAGTGGTTAGCGCATTTGCCCAGTGAGCAGGGAACCCAGGTTCGAATCTCGCACATAAACGAATTTTCATTCTAAATAACCCGAGCCAGGAAGAGAGCCAGTGAACGTGTAAGCTGCAACGATGTTCACCTGAGGGCCTAATAGCTGTCAGAGAGACTAGGACACGAGAAAAAATGGCAAATGCAGCGAGGAAGATGAGTGAGCGCTTCACTGTGAAGAAGCCTGTGCAACAGTGTATTGCTGAAAACTACTAGCAACGCACCCATGACTGCGCTGTAAAAGAGCTTAAACTGCATCTGCATTCGTTGGTGTCTAATTGTGTTCTGCGAAGTATACTTAAAACCGCGGATGCATGCAAAGCCCGTGCGTAAAGAAGGCCGTCTGAAAGTGCGGATATAATTAGCTACAGTCGTTAAGTAACTGCTCCCAGCGAACTAATTGCGGAAGTGAACGTGCAGTTTTCGCACTTGCAAAAAGGAAAAAATGGCTTGTATAATATTTATACGTGTGCAACCGACGAAGACGTGCAGGAAGCGCCATTTTAGCGCAACCTGCCGCGCGTGGAAGTCTTTGCAGCGTAGCGGTGTACTCTTGAGCGGCACTAAGCAGCTCACGGAATCCTCTTTCTGTCGTTCCGCCACGGTAAACGCTTGGTGCCGGCGTTGTTGTACTAAACTACAGCAAGTAACAAACGATTTTGTAATTCTACTGTTTTTTTTTTTTTTTAATTTTCTGTCTTAGGTGCGTTCACATTTATGTTAATTGATTTTATTTTCGAACGTTTTTTCTTCGTTTTCGAACCATTACCTTAGCACAGCCCCCCAAATAGTAAATATAAATGAAATTAATATCCCCTTCAACACTCAGAGGAATAACAACAGTAAGCCTTAATATTACTAACTGAAATTTGATTGTAATTATAAATGTAAAAAATTATTTGGTATTTTACAATCACATTCGCGTGAAGAAGATTTGTCAGAGATATGGGTACTGAATCGTTTTAGTGAAAACGCTGTTATCGCTGCTAAGTTAACCAGTTGAGATTCACGGCCAGCTCATCGAAATGTCTGCCGACAAAATGCTACAACTTCAATTTACATCTGAAGATTTAAATTCGTGTTGGCTTGCTGTTCGAAATGAATATCGAAACATAGTCATAGGAGTATTGAAAATGTTAATCTCTTTCGTCACGGCCCATGTCGGGGAAAAGGGTTTGTCGTCTGTAGTTGCGGCAAAAAATAAGTACAGGAATCGTTTTTTATCATGCGAAAACAATTTGCTTTTGTATGTTTCTGACGTATCCACGTATGGAGAAACTTTTAAATGAAAAACAAATGCAACAATCACATTAATTTTTTTCTTTACATTTGTATTTATAGTAAGTAAAATGTTTATAATAAATGATTTTTTCTCATAAAGTGATTTCATTATTATTTAGGCTGTTTCGCGCCCCCATCCTGCCGGCCGCGGTGGTCTCGCGGTTCTAGGCGCTCGGTCAGGAACCGCGCGGCTGCTACGGTCGCAGGTTCGAATCCTGCCTCGGGCATGGATGTGTGTGATGTCCTTAGGTTAGTTTGGTTTAATTAGTTCTAAGTTCTAGGGGACTGATGACCACAGATGTTAAGTCCCATAGTGCTCAGAGCCATTTGAGCCCCCATCCTTTAATATCACAAACTTGAGAAACGATGCCGAGAAGCGATGTCGAAGCATGCGTCAGCGTAGTTGCGCACAGCAAGCACTTTCGGTTGAATTGGATCGTGGCACAATTCTTAGTCAGATGTATCCTTTTCTTCACGGAGGCACGAGCAACCTGTATTGTCTCACATGACACGTATTTATTGCCGGCCGAAGTGGCCGTGCGGTTAAAGGCGCTGCAGTCTGGAACCGCAAGACCGCTACGGTCGCAGGTTCGAATCCTGCCTCGGGCATGGATGTTTGTGATGTCCTTAGGTTAGTTAGGTTTAACTAGTTCTAAGTTCTAGGGGACTAATGACCTCAGCAGTTGAGTCCCATAGTGCTCAGAACCATTTTGTTTTTGACACGTATTTATTGAATTCCAACAGCGCATTGGCCAAAGGACCAGAAGCTTTATTCAATCTTACTATTTCTTTGACTTTCTATCTTAGTTGCTTTCACGTGTGAATATTTTTTTTTTAGACGTAGTTCGTCTTGCTTTCCTGGCTGTCATTGGACAAGGACTGTGCTGACACGCTCATAACAAAAATATCACATACTGACAGCACTGAAGTTTTGGGTGCGAAACTTTTTATAATAAATACATGGTACACCACAGACGTGCACAAGTAACTTCATACAGCATTCATTTACCGGAAACCCCGATATGAGTAATCATTCCCTGATGTTAAGGCCAAACGTCAAAATACAGGACTTAGTAGAAATGGAACAAGATTATTTTCTACATAAAATTATTTCGAAATATTTCGACGCAGCTGCGAAGAATGAGATTATAAGTTGTGTGACGTTCTTAAATCAAAGGAAATTTGCAAAACGGAGACCTGTTTGTGTATGATAGAGTTTCTCTTGGAGGCGTACTTAAATGTTGCGTGTTCAAGCGCAGATTTTCTTGTTTTGCCCTCACAGGATGACAGAGGCTGTTTGAAATATTACACGATAAAATGCCAGGCTACAGAATTCTTTTATTATACACGCAAATAGCTGCATTCCTGTAAATAGTCTTCACGAGTTGACGTTGTGCAAATTCCACAATATTTTCTTGGAGCCACTGTCCGACATCTTCAGGTGGTTGAAACTTGCTGGTGGCTAGGTACGACAGACGGTATCGGCACGACGACGCCCGTGTCTATAGAACACGCGCGCGAAGAATGAGCAGGCGCGGAAATCACGCACGCGCAATGATTTGCAGATATGTGGCGCCAAACTGAAACACCCTCTGCCGAAAATGTCAGAGCGGCTCTCCTGCGCGTGCGCTGTACATTACGTTTACTAACAGTCACTCACTGAAAGACGACATTAGACCAATGTTATGACGGGTCTGTTATCGAAAAAATCTTGATTTTCTCGTCGTTATTTAATAGCAGCCAATGCAGGGTGCAGCGTGTGCTCTGTCGAAGTCCCGCATCCCTGATGACGAGATCAGCTATACAGATATGTGTTGCTTCCGTAATGACGCAATCCCAGAAAGATAATACCGGGGATGAAACTTCCGCCTTTTCATAATTCATGCGATGTCCTGTACTCAGTGTTCTGCAATTTCCGACTTTTCCGGTTTGTGTAGGCGTGTATGAAAAAAATTGTTCAAATGGCTCTGAACACTCTGGGGCTTAACTTCTGAGGTCATCAGTCCCCTAGAACTTAGAACTACTTAAACCTAATTAACCTAATGACACCACACACATCCATGCCCAAGGCAGGATTCGAACCTGCGACCGTAACGGTCACGCGGTTCCAGACTGTAGCGCCTAGAACCGCTCGGTCACTCCGGCCGGCGGCGTGTATGACCCTGATGTTCATCGCAGCGTTATTGTACTGTGCGACATGTCTGGCCTATATATGCCTCTCCACGCTGACAAGGAATCTTGTACACACCGCGACTCCTCAGGCCAAGATCGTCCTTAATCGAACCCAACAGGTTCAAATGGTTCACATGGCTCCGAGCACTATCTACATCTACATCTACATCTACATCTATACTCCGCGAGCCACCTTACGGTGTGTGGCGGAGGGTACTTATTGTACCACTATCTGATCCCCCCTTCCCTGTTCCATTCACGAATTGTGCGTGGGAAGAACGACTGCTTGTAAGTCTCCGTATTTGCTCTAATTTCTCGGATCTTTTCGTTGTGATCATTACGCGAGATATATGTGGGCGGTAGTAATATGTTGCCCATCTCTTCCCGGAATGTGCTCTCTCGTAATTTCGATAATAAACCTCTCCGTATTGCGTAACGCCTTTCTTGAAGTGTCCGCCACTGGAGCTTGTTCAGCATCTCCGTAACGCTCTCGCGCTGACTAAATGTCCCCATGACGAATCGCGCTGCTTTTCGTTGGATCATGTCTATCTCTTCTATTAATCCAACCTGGTAAGGGTCCCATACTGATGAGCAATACTCAAGAATCGGACGAACAAGCGTTTTGTAAGCTACTTCTTTCGTCGATGAGTCACATTTTCTTAGAATTCTTCCTATGAATCTCAACCTGGCGCCTGCTTTTCCCACTATTTGTTTTATGTGATCATTCCACTTCAGATCGCTCCGGATAGTAACTCCTAAGTATTTTACGGTCGTTACCGCTTCCAATGATTTACCACCTATGGCATAATCGTACTGGAATGGATTTCTGCCCCTATGTATGCGCATTATATTACATTTATCTACGTTTAGGGAAAGCTGCCAGCTGTCGCACCATGCATTAATCCTCTGCAGGTCCTCCTGGAGTACGTACGTGATGTTGCTACTTTCTTGTAGACAACCGTGTCATCTGCAAATAGCCTCACGGAGCTACCGATGTTGTCAACTAAGTCATTTATGTATATTGTAAACAATAAAGGTCCTATCACGCTTCCCTGCGGTACTCCCGAAATTACCTCTACATCTGCAGATTTTGAACCGTTAAGAATGACATGTTGTGTTCTTTCTTCTAGGAAATCCTGAATCCAATCACAAACCTGGTCCAATATTCCGTAAGCTCGTATTTTTTTCACTAAACGTAAGTGCGGAACCGTATCAAATGCCTTCCTGAAGTCCAGGAATACGGCATCAATCTGCTCGCCAGTGTCTACGGCACTGTGAATTTCTTGGGCAAATAGGGCGAGCTGAGTTTCACATGATCTCTGTTTGCGGAATCCATGTTGGTTATGATGAAGGAGATTTGTATTATCTAAGAACGTCATAATACGAGAACACAAAACATGTTCCATTATTCTACAACAGATTGACGTAAGCGAAATAGGCCTATAATTATTCGCATCTGATTTATGACCCTTGTTGAAAATGGGAACGACCTGCGCTTTCTTCCAGTCGCTAGGTACTTTACGTTCTTCCAGCGATCTACGATAAATTGCTGATAGAAAGGGGGCAAGTTCTTTAGCATAATCACTGTAGAATCTTAAGGGTATCTCGTCTGGTCCGGATTCTTTTCCGCTACTAAGTGATAGCAGTTGTTTTTCAATTCCGATATCGTTTATTTCAATATTTTCCATTTTGGCGTCCGTGCGACGGCTGAAGTCAGGGACCGTGTTACGATTTTCCGCAGTGAAACAGTTTCGGAACACTGAATTCAGTATTTCTGCCTTTCTTCGGTCGTCCTCTGTTTCGGTGCCATCGTGGTCAACGAGTGACTGAATAGGGGATTTAGATCCGCTTACCGATTTTACATATGACCAAAACTTTTTAGGGTTCTTGTTTAGATTGTTTGCCAATGTTTTATGTTCGAATTCGTTGAATGCTTCTCTCATTGCTCTCTTTACGCTCTTTTTCGCTTCGTTCAGCTTTTCCTTATCAGCTATGATTCGACTACTCTTAAACCTATGATGAAGCTTTCTTTGTTTCCGTAGTACCTTTCGTACATGATTGTTATACCACGGTGGATCTTTCCCCTCGCTTTGGACCTTAGTCGGTACGAACTTATCTAAGGCGTACTGGACGATGTTTCTGAATTTTTTCCATTTTTGTTCCACATCCTCTTCCTCAGAAATGAACGTTTGATGGTGGTCACTCAGATATTCTGCGATTTGTGCCCTATCACTCTTGTTAAGCAAATATATTTTCCTTCCTTTCTTGGCATTTCTTATTACACTTGTAGTCATTGATGCAACCACTGACTTATGATCACTGATACCCTCTTCTACATTCACGGAGTCGAAAAGTTCCGGTCTATTTGTTGCTATGAGGTCTAAAACGTTAGCTTCACGAGTTGGTTCTCTAACTATCTGCTCGAAGTAATTCTCGGACAAGGCAGTCAGGATAATGTCACAAGAGTCTCTGTCCCTGGCTCCAGTTCTGATTGTGTGACTATCCCATTCTATACCTGGTAGATTGAAGTCTCCCCCTATTACAATAGTATGATCACGAAACTTCTTCACGACGTTCTGCAGGTTCTCTCTGAGGCGCTCAACTACTACGGTTGCTGATGCAGGTGGTCTATAGAAGCATCCGACTATCATATCTGACCCACCTTTGATACTTAACCCAGATTATTTCACATTCGCATTCGCTAATAACTTCACTGGATATTATTGAATTCTTTACTGCTATAAATACTCCTCCACCATTGGCGTTTATCCTATCCTTGCGGTATATATTCCATTCTGTGTCTAGGATTTCGTTACTGTTCACTTCCGGTTTTAACCAACTTTCCGTTCCTAATACTATATGCGCACTATTTCCTTCAATAAGAGATACTAATTCAGGAACCTTGCCCTGGATACTCCTGCAGTTTACCAATATTACGTTAACTTTTCCTGTTTTTGGTCTCTGAGGACGGACGTTCTTTATCAACGATGATAATGTCCTCTCTGGTAAGCCGTCAGGTATTTTATCGTTTCGCCCAAGGGGGGGTCCCTCTAACCTAAAAAAACCCCCGTGTGCACGCCACACGTACTCTGCTACCCTAGTAGCTGCTTCCGGTGTGTAGTGCACGGCTGGCCTGTCTAGGGGGGCCCTACAGTTCTCCACCCAATAACGGAGGTCGATGAATTTGCAACCATTATAGTCGCAGAGTCGTCTGAGCCTCTGGTTTAGACCCTCCACACGGCTCCAAACCAGAGGACTTCTTTCTGTGCGGATGCACACATTTTCCTCTAACTCTTACAGGACTTGGTAAGAATGTCTTCCACGAGTGATGAGTGTGTTGGGGTGGGACACTACGAATGTAGTGTGCGGACGTACAAGAGGAGAGTATGGGTCTCGCGGGAGGCGTGCGCGAGACAGTCCCTGCAGTAGCGCTATCCTTTGTGCCCTCGGTGGCTCAATGGATAGAGCGTCTGCCATATAACCAGGAGATCCCGGATTCGAGTCCCGGTCGGGGCACACATTTTCACCTGCCCCAGTTGATATATATCAATGCCCGTCAGCAGCTGAAGGTATTAATATAATTCTAATTTCGTTCTAGACGGCTGCAGGTAATCAATATCATATCCATATAAGTACACTGAAGAGAATGGTTCAACGTGATAGAAGTGCAACTCTTTCGCAAATTGCTGCAGATTTCAAGGCTGGGCCATCAACAAGTGTCAGCGTGCGATCCATTCAACGAAACATCATCGATATGGGCTTTGGGAGCCAAAGGCTCACTCGTGTACCCTTGATGACTGCACGACACAAAGCTTTACGCCTCACCTGCGCCCGTCAACAACCGACATTGAACTATTGATGACTGGAAATATGAAACATGTTGCCTGGTCGAATGAGTCTCGTTTCAAATTGTATCGAGCGGATGGACGTGTACGGGTATGGAGACAACGTCATGAATCCATGAACCCTGATTTTGAGCAGGGGGCTGTTCAAGCTGGTGGAGGCTATGTGATGGTGTGGGGCGTGTGCAATTGGAGTGATATGGGACCCCTGATACGTCTGTATACGACTCTGACAGGTGGCACGTACGTAAGCATCCTGTCTGATCATGAGCATCCATTCATGTTCATTGTGGATTTCGACGGACTTGGACAATTCTAGCAGGAAAATGCGACACCCCACACGTCCAGAATTGCTACAGAGTGGCTCCAGGAACACTCCTTTTAGTTTAAAAACTTGTGCTGGCCACAAAATTTCGAGACATGAACATTATTGAGCTCTGGTTTGCCTTCAAATGAACAAATCTTTCGCCTTTTACTAAAGAATTCCGTGGAGGGGAACACTAAATGATCTTTTTATAAATTTTTCATAGTGCTGTGCTGTTGTGGAGCGTTAAAAAAAGATGAGTATGTGCTAAGCAAGATCGTAAGAGATGGAAAAGAGCCACCGTGGTACAGCAACCAAGTTAGAAAACTGCTGCGGAAGCAAAGGGAACTTCACAGCAAACATAAACATAGCCAAAGCCTTGCAGACAAGCAAAAATTACGCGAAGCGAAATGTAGTGTGAGGAGGGCTATGCGAGAGGTGTTCAATGGATTCGAAAGTAAAGTTCTATGTACTGACTTGGCAGAAAATCCTGTGGAATTTTGGTCTTATGTCAAAGCGGTAGGTGGATCAAAACAAAATGTCCAGACACTCTGTGACCAAAATGGTACTGAAACAGAGGATGACAGACTAAAGGCCAAAATACTAAATGTCTTTTTCCAAAGCTGTTGCACAGATGAAGATTGCACTGTAGTTCCTTCTCTAGATTGTCACACAGATGACAAAATGGTAGATATCGAAATAGACGACAGAGGGATAGAGAAACAATTAAAATCGCTCAAAAGAGGAAAGGCCAGTTCGATTTTACACAGAGTACGCGAAGGAACTTTCCCCCCTTCTCGCAGCGCTGTACCGTAGGTCTCTAGAAGAGCGTAGCTTTCCAAAGGATTGTAAAAGGGCACAGGTCATCCCCGTTTTCAAGAAGGGCGTTGAACAGATGTGCAGAACTATAGACCTATATCTCTAACGTCGATCAGTTGTAGAATTTTGGAATACGTATTATGTTCGAGTATAATGACGTTTCTGGAGACTAGAAATCTACTCTGTAGGAATGAGCATGGGTTTCGAAAAAGACGATCGTATGAAACCCAGCTCGCGCTATTCGTTCACGAGACTCAGAGGGCCATAGATACGGGTTCCCAGGTAGATGCCATGTTTCTTGACTTCAGCAAGGCGTTCGATACAGTTCCCCACAGTCGTTTAGTCGAAATAGAGAAGATCCAACGGAGAGCAGCGCGCTTCGTTACAGGATCATTTAGTAATCGCGAAAGCGTTACGGACATGACAGATAAACTCCAGTGGAAGACTCTGCAGGAGAGCCGCTCAGTAGCTCGGTACGGGCTTTTGTTGAAGTTTCGAGAACATACCTTCACCGATAAGTCAAGCATTATATTGCTCCCTCCTACGTATATCTCGCGAAGAGACCATGAGGATAAAATCAGAGATTAGAGCCCACACAGAAGCATACCGACAATCCTTCTTTCCACGAAAGATACGAGACTGGAATAGAAGGGAGAATCGATAGAGGTACTCAAAGTACCCTCCGCCACACACCGTCAGGTAGCTTGCGGAGTATGGATGTAGATGTAGATATCTGGGATGCCTTGCAACGTGCTGTTCAGAAGAGACATCCACCCCCTCGTACTCTTACAGATTTATGGACAGCCCTGCAGGATTCATGGTATCCATTTCATCCAGCACTACTTCAGACATTAGTCGAGTCCATGGCACATCGTTTTGCGGCACTTCTGCGTGCTCTTACACGGTATTAGAGGCAGGTCTAGCATTTTCTTTGGCTCTTCAGTGTATAATGCCCAAGCATCGGACAACAACTGCTGCTTCCGTGGGTGAGCAGAAAAATGAGAGAATTTGCTCTCAAGATTCCTACCGACGGTGCTGCACAGTGCTTACCATACGGGTAGAAAACTCGAGATGCTATACGTGACAGCGACGGGTCGGGCGATGGACCTTTCGTCCACACTCTTCCTCAGAGCAAGGTGGAATTCTGTCCGCGCTCTTCCGCGGATCCCAAACGAATATTTCGTCCGCACTATTGGGCGGACCATGACAGTGTTGTCCTCTTCCACACTCTATCTCCCAGGCCGCGGAAAGCTCCGAGTGGAG
Organism: Schistocerca serialis cubense; assembly: GCF_023864345.2. Lineage (NCBI taxonomy): Eukaryota > Metazoa > Arthropoda > Insecta > Orthoptera > Acrididae > Schistocerca > Schistocerca serialis. Next base: position 493,620,747 of record NC_064641.1, on the reverse strand, counting down.
TTTTCGACAACCAATGAAAACCGCGAATCGAAAGCTCGGGAAACACTCGTACGCCAGTTGCGCGTCACTTCTCATATTGTTCTGCCTTAGTCCATAAGGCGGGAAAAATCTGTTCCTCCAATACTAGTACATCGACTGGCGTCCGCTGTGATGATTTCTTACGGCACGGTCGTTGGTCCAATCAACACACTATTATTTTTCGCAGGCAGCATCTACCTGACCTAGAAAAACCCCACAGCCTTCTCGGTCACCCAGTCTCCTGCCACCAGCAGTTTACCGAGAAATGTTCTCGCCAAGCAGCAGATACCAATCTTAGCGGGAACAGGAGACAATACGAGGCCCCTTGCTGAAACGTGGACTGCACCTCACTTTGCGTGGGAACAATCGCCGCTCTAGTATTCCTGCGCAACATCTGCGAAAGAGGTTGCGCGTTTCTCCTCTGGCTGCAGGAACAATACAGCCGAACCCCTGCTGTTGCTTTTCCACCTCTGTGTGTCCAGTGACTCCCTGTGTTTCTGGCTGCGTCCTCTTGTGACGGCCGCTGCTGTGTCAAATCGCCGGCCGGCATCCCTTTGCATACCTGCTGCCAGTTGTTCTCAGACCTTGCTCTATTCAGCCTCATCTGTCACAGCGGACTGGGCGTTAAATTCTGACTTTCTGGGGTCGCGGATTGTGACGTCACGCCAACCAACACTCAGGACTGCCACTAGATGGCACATTTAGCGAGTCGTTCTTTTCCATACTCTTGAAAATGACTGAAATGTATTTGAGTTATGGTCGGATTTCTTACGCGCTCTGTGTGTGTTTGTACCTTGGTCAAACAGTAGCTTTTATAGATTTTACAACTGCGAGCGTAAGTTTGAGCTTTCATCTGACAAGGGGGCCTTGTGGACAGGCCTTGTACGATTTCCTTTACGTACATTTATAGGATCTGAAAGTCTGTGTCCAGACATCAGTTTACTACAACTGTGCTACACAATTTTAAAAAAGAATAATCAGGTTGAAGTTTGCTCTAAAATGAGATAATTTGCGACCACTGTTAAATGCAAAACAACAGCTAAAAGCTAAGTTGATATTCTTAGCTGAATGAATGTTCAAATCTTCCTTTACAACAACTTTTTTTTGCTTCTGTTTAAATTCTAAATTTTTTGTCGCGTGGAATTATAATAAAGGAATATTGAATCATAATTTTCTAATCAAAATAACATCGTTCTATTTTCTGTTATGGGTAACGTGAAACAAATTAAAATTTGATAGGGATATGTGAAATTACTTGTATAAATCATTAATAATCCAGAAGGAATTTTCACCTTGCAGTTGGTGTGCAGTGAAATGAAACTTCCTCGCAGATTGAAGCCACATTAATCTGCTAGGACGTTTGACCTATAATACCGGTGCATTTCGTAAGTTTGTTTCTCCATGCTACAAAGAAATTAGTGGGCATTAACAGTAAATAGAAGAGATATAGAATACTAAGGATTTGCAGTTGACCAGCAGATCTTTCTGTATGTACAGTCCAGCCTTTTGAATTTTTACATACGGTGTTAGATTCTACTACATGACTTACGTGAGAGATGCCTGTCATTATGTTTGTTGGATTTCTTACTTTGCTCGCAATGTTTCTCAACGTTTTAGTGACTGTATTAGTTTGTTTGAGTAAACGTCATCTATTCCACGAATTATGGAAATGTACTGATTTTTTAATGGATTACAGCTCTTTAAAATTTCGTTCAAACGACTACCAGACTTTATGAAGGCTGTATCTCCCAGTCACTGCTGGTGACGAAAATTTCAATCTCAGTTTTATCAAGATTCAGATTACCAAGCTTTGCTTCGGTTCGGCTATTACCGCTACTGTTGACACTGGTAAATTGTGAGCACATATTCTTTTTTCTCGCGTTTGTGGTTGATTGCTGTAGTCCTGTTAACTGTGAATAAGAGTCCGCTTTGAGAAACATTGCTGAACAGATCGCCTCATCAATATTTTACGCTATAAAGTTTGTAGAGCCACGACGTAGCATAAATGCAGATTTAACGTCTAAATTAAGACATTAATATTTATTGTGCGGTTTTACCTATTATTCTCGCAAACTAAGTTACACCTGACATGGTGGCTGTTGGGAGCCACTATAAATGGAAAATGCATTTACGGTCGCATCCATCATCCACTGCACCAAGAATCAACTTAGTTAGTGCGACTAGATATGTGGCCTAACGTATGTTTCATGTTCAACTTCTTGCACTTGATGTGGAAAAGAAATCTTAAAATATCTAAATTTTTAGTCTATGTTGTCGTTAGCCATGCATTACTCTCCTGTGCCAACCTCTTCGTCTCAAAGTAACACTTGCAACCTAAGTCCTTCATTACTTGGTGGATGTAGTCCAATCTCTGTCTTCCTGTACAGTTTTTTCCCTCTACGGCTCCCTCTAGTACCATGGAAGTTATTCTCCGTTGTCCTAGGAGATGTCCTGTCATTCCGTCCCTGCTCCTCGTCAGAGTTTTCCACATATTACTTTCCTCTTCGATTCTGCGCAGAATCTCCTCATTCCTTACGTTATCAGTCCACCTAATTTTCAACATTCGTCTGTAGCACCACATCTCAAATGCTTCGATTCTCTTCTGTGCAGGTTTTCCAACAGTCCATGTTTCACATCCATTCAACGCTGTGCTCCAAACGTACGTTCTCAGAAATTTCTTACTCAAATCAATGCCTGTGTTTGATAGGAAACTTCTCTTGACCAGGAATGCCCTTTTTGTCAGTGCTAATCTTCTTTTTATATCCACCTTTCTCTGTCCATCGTTAGTTATTTTGCTGCCTAGGTAGCAGAATTCTTTAACTTCTTCTATTTTGTGATCATCAATCCTGATTTTAAGTTTCTCCCTGTTCTAATTTCTGCTACTTCTCATTACTTTCGTCTTGCTTCGCTTTGCTATCAATCCATATTCTGTACTCAATAGACTGTTTATTCCACTCAGCAGATCATGTAATTCTTCTTCACTTTCACTCAGGACAGCTATGCCATCAGCAAATCGTGTCATTGATATCCTTTCACCTTGGATTCTGATTCCGTTCCTGAACCTTTCTTTTATTTCTTTCATTGCTTCTTCGATGTACAGATTGAACAGTAGAGGAAAAGACTACATCCCTGTCTTACACCTCTTTTAATCCAAGTACTTCGTTCTTTGTCGCCCTCTCTTATTATTCCCTCATGGCTCTTGTACATCATGTATATTACCCGTCTCTCCCTATAGCTTACCCGTCAGGTTGTCTTATTTATCCTGCACACCCAAAATAAGGTTTATCTAATGCGTTATATGATCCATTGTGCCTGTCGCGCAGGGCCTGGCTCTACCTAGTCAAGTGTACAACGTAGTTCCCACTACTGCCAGAGTTACCACTTCGCCTTGTTTATGATTTGCGACCCATGCAAACTCCTGTATTCCACCACCCTCCGAGCATCCCATTTGTCGTTGCTTTGGCGTGCAGTACACCATTTTACATTGTCGAACACTTTTTCCAGATCGACAGATCCTATGAACATGTCTTGGTTTTTCTTTAGTCTTGCTTCCATTATCAACGGCAACGTCAGAATTGCTTCTCTGGCGCCTTTAACTTTTCTAAAGTCAATCTGTTCGACATCTAATACACTCTCAGTTTTCTATTCCATTCTTCTGTTTATTATTCTTGTAAGTAACTTGGACGCTTGAGCTGATAAGTGCGATAATGATTGTGGGATAATTCTCGCACTCTTCAGCTCTTGCAGTTTTCAAAATTGTGTGGATGATTTTTTTCCGGACGTCAGGTGGTATTTCGCCAGACCCATACATTCTACACACCAGCGTGAATAGTCGTTTTGTTGTCACTTCCCCCAATGATTTTAGAAATTCTGATGGAGTGTTACCTATCGCTTCTGCCTTATTTGCCTACCTGTATAAAAATATTTTAAACTCTCTTTTGTAATGTTGATGCATTAAGTTGTTCTGAAAGCGGTGCTGATATTCAATTCAAGGAAAGCGGGTTACAAGCTGTAAGCTATCTGGGGAAGTTAACCTTGCATTACTGAGCAACTGTTTGACCAGGTATCCAGTCGAGCTTACCAAATTCCCAACCAGACTAACATTAATTATAATCTTTTAATAGTGATCTTACGACAACCGGTGATGTATAAAGGAGAATTTAAATCATCATCATTTAAGACTGATTATGCCTTTCAGCGTTCAGTCTGGAGCATAGCCCCCTTATAAAATTCCTCCATGATCCCCTATTCAGAGCTAACATTGGTCCCTCTTCTGATGTTAAGCCTATTACTTCAAAATCGTTCTTAACCGAATCCAGGTACCTTCTCCTTGGTCTGCCCTGACTCCTCCTACCCTCTACTGCTGAACCCATGAGTCTCTTGGGTAACCTTGCTTCTCTCATGCGTGTAACATGACCCCACCATCTAAGCCTGTTCGCCCTGACTGCTACATCTATAGAGTTCATTCCCAGTTTTTCTTTGATTTCCTCATTGTGCACACCCTCCTGCTATTGTTCCCATCTACTAGTATTTGCAATCATCCTAGCTACTTTCATATCCGTAACCTCAACCTTATTGATAAGGCACCCTGAATCCACCCAGCTTTCGCTCCCATACAACAAAGTTGGTCGAAAGATCGAACGGTGCACAGATAACTTAGTCTTGGTACTGACTTCCTTCTTGCAGAAGAGATTAGATCGTAGCTGAGCGCTCACTGCATTAGCTTTGCTACATCTCGCTTCCAGTTCTTTCACTATGTTGCCATCCTGTGAGAATATGCATCCTAAGTACTTGAAACCGTCCACCTGTTCTAACTTTGTTCCTCCTATTTGGCACTCAATCCGTTTAGATCTCTTTTCTACTGACATTACTTTTGTTTTGGAGATGCTAATCTTCATATCATAGTCCTTACATTTCTGATCTAGCTCTGAAACATTACTTTGCAAACTTTCAGTAGAATCTGGCATCACAACTAAGTCATCCGCATATGCGAGACTGCTTATTTTGTGTTCACCCATCTTAATCTCACCCAGCCAGTCTATTGTTTTCAACATATGATCCATAAATAATATGAACAACAGTGGAGACAGGTTGCAGCCTTGTCTTACCCCTGAAACTACTCTGAACCATGGACTCAATTTACCATCAACTCTAACTGCTGCCTGACTATCCATGTAAAGACCATTAATTGCTTGCAAAAGTTTGCCTCTTATTCCATAATCTCGTAGAATAGACAATAACTTCCTCCTAGGAACCTGGTCATATCCCTTTTTTAGGTCTATAAAACATAGATACAATTCCCTGTTCCACTCGTAACACTTCTCCATTATTTGCCGTAAGCTAAAGATCTGGTCCTGACACCCTCTAAGAGGCCTAAACCAACACTGATTTTCATCCAATTTGTCCTCAAATAATACTCGCACTTTCCTTTCAACAATACCTGAGAAGATTTTACCCACAACGCTGATTGAAGAGATACCTCTGTAGTTGTTACAATCTTTTCTGTTTCTATGTTTAAAGATTGGTGTGATTACTGCTTTTGTCCAGTCTGATGGAACCTGTCCTGACTCCCACACCATTTCAGTTATCCTTTGTAGCCATTTAAGACATGACATTCCACTGGATTTGATGAGTTCCGACTTAATTTCATCCACCCCAGCTGCTTTATTGCACTGCAATCTATTGACCATTTTCTCCACTTCCTCAAATGTGATCCTATTTCCATCATCATTCCTGTCCCATTGTACATCGAAATCTGAAACATTACTGATCGTATTTTCACCTACATTGAGCAACTCTTCAAAATATTCCCTCCATTTGCCCAAGGCATCAACAGGATTCACCAGCAGTTTTCCTGACCTGTCCAAAATACTTGTCATTTCCTTCTTACCTCCCTTTCGAAGACTGCTAATTACACTCCAGAATGGTTTTCCAGCAGCTTGACCCAAGGTCTCCAACCTGTTTCCAAAGTCTTCCCAAGATTTATTCTTGGATGCTGTAATTATCTGTTTGGCTTTGTTTCTTTCTTCAACATAACTTTCTCTGTCTAGCTGACTTCTAGTATGTAGCCATTTTTGATATGCCTTCTTTTTCCTTTTACAGGCTGCCTTGACTGTGTCATTCCACCAAGCTGTTTGCTTCATCCTACCTTTACACACTACTGTTCCAAGACATTCTTTGGCCACTTCTAGTACTGTGTCCCTGTGCCTTGTCCATTCCTTTTCCAGTGACTGCAATTGACTACATTCAACTAACTGGTACCTTTCTGAGATCACTGTTATGTTCTTGTGTCTGACTTCCTTATCCTGAAGTTTCTCCACTCTTATCCTCCTACACATGGACCTGACCTCCTGCACTTTCGGCCTCACAATACCAATTTCACTGCAGATTAAATAGTGATCAGTGTCATCAAAGAATCCCCTGAATACACGTGTGTCCCTCACAGCATTCCTGAATTCCTGATCTGTTATTATATAGTCAATGACAGATCTGGTTCCCCTGCCTTCCCAAGTATACCGGTGAATGGTTCAAATGGCTCTGAGCACTATGGGACTTAACTACTGAGGTCATCAGTCCCCTAGAACTTAGAACTACTTAAACCTAACTAACCTAAGGATATCACACACATCCATGCCCGAGGCAGGATTCGAACCTGCGACCGTAGCGGTCACGCGGTTCCAAACTGACGCGCTTAGAACCGCACGGCCACACCGGCCGGCTACCGGTGAATGTTCTTATGTTTAAAAAAGGAGTTTGTGATTACTAAGCCCATACTGGCACGTAAATCCAAGAGCTGTTTCCCGTTCCTGTTGGCCTCCATATCCTCTCCACATTTACCCATAACCTTTTCATACCCTTCTGTTCGATTTCCAATCCTGGCATTAAAATCACCCATGAGCAGAACACTGTCCTTGTCCTTTACTCTAACAACTACATCGTTGAGTGCGTCATAAAAACTATCCATCTTATCTTGATCTGTCCCTTCACAATGCGAATATACTGACACAATCCTAATTTTCTTGCTAGACACTGTCAAATCTATCGACATCAGTCGTTCGTTTACATACCTTATTGCAACTACACTGGGTTCCATTTCTTTCCTGATGAAAAGCCCTACACCCCATTGTGCTATTCCTGCTTTGACTCCTGACAGGTAGACCTTGTATTCTCCCACTTCCTCTTCTTTCTCACCCCTTACCCGAATGTCACTAACAGCTAAAACGTCCAATCCCATCTTACTTGCAGCCTCTGCCAGCTCTACCTTCTTCCCAGAGTAGCCCCCATTGATATTAATAGCTCCCCATTTGGTTACCATTCTTTTTCTGAGTCGTATCTTAGGAGTCCCTGGTTTGTCAATTAGAGGTGGGACTCCGTCACCTCCAAAGGTCCGAGGCATTTTGCTCTGATTGTTGTCAGCATCATATTTATAGTACCAGGGAAGCAGGTTGCTAGCCGTACTTGCCCCCGGTCCCATTGAGTTTTACCCCTAACGGTTGAGGGACTAACCGGTGGATTTGGTAGTCTTTGCCGTCTGAGCACAAAGGTGGCCACGACTCGGAATATGTCCGATATGCCCAGCGTTATTCCAAAGTAACTGGTATCCCGACTGTCGGGACCACTTACTTGGCCACTCATACGTTGCCCGTGGTTCATGAACTAGGACATGATACCAGGAACCCACACCATGAACCATAAATCAGTTTACATTTGGACATTTATTTTAACATTGATCATTGTTCCGTTAAAATTTCAGCATATTAAACTTGATTCATAACTAAACTGGTGCCTTTTTTAGGATTGTGAAAATGTGAGTTTGTGATCTTACGGAACACATCAAATACGGAGCCAAGATTGGGAGACTGCATACAACACTGCATCCATAAAATAACACACGAAGAACGTTGAAACATATGCAAGAGGAAATTAACCACAACCAACCGATTCAATTTTCACCCAAAGAAGTTACGTTCGTAGCGCAATCCTGTCAGTCATGAAATTATCACACACTGGTATACTAAATTCATACTAACTCTCTGTGAAATATTCCCGAAAAGAATAGCTGAGGGCTACTTTGATGATTACACCACATGCTTCACGTGGTGAACTTGGTTTACACAAAGAGTGTAACTCCACAATAATTTTGATAACTAAAATAAATTGCATCGAAGCGCAATTTACAAAAGAAAAACCTCGAACTGGTTACTATCACCTTACTATTAACCTGGTGGGTCAAACATTCGTATAAGCACGCGGTACTGGTCTCACAAAGTAGACCCCACGTGGGTTGAACATAAAGAAAAGTTGCTATATGAAAAATATTGTCGCGACAAGACGTTATAATCTCACGTACGTTCGCATTTAAGATTGATGATCTTGGTTAGAGTTACGGATCATCCACACGTGGTTCCACTTTACTCACAAAGTAGTGGCAAAGCAACTACCGGAAGATATTCTGAACTTCACACTCGAATTACACTGCGTTGCAATTTAAGGTAACATTAGATTTTTAGATCTAAACCTGAAATAAAGGTGATTAAATTTTCAGTTAGGCTGAACTTAAGAAATCCATTTTCCTATGGACTTAGCAAACACGCGCTTAGCCGGAGATCTTACCACTTCAGACGCTTGCAGCGGACAGACTGCCCTGGACCCCTACCGAGGGTGCTTCACCGATACAAAACGGAAGTGACCAGAGAGGCAGCTTCCTATACCAACATGACAAGGGACGGACAGGACCATACCAAGAATAGAAACCTCTTTGCTTTTAGATAGCGTAGCTACCTGTTCCGACATTGGTCCTACTGTTCTCTAGCAGACAGGCTTGTCTGCTACCATCAAGCATGCAACTAGAAATACATTTGCTCATTCATCCTTTCACACAGAAGGGAAGGGGGATGACAGTATCTTATCATATGTTGTTGTTGTTGTGGTCTTCAGTCCTGAGACCGGTTTGATGCAGCTCTCCATGCTACTCTATCCTGTGCAAGCTTCGTCATCTCTCAGTAACTACTGCAATCTACATCCTTCTGAATCTGCTTAGTGTATTCATCTCTTGGTCTCCCTCTACAATTTTTACCCTCCACGCTGCCCTCCAATACTAAATTGGTGATCCCTTGATGCCTCAGAACATGTCCTACCAACCGATCCCTTCTTCAGGTCAAGTTGTGCCACAAATTTCTCTTCTCCCCAATCCTATTCAATACCTCCTCATTAGTTATGTGATCTACCCATCTAATCTTCAGCATTCTTCTGTAGCACCACATTTCAAAAGCTTCTATTCTCTTCTTGTCCAAACTATTTATCGTCCATGTTTGACTTCCATACATGGCTACACTTCATACAAATACTTTCAGAGACGACTTCCTGACACTTAAATCTATACTCGATGTTAACAAATTTCTCTTCTTTAGCAACGCTTTCCTTGCCATTGCCAGTCTACATTTTATATCCTCTCTAATCCGACCGTCATCAGTTGTTTTGCTCCCCAAATAGCAAAACTCCTTTACTGCTTTAAGTGTATCATTTCCTAATCTAATTCCCTCAGCATCACCCGACTTAATTCGACTACATTCCATGATCCTCGTTTTGCTTTTGTTGATGTTCATCTTATATCCTCCTTTCAAGACACTGTCCATTCCGTTCAACTGCTCTTCCAAGTCCTTTGCTGTCTCAGACAGAATTACAATGTCATCGGCGAACCTCAAAGATTTTTATTTCTTCTCCGTGGATTTTAATACCTACTCCGAATTTTTCTTTTGTTTCCTTCACTGCTTGCCCAATATACAGATTGAATAACATCGGGGAGAGGCTACAACCCTGTTTCACTCCCTTCCCAACCACTGCTTCCCTTTCATGTCCCTCGACTCTTATAACTGCCATTTGGTTTCTGTACAAATTGTAAATAGCCTTTCGCTCCCAGTATTTTACCCCTGCTACCTTCAGAATTTGAAAGAGAGTATTCCAGTCAACATTGTCAAAAGCTTTCTCTAAGTCTACAAATGCTAGAAACGTAGGTTTGCCTTTCCTTAATCTGTCTTCTAAGATAAGTCGTAAGGTCAGTATTGCCTCACGTGTTCCAGTGTTTCTACGGAATCCAAACTGATCTTCCCCGAGGTCGGCTTCTACCAGTTTTTCCATTCGTCTGTAAAGAATTCGCGTTGGTATTTTGCAGCCGTGACTTATTAAACTGATAGTTCGGTAATTTTCACATCTGTCAACACCTGCTTTCTTTGGGATTGGAATTATTATATTCGTCTTGAAGTCTGAGGGTATTTCGCCTGTTTCATATATCTTGCTCACCAGATGGTAGAGTTTTGTCAGGTCTTGCTCTCCCAAGGCTGTCAGTAGTTCTAACGGAATGTTGTCTACTCCTGGGGCCTTGTTTCGACTCAGGTCTTTCAGTTCTCTGTCAAACTCTTCACGCAGTATCATATCTCCCATTTCATCTTCATCTACATTCTATTCCATTTCCATAATATTGTCCTCAAGTGCATCGCCCTTGTATAGACCCTCTATATACTCCTTCCATCTTTCTGTTTTCCCTTCTTTGCTTAGAACTGGGTTTCCATCTGAGCTCTTGATATTCATACAAGTGGTTCTCTTTTCTCCAAAGGTCTCTTTAGTTTTCCTGTAGGCAGTATCTGTCTTACTCCTAGTGAGATGAGCCTCTACATCCTTAAATTTGTCCTCTAGTTATGCCTGCTTAGCCATTTTGCACTTCCTGTCGATCTCATTTTTGAGACGTTTGTATTCTTTTTTGCCTGCTTCATTTACTGCATTTTTGTATTTTCTCCCTTCATCAATTAAATTCATTATCTCTTCTGTTACCCAAGGATTTCTACCAGCCCTCGTCTTTTTACCTACTTTATCCTCTGCTGCCTTCACTACTTCATCCCTCAAAACTACCCATTCTTCTTCTAGTGTATTTATTTCCCCCATTCCTGTCAATTGTTCCCTTATGCTCTCCTTGAAACTCTGTACAACCTCTGGTTCTTTCAGTTTATCCAGGTCCCATCTCCTTAAATTCCAACCTTTTTGCAGTTTCTTCAGTTTTAATCTACAGTTCATAATCAATAGATTGTGGTCAGTGTCCACATCTGCCCCTGGAAATGTCTTACAGTTTAAAACCTGGTTCCTAATTCTCTGTCTTACCATTATATAATCTTTCTGAAACCTGTCAGTATCCCCAGGCTTCCTCCATTTATATAACCTTCTTTTATGATTCTTGAACCATCATATACAGTATATAAAAGAAAGCGGATGTAGGTTCCGTATGAGACTGTGTGACATGAATTACATATAAACTGTGTTTTAAAGTGTAGTAGTGTGACAGATCGTTCTTGATTATGTGTAAAAGTAACACGTTCCACTGCTGTCTCCTCCCAGACAGAGTCAGAAACACCACAGTAAATTTAGAAGTGAAATGTATGCCGTAAATGACAACATATTTCAGAAATTAACATGAAAGGAGTCCAACAGAGACCATTGAACTCTTTGTAATGTTAGTGTAAATAACGCTGGGGAGATGTATTGTTGGTCCAGTAAGCACACAATAGTCCCCCGATTAGTGTGGCCGAGTGGTTCTAGGCACTACAGTCTGGAACCGCGCGACCGCTACGGTCCAGGTTCGAATCCTGCCTCGGGCATGGATGTGTGTGACGTCCTTAGATTAGTTAGGTTTAAATAATTCTGATTACCTCAGATGTCAAGTCCCTTAGTGCTGAGAGCTATTTGAACCCTTTGAGCCACACAATAGTTCAAAACATGTTCACTAGCGTATTTTTCACAATTTGATATAACGTTTTAGCCTCAACGCCAGAGCTATAATAGGGGAGCTTGCTCTCGGCTTTCATCCGTTCGTACGTGCCACCACAGTTTAAAGACGACTCGTTCAGTGGCAGCGCAGGGTATCTGTTGGCGTGACGTCACGAGACGCGACCCCAGAAAGGACAGGTCCACAGGATTTAACGCCGAGTCACAGCGGTGGTTTTCCGTTGGGAAACAAGCGTTCGTCTCGTGGACCTCAGATGACTACAAGCATTAGCTACGACTGAATTCAGCGTACAACCACCGTCAGCCCTTTCTAATAACCTCAATGACCACAGTTATTATTGTGGTCTTCAGTCCGAAGACTGGATTGATGCAGCTCTCCGTGCTACTCTATCCTGTGCAGTTCGCAGTTATTGGTCTTGCGGTAGCACTCTCGCTTCCCCCGCGCGGGTTCCCGGGTTCGATTCCCGGCGAGTCAGGGATTTTCTCTGCCTCGAAATGACTGGGTGTTGTGTGTCCTTCATCATCATTTCATCATCATTGACTTGCAAGTCGCCGAAGTGGCGTCAACTAAAAGGACTTGAAATACGGCGGCCGAACTCCCCTGGATAGGGCCTCCCGGCCAAAAGTGCCGCACGATGATATCATTTCATTTCATATCCTGTGCAAGCCTCATCTCCGAATAACTGCTGCAACTTGCGTCTTTCTAAAGGTTCTTGGTGTATTCGTCTCTTCGTCTCCCTCTACGATTTTTACGACTACTAAACTGACGATGTCTTGATATGACCACAGAACATGAGCAAATAAAGTGGAAGATAGGCGGGTCTAAAGAACCTGTACCGTCTTCCAACTTTGTAGGTCGTTAACATGTACGATGGCGCTGACAAGGGAACCTCCCCATCGCACCCCCCTCAGATTTAGTTATAAGTTGGCACAGTGGGTAGACCTTGAAAAACTGAACACAGATCAATCGAGAAAACAGGAAGAAGTTGTGTGGTACTATGAAAAAAATAAGCAAAATATACAAACTGAGTAGTTCATGCGCAAGATAGGCAACATCAAGGATAGTGTGAGCTCAGGAGTGCCTTGGTCCCGTGGTTAGCGTGAGCAGCTGAGGAACGTGAGGTCCTTGGTTCAAATTTTCCCTCGAGTGAAAAATTTACTTTCTTTATTTTCGCAAAGTTATGATTTGTCCGTTCGTTCATTGACGTCTCTGTTCACTGTAATAAGTTTAGTGTCTGTGTTTTGCGACCGCACCGCAAAACCGTGCTATTAGTAGACGAAAGGACGTGCCTCTCCAATGAGAACCGAAAACATTTCCTCCACAGGCAAACACGTCTGATATATTCTATACGACACTGGTGACGGGATGGCCGTCACATGACAGGAATGTGTTGACGACCAACCTAAAATGGTTCAAATGGCTCTGAGCACTATGGGACTCAACTGCTGTGGTCATAAGTCCCCTAGAACTTAGAACTACTTAAACCTAACTAACCTAAGGACAGCACACAACACCCAGCCATCACGAGGCAGAGAAAATCCCTGACCCCGCCGGGAATCGAACCCGGGAACCCGGGCGTGGGAAGCGAGAACGCTACCGCACGCGACCAACCTAACTTGTACACTTAGCGAATGAGTAAAAAGATTCTTCTGCCTTGCCCGATTTAGGTTTTCTTGTAGATGTTTCGATGTTTCTTTAGGTGTAGCGTCCTCATACTACGGCGCAGTTACATCGCATCGGACGGACGGACGGACGGACAGATAAAAATTGTCTGAAAATAAAAAATGATAACTTTTTACTCGACGGAAGACTTGAACCATGGACCTTCCATTCCGCAGCTGCTCACGCTAACCACCGGACCACGGCGCTCCTGGCCTTGCACTATCCTTGATGTTGCCTATCTTGAACATGGACTACTCAGTTTGTACACGTTGCTTATTTTTTTCATAGTTCCACACAACTTCTTCGAGTTTTCTCGATTAATCTGTGTTCAGATTTTCGAGGCCTATCCACTGTGCCAACTTATAACTAAATCTGAGGGGGGTGCGATGGGGAGGTCGCCTTGTGAGAATCGCCCTCCGTTATCGTTAGTAAGACGACGGCGGATCTGCGCCACCTGGTGGACACCGTCCTGGGCGTGGATGTTGAGACATACACGGTCGCAGTGCAGAGCCGTCTCGCGGACGCGCCGTGAGCGCTGTCGGCCGGTGGCTGGTAGCGCCGCGCGCAGTGTCAACGTTCCCACGGAGAGCGCCGGGAAGTGCAAATAAACAAGCAGCGCTAATTACGAGCCGCTCGCTAATTGTCGCGCGCTCGTTTGTGCCACAATATTAATTAACGGGCCCGCTGCACCCGAGCCGGCAGCTGCCGGCGTGCAGCGGCGCCTCCAAACGCCAACAGCGCTGCTCATTGTCTTTCCTCCTGCTGTCAGATTCCGCTTTGGTCTGATTTCGTGCAGGATTGGTGCCGCCTGCACTTACATAAGGTGTCGTTGCTCTCATGTCCTGCCTGATACAACAATGTGAACATTAAATTGGAGAGGTTGAAAAAATCAACCAGTATAAGCGTCTTCTTCAAAAGGTGTGATGGACTATATTACTTCATATGCTAAATAAGTACCTTGACTTTTCAAAAATGGCTCTGAGCACTATGGGACTTAACTTCTAAGGTCATCATTCCCCTAGAACTTAGAACTACTTAAACCTAACTAACCTAAGGACATCACACACATCCATGCGCGAGGCAGGATTCGAACCTGCGACCGTAGCGGCCGCGCGGTTCCAAACTGTAGCGCCTTTAACCGCTTGGCCACCACGGCCGGCACCTTGACTTTTGCTATTTGTCATATGCACGCTTGTAATCCAGATGCCATCATTGTGTTTTAATGCATACAGAACGTCTCTAAAAACAACGCTTAGTATGTTTTGTGGGAAGACACACTGATCAGTTTTGAAGACACAACCCATATCCAAAAAGGCCCGGCTTGGGCGCTGGAGAACGTAGAAGTCTTGAAAGGGTGTGCGTTTCACATTATTTCAGTAAACTCAATATGAGTAGCACATCGCGCTGTGTGCATTACAAACGGTCTCCGAACTGCGAACCTCATGTCAATGCAGAGCCTACATCGGCGCTGCTGAGCCTCATGGGCATGACCAGATACGTGCGGTTGTGTTTGAAGTATTTCAGTCACTCCATGGACTAGAGCAATAAGGTCGACTACTGACGTTACAGATGTACCATACAGTATACTCTTCAGACTACCCCACTGAAAATAACTGAGAGGTGTCAGATCTGTCGACCTTATTGGCCATGGAACTGGTCCACCCCTACCAATTTATGCGACGCTCAAGTGATTCCGCACATCGACATCGAAGTGTGCTGGGACCTCCGTCTCGCTGCAGCCACATGTCCATCCGATCATCTAGTAGCACTGTATCCAAAAGGAAAGGCAAAACATCTCTGAGAAATGTGAAGGAGATCGGTCCTGTTAGTCTGTCTGGTAGTAGATATGACCCAGTGACGTTAATATCGACCCTGCGTTGATGATATTGAATCACCTGCGCACGCTGACTTTCGTCCGTCCAAACACGTATACCGTGCAAGTTTAATATGCCGTCTCTAGTAAACGTGCATTCAACTGTGAATAGCACCAAGCTCTGGAATTATGGCTGGAGTATGCGCTGTTGTAAATACCACTGCGCAAACAACAACTCGTCGTCGGTAGTCCTCCTTCCGTAATTCCTGGACTTCCTGCGGATGGTGTGCACGGCGTTGAAGAACAACGCGCCACACGGCACTTATACTCGTGTGCAGCAGGCGTGCCACCTGCCAAGTCCTAGTGGATGCGTCCTCTTCGAACATTGTCGGCACGTCCTCCTCCAACTGTGGTGTTCGAGTGAGCGTGGATGACCCCCATCACGATTCTGCAACTACTAGAGGACAAGCAATAAACTAGGGATAGTATCTACTAGTATCAAGTACAGACTGCTACTGCTTTGCTATACAATGGGCAACGCTCAGGCAGAAAATACCTATGTGCAACTTTCCGGCTTCTGTGAGGCGTCGACCGATAGCCGCAAACATAAAATGATGTTTGTTACGTCTGTTTGGTGGAAAGCGTTCCGCAGTCTTGCAACAGCTCTCCCATTGCAGTCTGCTCTACTGTAGGCAAGCACCATGCCGGTCATTTTCGCAGCTGTGTGCTGATACATGTCGCACTGCTGTCAACAACGTAACTGCATTGGCACACAGGGTCCGCAGTAGGATGCGCTGAAGAGCTGCGTGTAGGAATATAGCGCATGCGTACGATTGTTATCAGGCTCAGTTCGTCCGTCCACAGTATACAGATGGCCAAAGAATTGCATACCGTCCATACTCAGTCACCAAAACGAATCGGAACAAACCGTGACAACCGTTCGTTCTCTGACCTCGACGCTCTCCAGCGCCCAAACTGTCCGCTTTTGGGCTGGATATGGGTTAATTCTTAAAAACCGATCAGTTTGCCTTCCTTCACGACATACTAACCGTTGTCGGTGTTTTTTTTTGGGGGGGGGGGGGGGGGGGTGACACGCTTTATAAGTCAACTTTCACCGCAACAACAGCTTTACGTTAATGGCCGACTACGCTTGGCGTTTGATCTGCACATTTGTAATACTACAGTGCTCCAATCATAAGTCATGTTGTTTAGATGAACGTTTCATATGACAAGAGCCGTTTGGCTTTATTCAATGTATTTAATCACCATGGTGACAAGATCCATTACACCTTCGGAAGAAGATAATTTTAAAACTGTCGTAAACTGGGTGAAAGGTTCCAATAAAACTTTATTTGCAGCTGGTATGCCGATTTTTTTCAACCTCTCTAAGACATGCTTAAGACCTGAACATATATTCCTCATTACTTAAGTGCAGGTTTTGGTCGAAACGGAGGTAAAAATGGATTTTTTTACATAATTGCACCCCTGAAGTACATAGATTATGCCTGAAACAGGATTTTTTGATTGTGAAAATATTTTAAAAGTTACTGCTTGTTGAATGGAACCATGCACGAACCGAAATATAGGCAGCTGTAGGTGCTCGATGAGTTATTTCAAGAAAAGATTCGACCAGTTCACGAATTTCTGTCAAATGAAGATTTTCGTAGAAGATGCACCAGCGCCAGTATTCAAAATGACAAAAAGAGCTTCCATGCGTGCATTTGGGAACTGGCACCGAAACGTTTTCATTGTAGGGTAAAAACTGTTGGAATAGGGCCATATAGTAGCTGCAGGTACAGGGTGCAACAGAATAACAGGAATATTTGAAATGAGTAGTGGCAACCATGGGCAGGTGGCAGCACCGCGGGTTCACGACAGTTAGCGAGTGAACAGTCCGCCATTTCTGTACTCACGGATCTGTGGAACGGACAACAGCGCGTGTTAGCCATAAAAATGTTTTAAGAATACAATTATAGTTTGGTAGCGTCGCAGAAGGAGTTACGACGTTTTTATAATTTAGGACCTCATGATGCCGTTCCGTCGAAACACGCGATAAAATGTTGGATTAATAACTTCGAAGAGACTGGATCTGCCCTCAAGAAGAAACCAACAGGACGACCAAGAAGTGTGCGTTCTCCAGCGAACATTGATGTTGTACGCGAGTCTGTCTTACGGAGCCCACGGCGTTCAATTCGTAAGCAAGCAGCAGTGGTTGGGATGTCACGGGAGAGTGTTCGCAGAATTCTTCATCTTGGTTTAAAATTTCATCCGTACAAACTACAGATGGTGCAACAATTGAAGGACTACGATTACCGGTTGCGGTTAGGGTTCTGTCAACAAATGATAACAAAAATAAACAATGACGATGAATTTTTAAATAAGATGTGGATGTCAGATGAGGCACATTTTCATCTCACAGGTTATGTAAATAAACAGATCTACCGTTACTGGCCAAACACAAATTCTGATGACTTCATGAGCGCCATTTACACTCTAGTAAAGTGACAGTATGGTGTGGTGTTTCATCACATGGGATTACCGGATCGTATTTTTTCGCAGATGAACAGGGAACAGTATAACTGTCAGTGCCGACCGTTACGTGGAAATGTTACGAACTTTCGATACACCTGCATTGAACAACTTTCCAAACGTTCAAGGAGCCTGGATTCAACAGGGCGGAGCGACATCACGCACTGCACGATAATCAATGACATATGTGCGAGAATTTTTTGCAACCGTGTGATCTCACGATTCGGTAATATTCCCTGGCTCCCTAGATCGCCAAATTTATCTGTTTGTGATTTTTTTCTTGTGGGGCTATATCAAGAGCAAAGTCTACACGACTCGACCAAGAACCTGGGATGAGTTAAAACAGAGAATCCGGGATGCAGTTCACAGTAACCCAGCTGAGATGTTGCAGCGGTCAGTGAGGAATCTCAGCAGCAGATTTCACGAATGTGTTCGTCCAGGAGGACGCCATGCAAAGGAAGTAATTTGTAAAAAATGATAAATGCCACCAATGTTTCGTAAATGGCAAAGTTGTAAGGTCTCAATTACTATGAATGCAGTTTCTTTCCTTCATCACGTCTAGTTTTATTGGATTGTGGAAGAGTTCCTGTTTTTCAGTGTCACCCTGTATATTCAACAAAGGCTGTTCATCTGTTCTGAAGACAATGAACGTGTTATGAATCGTCATAGGGACGAAACAGCAAAAACGTCGCGTTTCTGAAGTAGAGCAATTTGTTAACATCGTGTATAGATTTAAGTGCCAGTAACTCCTTTCTGAAAGTATTTTTATGGAGTGTAGCTATGTATGGAAGTGAAACATGGACAATAAATAGTTTAGACAAGAAGAGTACGGAAGCTTTCGAAACATGGTGCTACAGAAGAATGCTGAAGATTAGGTAGGTAGGAGGGTATAAGATGAACATCAACAAAAGCAAAACGAGGATCATGGAATGAAGTCGAATTAAGTCGGGTGATGCTGAGGGAATTAGATTAGGAAATGAGACACTTAAAGTAGTAAAGGAGTTTTGCTATTTGGGGAGCAAAACAACTGATGACGGTCGGGGTAGAGAGGATATAAAATGTAGACTGGGAATGGCAAGGAAGCGTTGATAAAGAAGAGAAATTTGTTAACATCGAGTATAGATTTAAGTGTGAGGAAGTCGTTTCTGAAAGTACACTCCTGGAAATGGAAAAAAGAACACATTGACACCGGTGTGTCAGACCCACCATACTTGCTCCGGACACTGCGAGAGGGCTGTACAAGCAATGATCACACGCACGGCACAGCGGACACACCAGGAACCGCGGTGTTGGCCGTCGAATGGCGCTAGCTGCGCAGCATTTGTGCACCGCCGCCGTCAGTGTCAGCCAGTTTGCCGTGGCATACGGAGCTCCATCGCAGTCTTTAACACTGGTAGCATGCCGCGACAGCGTGGACATGAACCGTATGTGCAGTTGACGGACTTTGAGCGAGGGCGTATAGTGGGCATGCGGGAGGCCGGGTGGACGTACCGCCGAATTGCTCATCTCGTGGGGCGTGAGGTCTCCACAGTACATCGATGTTGTCGCCAGTGGTCGGCGGAAGGTGCATGTGCCCATCGACCTGGGACCGGACCGCAGCGACGCACGGATGCACGCCAAGACCGTAGGATCCTACGCAGTGCCGTAGGGGACCGCACCGCCACTTCCCAGCAAATTAGGGACACTGTTGCTCCTGGGGTATCGGCGAGGACCATTCGCAACCGTCTCCATGAAGCTGGGCTACGGTCCCGCACACCGTTAGGCCGTCTTCCGCTCACGCCCCAACATCGTGCAGCCCGCCTCCAGTGGTGTCGCGACAGGCGTGAATGGAGGGACGAATGGAGACGTGTCGTCTTCAGCGATGAGATTCGCTTCTGCCTTGGTGCCAACGATGGTCGTATGCGTGTTTGGCGCCGTGCAGGTGAGCGCCAGGTGGAAATGGCATGGCAAGCCGTTCCACAGGACTACATCCAGCATCTCTACGATCGTCTCCATGGGAGAATAGCAGCCTGCATTGCTGCGAAAGGTGGATATACACTGTACTAGTGCCGACGTTGTGCATGCTCTGTTGCCTGTGTCTATGTGCCTGTGGTTCTGTCAGTGTGATCATGTGATGTATCTGACCCCAGGAATGTGTCAATAAAGTTTCCCCTTCCTGGGACAATGAATTCACGGTGTTCTTATTTCAATTTCCAGGAGTGTATTTGTATGGAGTGTAGCCATGTATGGAAGTGAAACATGGACGATAAATAGTTTGGACAAGAAGAGAATAGAAGCTTTCGAAATGTGGTGCGACAGAAGAATTCTGAAGATTAGATGGGTAGATCACATAACTAATGAGGAGGTATTGAACAGAATTGGGGAGAAGAGGATGTAGTGACACAACGTGTCTAGAAGAAGGGATCGGTTTGTAGGACATGTTCTGAGAAATCGAGGGATCACCAATTTAGTATTGGAGGGCAGCAGGGAGGGTAAAAATCGTAGAGGGAGACCAAGAGATGAATACACCAAGCAGATTCAGGAGGATGTAGGCTGCAGTAGGCACTGGGAGATGAAGAAGTTTGCATAGGATAAAGTAGCATGGAGAGCTGCATCAAACCAGTCTCAGGACTGAAGACCACAACAACAACAACAACAACAACAACACGTAACTAATGAGGAGGTACTAAACAGAATTTAGGAGGAGTCTGTGACACAACCTGGCTAGAAGACGGGATCGGTAGGTAGGACACGTTCTGAGACATCAAGGGATCACCAACTTAGCATTGAAGGGAGGCGTGGAGAGTAAAAATCGTAGAGGGAGACCAAGAGATGAATACACTAAGCAGATTCAGAAGGCTGTCTGTTATAGTAGTTACTTGAAGAGTCTTACACCGGTTAGAGTATCATGGAGAGGTGCATGAAACCAGTCTCTGGACTGAAGACCACACCACCAACAACAACAACAACAACTGGAAGTAACGATCGGTGAGCGGCTTGAGTTGGAAACGGATTGCCGAAAGAAACTTGTGGAGTCTCGACTTCGCACTGTTGACCATTTTCAAGGTCAGAAGCATTAGTGTGATGTCTCCTGAGTTTGTACAGCTTTCGATCCGGTGTGCTTGTATGAATTTATTTGTTGGTGGGAGGTGTACGGGACGCGTCCCGTGGTGTCGCGCTGCCTGGCCAGCGCGACCTAAATCCGCGGCGTGCTCAGCTGGCTGCTTGCCGCTAGGGCGGCTTGGCGGGCGCAGCAGCCAGGAAGCGGGCGGCGCTGCTATTCTGCCGCGTGGTGTCGGCGCCGCGGAGCCTGATCCGGGCCTGCCTGCCCGCTGCCCGCGCGTGGGATGAAAAGGGCCGCCGCCGCCGCGTCTCGGCCCAATTCCCGCGGGACCGCGCCAGCCCGGCATTCCTCTGGGCCCGGCGCGGTGGAGCAGCAAGAGCACGAGGAAAGCCGCCTTGCCGTACTAGCGACCCGCGGCTGATCTCTGCATCCACATGCTACTTCATTAACAAGTAAATCAGCTACGTCACAGTACATTCATCCGATTTTACTAGGCCAGTCTGGTCAGGACAACCACAGCTCACAGACACTTTGAATAACAAAACAGCACTCCACACTCAATAACCATTCAAATTATCATAAAAATAAGGAGGAGAACTGCGTACCATCACGTTTCCGACTTTCATAAAGGTCGGATTGTAACCTATCGTGATTGCGGTTTATCGTATCGCGACATTGCTGCTCGCGTTAGTCGAGATCCAATGACTGTTAGCAGAATATGGAATCGATGGGTTCAGGAGGGTAATATGGAACGCCGTGCTCGATCCCAACTGCCTCGTATCACTAGCAGTCGAGACGACAGGCATCTTATCCTCATGACTGTAACGGATCGTGCAGCCACGTCTCGATCCCTGAGTCAACAGATGGGGACGTTTGCAAGACAGCAACCATCTGCACGAACAGTTCGACGACGTTTGCAGCACCATGGACTATCACCTCGGAGACCATGGCTGCGCTTACCCTTGACGCTGCATCACCGACAGGAGCACCTGCGATGGTGTACTCGACGACGAATCTGGGTGCACGAATGGAAAAACCTCATTTTTTCGGATGAATCCAGGTTGTGTTTACAGCACCATGATGGTCGCATCCGTGTTTGGCGACATCGCGGTGAACGCACATTGGAAGCGTGTATTCGTCATCGCCATACTGGCGTATCACCCGCCGTGATGGTATGGTGTGCCATTGGTTACGAGTCTCTGTCACCTCTTGTTCGCACTGACGGCGCTTTGAACAGTGTACGTTACATTTCAGATGTGTTACGACCCGTGGCTCTACCCTTCATTCGATCCCTGCGAAACCCTACATTTCAGGATAATGCACGACCGTACGTTGCAGGTCCTGTACGGGCGTTTCTGCATACAGAAAATGTTCGACTGCTGCCCTGGCCAGCACATTCTCCAGATCCCAAGTGCCCAGTATCACTAGCAGTCGAGATGACAGGCATCTTATCCGCATGGCTGTAACGGATCGTGCAGCCACGTCTCGATCCCTGAGTCAACAGATGGGGACGTTTGCAAGACAACAACCATCTGCACGAACAGTTCGAGCCATTTGCACGAAACGTTCGACCAATTGAAAACCTCTGGTCAATGGTGGCCGAGCAACTGGCTCGTCACGATAAGCCAGTCACTACTCTTGATGAATTGTGGTATCGTGTTGAAGCTGCATTGGCAGCTGTACCTGTACACACCATACAAACTCTGTTTGACTCAATGCCCAGGCGTATCAAGGCAGTTACTACGGCCAGAGGTGGTTGTTCTGGGTACTGATGTCTCAGTATCTATGCACCCAAATTGCGTGAAAATGTAATCGCATGTCAGTTCTAGTATATTTGTCCAATGAATACCCGTTTATCATCTCCATTTCTTCTTCGTGTAGCAATTTTAATGGCCAGTAGTGTATAGCAATTAAAAAGTAAAAAATGATGAGGTGTTTCTAAAAGCTGCATAGCTGTATGGAGGTGCTTTATGCGCAAATACGTGCCTCACGCCAGTACAGACGCTTCTTCAACTTGACACTGGTGAGCCGAAACTTTATGACCACCTGCTTGTGTGTACTTCTTTGGAACGAAACACGTCACTGATTCTACGTATGAGGGATCCGACAGTTTGATGGTAGGTTTGTGGAGGAATGTGGCATTAGATATCTACACACAGGTCATGTAATTCGCGTAAATAATAGGCCGCTTATTTGCACCCGCGGTGATGGCACCCGATAGCGGTCCCTATGGGTTCCATAGGATTTACATCAGGCGAATTTAATCGCGGAGACATCAACGTAATTTTATTATGCCGGCCGGAGTGGCCGATCGGTTCTAGTCGTTACAGCCTGAAACCGCGCGACCGCTACGGTCGCAGGTTCGAATCCTGCCTCGGGCATGGATGTGTGTGATGTCCTTAGGTTAGTTAGGTTTAAGTAGTTCTAAGTTCTAGGGGACTGATGAGCTCAGCAGTTAAGTCCCATAGTGCTCAGAGCCATTTGAATTTGAAGTTTATTATAATGCTCTTCAAACCACTGTAGCACCGTTCTCGCTTCGAGGCACGGACAGTTATACTGCTGGAACATGACTTCGCCGTCGGGATAGACATCAAGCATGCAGGGATGCAGGTGGATAGCAGCTGTCAGCGTGTCTTCGATTACTACCGCAAGTCCCACGCAAGCGCAGGAGAATGCATCCCCAAGTATAATGCTGCTCCTATCAGCCTGTGTTCGTGGCTTGCTGCGCGTTTCGAGCCGTTCACCTCAATGACGGCTTTTGTGGGGACACCAACGACCTAGTGTAGCAAAATTGTGATTCATCCGAAGAGCCGACACGTTTCCATTGGACGGCAGTCGAATCTTGATGACCCCGTGTTCATTCCAATCGTAAATGACGATGTCGTTGGGTCGACATGTAAACAAGTAGAGATGATGTGCTCTATGTTTAAAAATGTACGATGAACAGTGTGATCCGAAACACTTCTGCGTGTACCAGCATTGTGCCCTTTCGGCAGAGATGCCACAGATCACCATCTATCTAACTTTACAGAGTAAACAAGCATCCGAACCTCACATTTTGTGAAAAGTCGTGGACGTCCAACCATTTAGTGCGTAGTAGTAGTTTTACTGTCTTTATACCTGTTTCCGTAGATGCTGACGGCGGTAGACCGTTAACATTCAATCAACTTCGCCGTTTTCGTGATGCTCGTTCACAGGCTCTGTGTAAATATAATCTGCCCTTTGTCAGAGTCGCTCATCTCAGTGGATTTCCCCATTTGCAGCCCATATCTTCGATAACGTGATCCCTCGTTCTTGTCTGCTCCGGTTACATACTTTTCCTACCGCGTGACTTGCTCGCAACGCTATCCCTCGCATTCGGGAGGACGACGGTTCAATCCCGCGTCCGGCCATCCTGATTTAAGTTTTCCGTGATTTCGCTATATCGCTCCAGGCAAATGCCGGCATGGTTCCTTTGAAAGGGCACGGTCGACTTCTTTCCCCGTCCTTCCCTAATCCGATGAGACCGATGACCTCGCTGTCTGGTCTCCTTCCCCAAACAACCCAACCCAACCCTACCAGGCGGCATCCAACGTCGCGCTGGGCAGTGGTCATCATGTTTTGACTGATAGGAGTGTAGTGAGTACACTATTTCAATAACGTAGATGGACAATTACGGAAGTTATCCACGTTAAGGAGTCAAACCACATTGGTGGGTTGTCATAATAAAGTTGATTACACGCAAGAGCTGTTTGTCAAAATGTACAAAGCATGACTGCGGAATGAGCTAGGCCGGATAACACTCGGTAGGACATATTATATGATCCGGTAGACACCAACTGTATGAAACCAATGTAAAGAACACTTACAATCCCGTCTCATGCACATGCTTCCGCTTTATTGCTAACAGGCCGCAGTGGTGTAAGCAGCCTGTGGAGACTAGCAATGCGCTGGCCCCGTAAGCTGGGACTCCGTAATTGTCCATCTTCATTATAGATATGTAACCGTTGTAATCCTGAAGATGAGTATATATTGACGTGAAACCGGTAGCTCCGAATAAAGCACCTTCATACAGCTATGCGGCATTTGGGAACATTTCATCATCTTGACTTTTCAGTTGTTATAATTTGAGTCGTTATTGAGTTGTGGGTGTTATTATTGTTATTCACAGACCCGTATTTCCCAGCCTGCTGGTAATTACTTCCTGTGGGATGAAATGAAATTTTCTGATGTTTCTAATGTATTTCGGTCACGAAACTTAATTATTTTTAAAAGATCATTAATATTATCACCATTCCGTTAGACTGTAATTCCGATTACCTAAATTGGTAGTAATTACATTTTTTAAGAATACTACCATTAACGCGTGACACGATATGGTGGAGGTTGTTAGAGCTTATGAAAACAAATGTATGAATATGTTCTTCCTCACATAGTCCACCGACTGCACGCGTATTCTCTACTTCCTACCATGCATCTATGATAGTAAAACCCAGGCACATAAACCATATGCGCTTAAATATCAGCCGGCCGAAGTGGCCGTGCGGTTAAAGGCGCTGCAGTCTGGAACCGCAAGACCGCTACGGTCGCAGGTTCGAATCCTGCCTCGGGCATGGATGTTTGTGATGTCCTTAGGTTAGTTAGGTTTAACTAGTTGTAAGTTGTAGGGGACTAATGACCTCAGAAGTTGAGTCCTATAGTGCTCAGAGCCATTTTTTTGCTTAAATATCTGCTGAAGACGCCTGCTACGAGTTGTAGCTAGTTCCCACAATGGACCATAAACTGCTTCATTATTCATTTCGTAACAGAACAACGAACTAATAACAGCACAATGCAGCAGGAATTAAGTAACGGTTACTACACTACTGTAGGGGCTACACTGTACTAGTACAACTACGACTACTATAATTATAATTATTATTATTGTTATTATTATTTGTGACACTGTTCATACAGAAAGCATTTGCAGCCTGAAGTCATCGAATTTCTGGAATTTCAGACGTAAGGAATCTAGCATTCGAGTGATTTTTTCGAATATCTCTGATTACTCACAGGGGCAATGGTTCCACAAAGACTGGGAGCCACTGTACTAGACTGTGTCTCCCATCAACTTCTGGGGAGATCAGTTGGCATTCAGGGGAAATCTAGGAACACCTGAGATAGTACTTCACCCTAAAACTTACCTTCTAAGGCAGGTTAAGGAAAGGCAAACCTACCTTTACAGATTTTCTAGATTTGGAGAAAGCTTTGGACTTTGTCGACTGGAATACGCTCTTTGAAATTCTGAAGGTAGCTGGGATGAAATACAGGGAGCGAAGGGCTGTTTACAACTTGCACAGAAACCAGACGACAGTTGTAAGAGTCGAAAGATATGAAAGGGACGCAGTAGTTGAGAAGGGCATGAGACAGGATTGTAGCCTATCACAGATGTTATTCAATCCGTACATCGAGCAAGCAGCAAAGAAAACAAAAAAGTAGGAATTGAAGTTCAGGAAGAAGTAGTAAAAACTTCGTGGTTTGCCGATGACATTGTAAGGGCCTGGAACATAAGTTGAACGGAATGGACAGTGTCTTGAAGGGAGAATGTAAGATGAACATAAACGAATGCAAATTAAGGCTAAGGGAATGTACTCGAGTTAAATCAGGCGATGCCGAGCGAATTAGATTACGAAACAAGACACTAAAAGTAGTTGATGGTTTTCGCTATTTGAGCAATAAAATAATTGCTAATGACTGAAGTTGAGAGGATATGAAACGTAGACTAGCAATGGCAACAAAATCGTTTCGGAACAATAGAAATTTTTTTAACGTCGAATATGTATTTAAGTATTTGGAATCGCCGGCCGCTGTGGCCGAGCGGTTCTAGGCGCTTCAGTCCGGAACCGCGCTGCTGCTACGGTCGCCGGTTGGAATCCTGCCTCGGGCATGGATGTGTGTGATGTCCATAGGTTACTTAGGTTTAAGTAGTTCGTAGTCTATGACCTCAAATGCTAAGTTCCATAGTGTTTAGAGCCATTTTTATTAGGAATTCTTTTCGGGAGGTAGTTGTTTTGGAATGTAGCCCTGTAAGGATGTGAAACGTGAGCAAGAAACGATTGAGACTATAAAAGAACAGAAACTTTTGAAATGTGGTGCTACATCTACATTTACATGGATACTCTGCAAATCACATTTAAGTGCCTGGCAGAGGGTTCATCGAACCACCTTCACAATTCTCTATTATTCCAATCTCGTATAACGCGCGGAAAGAATGAACACCTATATCTTTCCGTACGAGCTCTGATTTCCATCATTTTAACGTGGTGATAGTTTCTCCTGATGTAGATTGGTGTCAACAAAATATTTTCGCATTCAGAGGAGAAAGTTGGTGTTCGGAATTTCTTGAGAAGATTCCGTCGCAAGGAAACACACCTTTCTTTTAATGATTGCCACTCCAATTCACATATCATGTCTGTGACACTATCTCCCCTATTTCGCGATAATACAATACGAGTTGCCCTTCTTTGTAGTTTTTCGATGTATTCCGTCAGTCCTATCTGGTAAGGATCGCACACCGCGCAGCAGTATTCTAAAAGAGGACGGACAAGTGTAGTGTAGGCAGTCTCCGTAGTAGACCGGTCATATTTTCTAAAGTGTCCTGCCAACAAAACGCAGTCTTCGGTTAGCCTTCCCCACAACATGTCTGTGTGTTCCTTCCAATTTAAGTTGTTGGTAATTGTAATTCCTAGGTATTTAGCTGAATTTACGGTCTTTAGATTTGACTGATTTATCGTGTAACCGAAGTTTAACGAATTCCTTTTAACACTCATGTAGATGTCTTCACACTTTTCGTTATATAGGATCACAAAATCGTTCTGCAATCTGTTTTAATCTTGTGATGACTTTATTAGTCGATAAACGACAGCGTCATCTGCAAACAACCTAAGACGGCTGCTCATATTGTCTCCCAAATCGTTTATATAGATAAGGAACAGCAAAGGGCCTATAACACTACGTTGGGGGCCGGCAGAAAGCACTTCTGTTCTACTCGATGACTTTCCGTCTATTACTACGAGGTGTTGACCCCTCTGACAGGAAATGACAGAGTCAGTCACATAACTGAGACGATATTCCAGAAGCATACAATTTCATTACAAGCTGCTTGTGTTGAAGATTTGATGAGTAGATCGTGTAACGAATGAGTTATTCGGAGATGGGGCTTGCACAGGGTAGAGTAGAGTGGAGAGCTTCATCACACCACTTTTCGCACTCAACACCGCAACAACTTATCTTCTACGTTAATGAAGATAGAAACTTGGGACTGCAAACTTTGAATTTTATAGAGAACCGTCCTATTTTACAAGATACGTCTTCTGGCTGCATGAACATGCAACCTTGGGTAACTTTTAACATTTACGTTTAGGATCACAAATGTTCTTTACGCTCTTCACCGAACGCACGTTAAATATCAAGACGACAGTCAAGTTCATCCCATAATTTTGCGAGCATGTCTGGATTACTGCATTCACGTCCCTTACGTTGAATGCATTGTGATGTAGAAGGTGTAGTACGTTCGACTTAACCAACTCCGTCTAGTTTTAAATGAATTCACCTTGTAAGTAGGCTGTTTAGTTTTTTATGTTGGTAACGCCACGTAGCGCTCTGTATGAAAATCACTGACTGTGCTGTGTGGAGTCTGTGGCTGGTTGGCATTGTTTGTATATTCGCTATTGTAGTGTTGGGCAGTTGGATGGGAACAGCGCGTAGCGTTGTGCAGTTGGAGATGAGCCGCCAGCAGTGGTGGACGTGGAGAGAGAGAGATGCCAAAGTTTTGAGAGGTTGCTATAAGCGGACGATCTGGACGTGTGTCCGCCAGAAAAAGGAAATTTGTAGAGATGGATGTCATGAATCTATAGATATATATATATGATGACTTTTGAACACTATTAAGGTAAATACATTATTTGTTCTCTATCAAAATCTTTCATTTGCTAACTATACCTATCAGTAGTTAGTGCTTTCAGTAGTTAGAATCTTTTATTTAGTTCAAATGGCTCTGAGCACTATGCGACTTAACTTCTGAGGTCATCAGTCGCCTAGAACTTAGAACTAATTAAACCTAACTAACCTAAGGACATCACACACATCCATGCCCGAGGCAGGATTCGAACCTGCGACCGTAGCGGTTGCTCGGCTCCAGACTGTAGCGCCTAGAACCGCACTTTTATTTAGTATTGGCGCTCGCTGTATTGCAGTAGTTCGAGTAACGAAGATTTTTGTGAGGTAAGTGAATCATGAAAGTTATAGGTTATTGTTAGTCAGGGCCATTCTTTTGTAGGGATTATTGAAAGTCAGATTGCCTTGCGCTATAAATTGTGTGTCAGTTTAGTGATGATCAGAATAAGTTTAGGGAAAACTGTTTGAGGACGTTGAGCTTTGCGCAGCTGTTTGAAAATCAAATAACGCAAGAGGTTTTCCAGCAATGTCAGTCATAATTTTTCTAAGGGAACGTTTCAGCCTGTCCAAGCGCCTCTTCTTACTATGTTATCGGCATCTGGATTAAGGACACTTTTGGAATAGAACGAGAGAGCGAACGAGGAAGACCCCTACCGACAGTGGTGTCCTGGATTTTCCGCGCTTGGACTTTCCGACCCGTGACGTCAAAGTGGTGTTTGCAACCACAGATATTTTAGCCTTGACTTTTTCGACTGCGAAAGCAACCCGCAAGAGTAGACGAGGCTCTGGTCCGAAATATCTTATGAATTTGTTGAAACGAATTTTGTGAAACTTTCTGCGGAACATTGCCACAAAGTTGAGAAGTCAAATTAAGTTGTAGTATAAGTTGTCACACGCTGCATATTGGCAAATATAAATCACGTAGTTCGTTTATTGTATGTGCGATAATTTGTTACAATGCTAGATCATATCAACACCTTTCGCCTCTCGCCGTAAAAAGCAGAGCACTGTGCACTTTTAAATGTAGTTAACAGAAACGTTGAAAAGTTCTTCGATTTTATGCCGAACGTTATTTATGATATGTGTTGTAGTCAAACATGGATCACACTATGAAATGTAGATTCAAAAAGACTTTTCGTACTACAACTGCCTATGCATCACTACGTGGTATGTTTTGATATTTGCGTATTTGAGATCTGCTGCTACAAAAGAAAAATGTTCAAATGTGTGTGAATTTCTAAGGGAACAAACTGTTGAGGTCATCGGTCCCCCTAGACTTACACACTGCTTAAACTAACTTATGCTAAGAAAAACACACATATTCATGCCCGAGGGAGGACTCGAGCCGCGCATGGTTAGCTGAGCGGTCTGAGGCGCTGCAGTCATGGACTGTGCAGCTGATCCCGACGGAGGTTCGAGTCCTCCCTCGGGCATGGGTGTGTGTGTTTGTCCTCAGGATAATATAGGTTAAGTAGTGTGTAAGCTTAGGGACTGATGACCTTAACAGTTAAGTCCCATGATATTTCACACACATTTGAACATTTGGAGGACTTGAACCTCCGACTGTAGTGTACAAAAGAAACAGGACGACTTAGATGTATGGCAGCTGCTGAGAGGACGTGAATAAGATACACGTGTAATAGTGTGGAAAACTGCGTAATAATACTGATACAATCCTTTAAGATTTAAGCATAAAGTAATAATTATTGAAGGTATTCGCAGATATACCTCTTCTTTTATTCGCGAAGTAACTATTGCGGCCGATTTCCGCATCCGCCAGATATATCAGTTATTGCGTAGCGATAAGGTCTAAACGCGGAGGATCGCTGAGGAGTGAGACATTTTTCTAAGTGTTTTTACGACGGGCTGAACTGCTCTTGGAACGTAAAGGAAACTGTTGCTGCCTGTTTCCAGTCGCTCGCCAAGCAGCATTATGACGAATAAACATCTAGCAAGTGCGGCATAGGCCAGCGCAGAGTCAAAGGTCGATAATCAGAGATTGTTGCCGCAGGATTTAGGGGATTAGCTAGAACCGTGTTAAAGTAGTCATCAGAAATGTTAGCATAAGAGGGAACGTCTGTTCCCGTTTTGTATCTGTCTGTTACTGGCGACCAGAAGACAGTACGGATAGAAATTCCTGGAGGCGTAATTATTGTGTGCGACCGAGATCCTTGTCTTGTGCAGACCTCTCCGCTACACACGGGAAGTGCTCAGTACGTTCATTGTGCAGAATTTTAAAATTCAGCCCATGACTTGCAAAGACATGCCGGGAAACAATTGGGAAAATGTTTCTGTTGTTGACAGCCTGTCTGACGTACATGATTTTGAATACTGTATCAACAAAGTACCGCAGGGCACAGACATATCAAGTAACTATCGGGGCACATCGTTTTCAGGCGATATGAAGTGGAACGAAATAACAAGATCAGAAGTAGAGTAGACTACTTAAATTTATTGGTAGAGATCTGTTAAAGCTTAATGCCGCTGCAAAGGAGACCGCGTGACAATTTTGTGCGACCTATTCTCGGACAGACCTCGAATGTTTCGGATTCTCACCAGGTCAGATTAGAGGAGGACACTGAAGAAATTCATGGGCATGCTGCTAAATTTGTAACAGGTGGTTCATTCATTACGAGACAGTTACAAGAGCTGTTCAGGGGTGTTAGAGCGGAACATTTGGAAGAAAGAATTAATCTCTTCTCGCGTATCGTTATTAGGGAAGATTAATACCGAAGTGAAGCCACTGTCAAAAAGAGATGGTTTGAACATAGCTTTACTAAGTGTGGACTGTTAGTAGATCGTACAGGGAGTGCACAAAATATGGCAAGGCGAAAAACGCAACACATTACCGAGCCTGAAACTGTGTTAGGCATCAGAACGGTTTCCAATCGTCCCGGAGCTGATAAACACTGGACGTGTGTGTGTTCTTTTTTTTTTTTTTTTTTTTTTTCAGGTAACTATGATGTAGGCGGATAGCGATAACGCACCCTTCTCTCCCAGGTAGACCACAAAGGCTCAATAAAACTGAGATGTACTGACTGTGGTGGCCAAGGGAGATGCGATAATTCATCCACGTGCTCACAAATCCAGACGTGGACGATGCGAGCTGCGTGACAAGCGGCACTGTCGTCTTGGTACACAGCATCAGCACTGGGAAACAAACGTTGTAACATGGGATGGACCTGATTAGTCAGAATGGTCACATAATCCGTCGAAGTAATGCGACCATGCATAGTAACCATGTAATGTGGCTGCCCAAATTGTCAGCGAACGGCCGCCACGTTTCACTCTTGGGGCATAAACTCGACCAAAAGTTGGAAGTGTGAAACAAGACTTACTTGTCCAATTGACGTTCTTCTGTTGCTCCACAATCCATGTTTTATGGCTTGGTCACCACGTTCTGCTGCTACGGGCACTTGGATTGCTACGAGTGGTTTCCGAATTCCAGCTCGCCCTGCAGTTCCCAGCTTAGAGAGCCCCCTTTGTGATGTTTAGGACCTAACTGGGTTCACAAGTACAACTTCGGGTTCTGCAGTGACTTTCGCAGATGTCGTCCTCTTATTATTCGTCACAGTCCTATCCAGCAACCCATTCTATGAGCATAAACGGTTTGCCCACGTTCGAATTCAGATAGCTCCGAGATAATAGTCGGGTATATATTTATTCCAGTCTTCTATTAATCCACCTCCTACATCCCACACACTACCAATCTCCTTCTGCCCCTTTGTCTGACCATCTTCTCCTTGCCTCTTTCTGTTTATCTGTCGTCCCTCCCTCAGTCCACCTGCTCCTCTCCCCTCTTTCCATCTTCTTCCCCTATCTAATTCAGTCTCTTCCTCCCCCTCTCTTTGTTCATCTCCTCCTCCCGCCTCTACCTGTCCATCTCCTCTTCTTTTCTTTCTCTGTCATCCTCTTCCTATCCTCTTTCTCTGCCCATTTCCCTCTCCCCTCTCTCTGTCTGCCTCTTTCCTCCCTACCTGTGTCCATCTCCTCCCGCCCCTTTCTCTCTGCACATTGTCACCCACCTCCCAATAGGAAGCTGGTGGTTCTTATCCGCACAGTATTTCTTGCCAGATCGTAATTAATATGTGTACCAAATTTGATTCAAATTCGTTCCAGCAGTTTCGGGTGAGTTTTTTACCCTTGGCTTTGCCCGCGAACGCACATGTGAAATTCGTTTCACATGTATTTAACGTATTTGAACTATTTGTCGTACGATGACGCTGTTTTGCAGGTACATTCGGTGGTGTAAGTGTCAACTGTCTGCGAGATGTGTTGTGATTAGAGATAGTGGCAAAGAAGTAATAAATGTAAACGTCATGCATGACGTGGCAGTTTTTCACGCATCTCAGTGTTTATGACATCATAGCTCGTGAACTATCTCTCGTTCAATAATATTATTTTGCTGGTATATTCAGTAGTATATTTGAATATTGTCTGCAAAATATGTCGCGAATACAGTCTGTAGTAAGCCGGCCGCGGTGGTCTAGCGGTTCTAGGCGCTCAGTCCGGAACCGCGCGACTGCTGCAGTCGCAGGTTCGAATCCTGCCTCGGGCAAGGATGTGTGTGACGTCTTTAGGTTAGTTAGGTTTAAGTAGTTCTAAGTTCTAGGGGACTGATGACCACAGATGTTAAGTCCCATAGTGCTCAGAGCCACAGTCTGTAGTAAAGAAGTAATTAATTAAAACGTCATGCTTCATGCGGCAGTTTTGTGCATACATATATACGTACATCCATTTTTATAATATGTATGGATTAAAACACATTTTACAGATGAACTATGTGACTGAGATTTAACAGTTCGCAAGATGTGACAGCAGCTTACAATGTGACCTCATTTGACTTCTTAAAATTACAAATAATTTATCTTGTGTGTGCACAACCCTACCCATGATCCTTTGAGAACGTCATTGCAATCACACGGTATAAAAATGATAAAATGAAATATGATTTCAAAGCGTGAGTAGCAGCGTTCACCAACTGGGCTCAATTAGAAAAAGGAGTAAGATTCGGCTGTTGGCTGTCTCTTACCGTTTTTAACCTGTGCTTAGACAATGCGATTGCGTACTGCCCGCTAAATGACAAGAGTGTAAAAACTGGAGGTAAATTTGATGCTGATATTTGTAGACGACATTGCCCTTCTATTAATGCAAGTAAAAGACTTGCAAGAAATAGTTGGGCTAAAAGAAAGAACCATGGAACTAAAATAAATATAATTACGGAACTACAATGAAATAAAAAGGCAAAAGTAATGCTGAATGGAGAGATATTAGAACATGTGCAGAGGTTAAGTATTTAGGAAGCAGAATAGAAAGCGGCTGGAAGTGCAACGCATTATTAAAGCCAGAATAACGCTTGTGAAAGAGGTATTTAGTAAGGAACGGAGAGTTTCCTACACCATTATATACAAAGATTTGAGGAAAAGTCTGATAAAGTGGTTTGTATGGTATGTCCTCCTGTATGGTGCTGAAAAGTGAACAGTGAGGAAGAAAGATAGAAAAAACTAGATACTTTTAAGATGTGAATTTCACAAAGAGCGGAAAAACATTGAATGGAGAGCGTGAAATATGAGTAGATACTGAGCAGTGTGGGAGAACGGAGACTACCAGCGATTGCAATAAAAAAGGGGAAAGAAGCTGGATAGAAAAAGAAAGTAGGGGCGTGTAAAACAGTCTTTCAAAAATATGTGGAAGCTAAGAGGAGGCAACGGTGAAGAAAACTGCACATTTTCTGGAATTTTCCATCGTCGGTATTCTGTCTATATTGACACGATCCGTCTGGAATTTGTCTTCTGTGTCAACTTCTTCATCTAAGAGAAGCACTTGCACTCAACGTCCTCCATTATTGGTTGAACGTAATCCAATCTTCGCCTTTCTCTAGAGATTTTACACTGTACGTCTCCGTCTAATAACGTGGAAGTTATTCGTTGATGTCGTAATGTATGTCCTTTCATCTTGCCCCTTCTTCTTGGTAATACATTCTACACGTTCCTCACCTCACCGATCCAGTGAGAACCTCGTCATTTCTTATCATACCAGTCCCCCGTAATCTCCATTACATCTCAAAAGCTTAGATTCTCTTTTATTCCCCACAGCCCATGCCTCATTTACATCCAACGGTGCGTTTCAGACGTACATTACCAGAAGTTTCTTGTTCAAATGTAGGCCGATGTTTGATACTAGTGTTATTTTGGCCAAGAACACTCTCGTGGCCTGTGCTAGTCTACTTTCCATGTCCTCGTAGCTTCGTCCGTCATGTGTTATTTTCATTCCAAGGTGGAGAACTCCATCAATTCGCCTGTTTCGTGGTACCCAATTTTGATGTTAAGTTTATCACTAATCTCAGTCCTGCTACATCCCGTTACTTCACTTTCGTTTTCTTTCGGTTTATCCTCAATCCGTAGTGTGTGCTCACCAAACTGTTCATTTCACTCAACAGGTCCCGCAAATCTTCCTCATTATCATTGAGGATAGCATTGTCATCAGCCTGTCGTATCATTTACAACCTTTTTCCCCGAATTTGAATCCCACTTCCGGACCTTTCTTTTAAATTTCGTCATTTCTTCTTCGATGTATGCAGGGTGTCCCAAAAACACACTTACAACACTTATTACGTTGTGCTGGAAGGCAGATTGATCGGTCTTAGAGAAGGGACCCATATTCGAAAACGCACTGCTTGGGCGCTGGAGAGCGTCGAAGTCTGAGATGGGTGTGCGTCCCACGTTACGTCAGTAAACTCAGCATGACTAGCACATAGCGCTCTCTACATTACTTAGAGCTCCGTATCTCCCACGTCATTGCAGAGCCTACATCGGCGGTGCTGAGCCTCATGCACACGAGCCAATACGTGCGGTTGTCTTTGATGTATTCCAATCGCTCCGTGGACTCGAGCAACAAGATGCTCCGCTACAGGTACGCCATAAA
Source organism: Schistocerca serialis cubense (assembly GCF_023864345.2). NCBI lineage: Eukaryota > Metazoa > Arthropoda > Insecta > Orthoptera > Acrididae > Schistocerca > Schistocerca serialis. The sequence continues at coordinate 493,585,071 of NC_064641.1, read as the reverse complement.
CCATGCTGTTCGTACTATCCCACAGAAAACAGTGGAGAGGTGTCAGAACTGATGACCATGCTGGCCAGGGAACTGGTCCCCTCCTACTAATCGATTGACTGGGCTATGTGGCGTTGAAGTGATTTCGCACATCGACATCAATCTTTGCTGGAGCTAAATGTGAGGTAGATCTGTCCTGTTAGTCTGCTTGGCAGTAGATATGGGCCAATGATATGATCACGAATTATCGCGGCCCAGATGTTAATACCGGCCCTTTGTTAGTGATTTTGAACCATCTGCACACGCAGACTTTCTTCCGCCCAATGCCGCCTCTAGTAAACGTACATTCATCCATAAATAGCACCAAGCTCTGGAAATGTGGCTGGAGTATGCATTGCTGTAAATACCACTGCGCAAACCGTACCCGTCGTGGGTAGCGCTCCTCCGTAATGCCTGGAATTTCTGCAGATGGTGTGCATGGAACCTGTGTTCGTGTGAAAAACGCCACATGGCACTGTTCTACCCGTCTGTGTCACATGCCGAGTGCTGGTGGCTGGGTCCCCTTCGAACGTTATCCTCTTCCAACTGTATTGTTCGAGCCGAGCGTAGACGATCCGCATGACGTTTCAGCACCTACCAGAGGACAAGCAGTAGACTGAGCATAGTATTCTGAAGTACCCAGTATAAAGTGCTACATTTGTGTTCAGTGGACACATCTCAGGGAGAAAGTACCTAAGTGCGACTTTCCAGCTTCCCTGAGGCGTCGCTCGATGGACGCGAACGTGAAATGATGTGAGATACGCTTGTTTGGAAAACTTACAATCTCACCGCAGCCCTCCCACTGCAATCCGCTTTGCCACATGCAAACTCCGCGTCAGTCATTTCGGCAGCTGCGTACTGGTACCTGTCTCACTGCTATTAACAATCTTACTGCGCTGGCAGACCACACAAGTCCCACAGAAGGATGCGCTAAATGGCTGAATGGAGGAATGTACCACATGCACAGGGTTGTTATTAGGTTCAGGTCGTCCATTTGCAATACACAGATGGATAAACGGTTGCGTACCTTCCGTATTGAGATCAGAACAAACCGTCACAACCGTTCTTTCTCGTACTTCGACGCTCTCCAGCGCCGAATCCCTGCGTTTCTGGATATGGGTTCCTTCTCGAAAACCGATCAGTTTGCCTTCCTGCACAACATACTAACCATTTTCGATGTTTCTTTTAGGTTTAAGTAGTTCTAAGTCAAGGGAACCGATGACCTCAGATGTTAAGTCCCATAGTGCTTGGAGCCATTTGAACCATTTGATAGGTTCAGAAAACGTGACAGAAAAATGATGTAGCGTACACAAAGAGATCTAGGGATTATGGTTACTAAAACAGAACCTCACATTCTCCTTCCCGACTGTGGCTTTTCTAAACGGACCGTCGCAGTCAGGGTAGAGTGGCGGCAGACGTGTGAGCTGTACCCCCTCGTTTCAGTGAGCAGCCCGCAATCTCCGTCAGTTCCCTGTTGTGTCACGAACGGGTCGCGTGCCGCGTGGCGGGAGGTTCCGCGTTGCACAACGCGCGGCCCGAACCTTGGCCGTGGTATGGCGTGGCGACGCGCCAGCCGGCGCCGATCTTCCCGCAGGCCTTCCGTGGGCCCGTCGCCATGGCAACAGGCGGTCGCCCGCCGCCGTGTGGGTCAAGGGCGCGCGTTGCGGTGGACCACCGTCCTGCAGGCGCCTCCGAGGCGCACCGCTGCAGACTGGCTGGACGCTCCAGACAGCAGGTTGAACGGCAACAACAGAAACAGGTCCAGAAAGTGGTGTAGCCTTAAGTAGGCTGCACGTATTATGTACATTGGAGGTAGCGGGTGGAGAAAAGAAAGTAAAAGGAAGGAAATATTGGTGTCACCTGCATCGGGACTTTATGCAGGATCAGCGGCGACGAATGAAAATGTGTGTCAGACCGGTATTCGAACCCGGGATCTCCTGCTTATTAGGCAGTTGCGTTAACCACTGCACCATCCGGACACAGTGTTTATCGCACTTGCGTGGACTATCCTGGCACGGCTGTGCTGCTGTCATTAAGAGTTTCTTCCGTTTCCCCGCTCCACCTTTGATTTGCATAATATGTATCACAGCTGCGGATCCCACGTGCTGTCTTTTCTTTCGGACATGTTCGAAAAGACAGACACCACGCATTCATAAAATAGGCTGCGCATGCCCAGTGGATAACGTCGAAAGCTCCACAAGGCTATTCTTTGGCGATGCTGTTCTTATATACCGGGTGATCAAAAAGTCAGTATAAATTTGAAAACTTAATAAACCACGGAATAATGTAGATAGAGAGGTAAAAATTGCCACACATGCTTGGAATGACATGGGGTTTTATTAGAACCAAAAAATAATTACTAGACGCGTGAAAGAAAGATCTCTTGCGCGCGTCGTTTGGTGACGATCGTGTGCTCAGCCGCCACTTTCGTCATGCTTGGCCTCCCAGGTCCCCAGAGCTCAGTCCATGCGATTATTGGCTTTGGGGTTACCTGAAGTCGCAAGTGTATCGTGATCGACCGACATCTCTAGAGATGCTGAAAGACAACATCCGACGCCAATGCCTCACCATAACTCCGGACATGCTTTACAGTGTTGTTCACAACATTATTCCTCGACTACAGCTATTGTTGAGGAATGGTGGTCGACATATTGATCATTTCCTGTATAGAACATCGTCTTTGCTTTGTCTTACTTTGCCGGCCGCGGTGGTCTCGCGGTTAAGGCGCTCAGTCCGGAACCGCGCGACTGCTACGGTCGCAGGTTCGAATCCTGCCTCGGGCATGGATGTGTGTGATGTCCTTAGGTTAGTTAGGTTTAAGTAGTTCTAAGTTCTAGGGGACTGATGACCACAGAAGTTAAGTCCCATAGTGCTCAGAGCCATTTGAACCATTTGTCTTACTTTGTTATGCTAATTATTTCTATTCTGATCAGATGAAGCGCCATCTGTCGGACATTTTGTGAACTTTTGTATTTTTTTGGTTCTGATAAAATCCCAAGTCATTCCAAGCATGTGTGTCAATTTGTACCTCTCTATCTACATTATTCCGTGATTTATTCAGTTTTCAAATTTATACTGAATTTTTGATCACCCAGTATTTATTTATTCTGTAGGATTGGGACAGTCAGGACCTCTCTTACGTCTAGCCAGGTACTCCACACATTTCTCATTGAATTCATTACGACATGCATGTTCTATACCCGTCGGTGTAGCCGCGCGTGTTAACGCTATCACTTCCAGTTCGTGGAGGTATTCAGGCCACGGATCGAATGTCCCCACTGGATTAACCACGAGGCGTTGTTGCAGCTACCAGCCTGGAGGTGGTTTTTAGGCGGTTACTCACATCTCAGTAGGTGTATACCGGGCTAGTTACCATGTTTCGCTTCAGGTATACGCTATGCAAACATTTCGAACGCTAACCAAATCGTTTTATGGGACCGACTTGATGCAAACCACTTTTGGTTTTATGAATTTGTTCCCAGACTAGTTTCAGCGACAATATCGCCATCATCAGTCAATTTTTTTACTCTAAAGCATACAAAAAGAGCATCGTTGTAAACATTATAAAACTTTTATTACATGTGCACTGTTTGGTTCCAAATATCGTGCTCTGTCAATAGCATCATAATACTTACTTTAAGCAACAGCACTGTTTTTACGTTTGTTGCCGTGTTTCCGGCATATTCTCTGTGTCTTTGTTGCTGTTTCTTCGGCATACAGTATGTCATCTGCAACTGTGTGAGTGGCTGTTATTAAACAATTATGAAAAAGTGGACTTATATATGTTAGCGCTATACTTAAGGAAATGCGGTAGTGTTACCGATACAGTTTTCGTATGCACTAGATTATTACCTTGCTGGCCGGCTAGCAGTTACGTTTAAACACAGAAAAGCTCAAGTTTTACACCTTGGTCGTAATCCAAAACATTACACCATCTTGATGTTCTCGTGTGTCTCTGGATTTTATCGCATACTGAGAGAAGGTTTTGAAAACTGTAGCGGGACTTCTGGGAACTTGTTTTTCATATTTATGTGCCTTTGTGTGGTGGGGAAGTAAACTTGCCTATGTGTGTGTGTGGGGGGGGGATTACTGTTCTGTGTCAATTCTCTTAGAGCGGTAACGAGCGTGTTGCGTGTTGTTGTAGGTGTTGGGTTCTCATGTATTTTATTTTCCCCTTCCACTATAGCCTTTGGTATGTAATAATGTTCTGCTGTTGTTATTTTTCTGTCTAAACTATTGCTGTATTTGAGGATTGTAAATCGGTTTTGATATTCGTGGATTAGCGATTTTAATTCCTTAGCTGTATCCATAACACTACCACAATTCCCAATAGTATAACGCTGAAGTTCGTAAGTGCAATTTTTCATATTTGTTTAGTAACAGCCACTCATAGAGTTGCAGATGACATGCTAAATGCACAAGAAACGGCATCAAAGATACAAAAAATTTGCCGGAAATGATGGCAACAAACATAAAAACCACGCTATGACTCACAGTAAACAAGGTATATGAAACTTGGTTAAGCATGCAATAATGTTATGTAATGTTTATAATGATGCTATTTTTTACGTGTTTTAGAATAAAAGAACCAACTGATGATGGCGACATTGTCGCTGAAACTAGTTTGGGAATAAATAAACACAGACAAAAATGTTCTGCCTCAAGACGGACCTACAACCCCATATTGTCGTTTTTATGCAAACACGAACCAGTGGAACAGTTTCAAGATAAAATGACTATTTCGAACAGTTTCTCACACTTGTACACAGAATATATTCCATATGCAGACAGACTGGTTATTTCTGGTGTCCTTTAACACTTACTCAGCTTCAACATGTTGTAAGCTACATCCGATAGAATTTGGAATACACTCTTTTAAATTCAGAAGGTATCAGGGATGAAAAACACGCAGCGAATAGTTATTCCTAACTTATACACAAAACCGGGCTTCAATTCTATGAGTCGAAGGACATGAAACAATAGCAGTGGTTGAAACAGGAGCGAGGGGAGGATTGTAGCTTATCCGTGATGCTTTCAGTCTGTACATTGAGCAAACAGTAAAGGAAACTAAGGAGGAATTTATAAAGGCAATTAAAATTTAAGGAGATGAAATAAAGAGTTTGAGGTTCGTCGACGACATTGTAAATCTGTCAGAGACACCAAAGGACGCTGAAGAGCACTGAAATGTAATACATCCATGAAGGAAGTGACATACAAAACACAGGTTCAGCATATACCTGGTTATTGCTCATCGTTTTCGTACGAAAGATAGAGAAGGTCCGACTAAGAGCAGCGCGTTTGTCACAGGATTGTTTAGTAAGCGGGAGAGAGTTGGGGGAATGCTCAACAAACACGGTGGCACACGCTGCAAGAGAGGCCTTGTGTATGACCGACAGGTATGTTGTCGAATTCATAGAGCGCACGTCCAAAGAAGAGTTTCTCACGAAATGACTATGGCGATAAAATGAGAGAAATTAGTTCCACTACCTGAACCCACGGGTGAGTTACAGCGTTGACTTCGCTCCAGATCCCAGCGGTCAGCATCACTATCTTCTCTATTTTCAGCTCTTGAGGAAAAGTGGGCTTACATTTCTCCACAGACATTCAGACACCTCACTGAATGTGTTCCTAGAAATAAAAATATCAGAGTTCAAGCAATCATAGAGGTGAATGACGGACACACCCCACACAGATGTTCACTAACAGGTGTCCGGATACTTTTGATTGGACAGTGTACTTGAATGTATCATTCCACTTCATATATAAATTGCTTCACACATTTTAATAACAAATTACTGATTTTGTTTGCTAATATTACAGCAGTAGACTTCAACCATTCGAATGACCAGCTTGTAGGCAGAAATTACAAAGTTACTTCTAATCTCTCGTTGAGTGTAATCGCCTGTCTCATTAACGTATTTTACTTCTCTGTCGTATCAACATTAATAATTTATCCTACATCCAGGACTTATCTGTAAGTAGTTAATGAAATATTTCGGGACCGTGGTTCTGATTTACCTGTAAATAGTTTGTGAAATATTTCGCAATCATGGTTCTGATTTCAGTCAGTAAATTATCCAGCGACAAGGAGCTGCTTGTGTTCTCAGACATTCTTGAGCCTTTTTCCTCTTTTTCGTTTTTTCTTCAGTATGCCTAATATAATTCTGGCACACTGTTCCTTTTAGGTGTACCGCATCTTAAAGTTACGAAATCGCGATACCAGCTGACGATATTGACAATATTATTAACGGCATGAGGGTCACTCTGTATACTGAATGTGTGGCAAAATAGTATTGTCAATAAATATTGAACATGTGCAGGGAGCTGTACGTGTAGTGCTGTCTTCCGTCGACAAATCTAGGAAACAAGTGTTGCGAGTTTTGATGTATCCAAGATTCTTTGACGTCACGGCAGAGAGAGATAGTGAGAGAGAGAGAGCGCCCTAATCCCTCATCTAGGGGACAGCAGGACAGTCTTCTGCCAGGAATTCCATCTCGGCTGCGCTTTGTGCGGCATACCTCTGTATATTTGCTCTGCTGCTTTCTCTCTCTCCGGTCAGAGCAGGGGAAATTCCCCTTTAGTACAAGAGCACCGCGCCCTAACTCAATGCGTCGAAGGGACCTTTCGACCAGGCCGACCAGCATGCTTAATAATGCGGCCATTAGAAATTTCCACTCGGTACCAGGTCGACCGCATTCTCGGTAAAGCCTATTCTAATCATGCGTGCGGTAGTATAAATCTCATTACTTCTGCTATTGTTGAGCGCAGTCGTCCGTCTTCTCAGGGGTTGTAAGCGGACTTATCAGCTTTACAATAGTTTTCCTTTATCACCTAAGTCGAAAGCTGGGATGGTTTCTTGATTATGACTACAGTCGATGTCCCTCCCCGATCTTGCATAATCAGAGTGAATGTTCTCTTCTCTAATAATTCCACCGGCTCAGGACGCAAAATTCCAGCTTTCGTTCCTCCTATGGTATTTCCGTCGACGACTCTTTAACTTTTTTATCTTTCCGACGTGTTAGAAGTTTAGCTTCTTGCGTACTGAGCAGACGAGTTGGAATTGAGACAGAGGCGAAGCATAGTCATAAACGTAGGTTATTATTCGTGTGGCGGAACTGGGCAGAAGGAAAGAAGGCTAGGACTCTTTCATTGAGTTTAGGTACCAATTACAAAACTTACACAGTTATTCAAATTAAACAACTTGTAAAACTCCCAATTTCCACTCCAGTAACAGTACCTTAAAACAATACCGTGAAAGCAAGGCTCAAAAATAATTAACTCCAACCTCTCGAGAGTTCAAAAGAAGCTCAATACCTTGAAACACCGTGCAAAAACCAGAGCTTTTTTAAAATAAGTCGAAACAAGGCCACGGGAGTAGACAACATTCCATTAGAACTACTGAAAGCCTTGGGAGAGCCAGACCTGACAAAACTCTACCATCTGGTGAGCAAGATGTATGAGACAGGCGAAATACCCTCAGACTTCAAGAAGAATATAATAATTCCAATCCCAAAGAAAGCAGGTGTTGACAGATGTGAAAATTACCGAACTATCGGTTTAATAAATCACAGCTGCAAAATACTAACGCGAATTCTTTAAAGACGAATGGAAAACTGGTAGAAGCCGACCTCGGGGAGGATCAGTTTGAATTCCGTAGAAATGTTGGAACACGTGAGGCAGTACTGACTCTACGTATCTTAGAAGAAAGTTTAAGGAAAGGCAAACCTACGTTTCTAGCATTTGTAGACTTAGAGAAAGCTTTTGACAATGTTGACTGGAATACTCTCTTTCAAATTCTAAAGGTGGCAGGGGTAAAACACAGGGAGCGAAAGGCTATTTGCAATTTGTACAGAAACCAGATGGCAGTTATAAGAGTCGAGGGACATGAAAGGGAAGCAGTGGTTGGGAAGGGAGTGAGACAGGGTTGTAGCCTCTCCCCGATGCTATTCAATCTGTATATTGAACAAACAATAAAGGAAACCAAAGAAAAGTTCGGAGTAGGTATTAAAATCCACGGAAAAGAAATAAAAACTTTGAAGTTCGCCGATGACATTGTAATTCTGTCAGAGACAGCAAAGGACTTGGAAGAGCAGTTGAACGGAATGGACAGTGTCTTGAAAGGAGGATATAAGATGAACATCAACAAAAGCAAAACGAAGATTATGGAATGTAGTCGAATTAAGTCGGGTGATGCTGAGGGAATTAGATTAGGAAATGAGACACTTAAAGTAGTAAAGGAGTTTTGCTATTTGGGGAGCAAAATAGCTGATGATGGTCGAAGTAGAGAGGATATAAAATGTAGACTGGAAATGGCAAGAAAAGCGTTTCTGAAGAAGAAAAATTTGTTAACATCGAGTATTGATTTAAGTGTCAGGAAGTCGTTTCTGATAGTATTTGTATGGAGTGTAGCCATGTATGGAAGTGGAACATGGACGATAAATAGTTTGGACAAGAAGAGAATAGGGGCATGTTCTGAAGCATCAAGGGATCACCAATTTAGTATTGGAGGGCAGCGTAGAGGATAAAAATCGTTGATGGAGACCAAGAGATGAATACACTAAGCAGATTCAGAAGGATGTAGGCTGCTATAGGTACTGGGAGACGAAGAGCTTTGCACAGGATAGAGTAGCATGGAGAGCTGCATCAAACCAGTCTCAGGACTGAAGACCACAACAACAACAACAGCTTAATAATTATTAAAACAATATGTAAACAGAACATGAAAATAATCGCAGTTGGTAACATAACAGGTAGCTTCCCTTAACGGAGTTCAATGGTTTCGTGTTTAAATCCCAGTTGATCTTTTCCAAGCTGTCTGCTTGTAAACATCCACCTGCCTTCAGCACACATGCTTCATAATTTTGGCTCAACAGTCAGTCATCTACATCATATCAAATTAGCCATTACTCAGAACTTTTTCTGGAACAACTCAGTATTACACACAAGATACAACAACAAGGTAATAACATCAATTTAACGAACGTCTCTCTGGTGACGGCAAATAGCTTCAATAGAACAAAAACCACTTAAAAAGAAGGTCCGATATGCTGCCAAGGTTGTTTAAGAGTGCGCTGCAGAAACGTCATGGGGAAGCCTTTAAATTTCCTCCGTACAGTCCCAATCTCTCCCCACGTGACTTCCATATTTTTAGAGCCCTGAAGTAATACATTCGTAGCCGTCCGCCTAGTTGCGATCATGGTTCAGTGGGCATCTGCAAACATTTTCCCATGAAGGTACCTTCTTGTCCCATGATGGGAACATGTATTAACAGTTACGGCGGTTACTTTCCAAATAATAAACAGTTAACTTACTTTTTCCATCCATCTGGTTCTCATTTGACTGCTCCTTATATTTTAATTGTTACAGGATTATTTTATCTGATTTTGCAAACTGTAATCGCGAGTACTTCGAATTTTCCACGGATACACGCTCAGGATGCGGTGTCGAATAAATCAACGATCTAAAAGATGTCAATCAAAGCTATGTGCTACTAGCTTATACAGGCATGTTGCGGATCAAGGGAGCAGACACGAGCGGTGAGTCGTAAGGGACTGTCTGGGGGAACCATTTTACAAGAATTGCCCTACCGATTCGCCTATAATAAGAAGTTACTACTATTGCTGCAGGTTCGTAAATTGCACTTGTGTGGATATACTACGGTGTTCTGCAAACTGCGCTCAGTGAAATTTGCACCCAGTGAAATTCGCGCCGAGAAAAGGTCGAGGGTATGTCCCCTAATGCCTCCTGCCCCAACCCTGCCCTTGCTTGGCAGTTAGAAGAGCCGAGAGCCGCTAAGCGGGGTAGTGATGAATCGGACTGGAGACCAAAATTTTTACAGTCGGAAGTGACCTTAATTTATTTTCTTTTCTGTCGGACTCAGTTAAAGAATTTTTATTTATGACGGGAACGTCAAAAGCTACGAAGGAAAACATGAAAAATCACATTACGAACACGGAATTAAAAAAAAAAAAAAAGTGTTCAAATGTGTGTGAAATCTTATGGGACTTAACTGCTAAGGTCATCAGTCCCTAAGCTTACGCACCACTTAACCTAAATTATCCTAAGGACAAACACACAAACCCATGCCCGAGGGAGGACTCGAACCTCCGCCGGGACCAGCCGCACAGTCCATGACTGCAGTGCCTGAGAGCGCTCGGCTAATCCCGCGCGGCACGCAATTTAAAAATCACATCTCTGCTATATGGCAAAGCGTAATTAAAAATAAATATAAAATAAGATGTGGTTCATACTCGGGGATCAGCGTATGGTACGTAGATCTGTACGTTGCTGCGTCTCCCACTCCAAGCGCTATATGCGTTCGTCTTCTTTATGGTGTTTTCCAGCATATCACTGTCATTATTGCGAAGTAGAAGATGCCTCAGCACTACAAAACTTTATATTAAAAAAGATACACTTTAAAACAAAGACATTTCTCGTTGCGGCGAGATCTATTCACGAAATTTCAATCTCCAACGTTCTTGTCCGATTGCGAAAATATTTTTTTGACCACCTACGTTGTTAGGAATGATCATTGCAATATAATAAGTGAAACTAGAGCTCGCACGGAAAGATTTAAGTGTTTGTATTTCCCGCTCGCAGGTAGAGAGGGGAACGTGAGGGAGATGTAGACAGAGTGTGCGACGTAAAATAATTTAACATCTACAAAATACTCCGTAGTCACCTAACGGTGTTGAGGAGGGTTCTTCTGGTGTCACTAACTGATCCTCACTTCCCTGTTCCGGTCGCGAATTTCGTGTGGGAAGAATGATTGCCGGTAAGTAAAGGAAGTAGGTTACAGTACACTCGTTCGCCCACTACTTGAATACTGCTCAGCGGTGTGGGATCCGTACCAGATAGGGTTGATAGAAGAGATAGAGAAGATCCAACGGAGAGCAGCGCGCTTCGTTACAGGATCATTTAGTAATCGCGAAAGCGTTACGGAGATGATAGATAAACTGCAGTGGAAGACTCTACAGGAGAGACGCTCAGTAGCTCGGTACGGGCTTGTGTTAAAGTTTCGAGAACATACCTTCACCAAAGAGTCCAGCAGTATATTGCTCCCTCCTACGTATATCTCGCGAAGAGACCATGAGGATAAAATCAGAGAGATTAGAGCCCACACAGAAGCATACAGACAATCCTTCTTTCCACGAACAATACGAGACTGGAATAGAAGGGAGAACCGATAGAGATACTCAGGGTACCCTCCGCCACACACCGTCAGGTGGCTTGCGGAGTATGGATGTAGATGTAGATGTAGAAGTTTCTGTATTAGTTCTAATTTCTCGAATTTTCTTTTCGTGAGATGTATACGGACGGAAGTAATATGTTGTGTGACACTTCTTGGAAAGTGCTCTCTCAAAATTTTAACAGTAATGCTTTCCGTGACGCACAACACTTAGCTCGTAACGTCTGCCACTGGAGTCTATCGAGCATCCCTGTGACGCTTTCACTCCGACTAACCAACCAGTGACGAAACGGGCTGCTCTTCGTTGAGTCTTCTCTACCTCTACTATCATTCCTGCCTAGTAAAGATCCCAGATTGATGAACATCACTCAAGAATCGGTCGAACAAGCGCTTTTTAAGCCATTTCCTTTGTGATTGAGTTACATGACCTTAAAATCCTTCCTATGAATCTCAGTTTGGCATCTGCTTACGTAGTCACAGACTAACGAATTTTTTAAGTTGGCAGTGAATAACACGATTTTTCCTATTAGAGCAGAGTTTACGTTGCGTTTGAGTGGCTACGTTCACGTCGCTTGGACAGGTCGACACAGTACCTCTCTGCAGGCATACGGAGCGTTCTCGATGGCCGAAGACTCTCGGGGCGCTTACAAGCCGTGGAATAGTGAGCAGGTAGTTTCCAAGAATGCTGGCACAAATTTCGCCTTTTCTCGGCGAGAATTTCGCTGGGTCCAAATTTTACTGAGCGCAATTTGCAGAACACAGTAATACACCCACACTTGTGATACCATGTGTAATTTGCGAAAATTTTACTGGGCGCATTTTTCATGTATCCAGCATGATATGTGGCTAAACTTGCTTGGAAATGTTACAGGAAGTTTTAGATCTGTTAGTATCGCACCGTTCTCGGAAAGGAAGCAATATATAGCAGTCCTGGAAGGTGACGTGAAAATAGCTGTTTGGATACAGCATCGTCAAAGTGTACGAAATGTTTGTAATTTTTTTTTTTTTTCATGAGGAACTGCATGTAGGAAAAATTTGCAAACGTCGCAAAGAAGGAAAACGAAATAAAGAGACCAAGAAGCTGGTCATGTTGAGTAACAGCGTGACACAGGCTACGGGGAAGTGCTGTTCAGCTTTACATGATGACCTCTGCTACCCGATAGTTGAACTCTCACACATTGCGTAAGAGCCAGCGGCAGCGGCACGCTGACTAACGCAGCTGGACGGTGGGTATCTCCGTGACTCAGCTGCACGCCGCTGTCACGTGCATATCCCGGAAGGACACGGCTCCTCTAGGACGCCAAGGCGGCCGTCAGGAACGCGCATTCTTACGGACTGACGCTCATGTCCGCTTTCTCGCAAGAGAGTAGTTCTTAGAGCTCCACCTCACAGATCATTTCCAGCGTGCTACCTGAGGTGGCGCTTTGCTATGGTCCCTGAATACCGGGATCGAACGCATGGTTTCTGCGGAACCTGTTAACTAGGCACTTGCACTCAAGTCCCGTTCGGGCACTAAGTTTTAAAACCACTACAAAACTCATTTTAACTAATACTGCGCTGCAGAGTGCAAGTTCATGTGAAAGAGACGAACAAGGTACATTCACACCACTATTAAACTGATACACAATGGCACCCAGATTGTATATGAGTTTCCAAAATGAATTTTCACTGTGTAGCGGAGTGGTGGGCGTTGATGTGAACCTTCCAGGCGGGCTCAAACTGTGTGCCTCACCGAGCCTCGAACTTCGGAACTTTGCACACCGCGAGGGGTTGCTCTACCGACTGAGCGATGTATGCACGACTCTCGATGCGCCATCACAGCTTTTTTTTCTGTCATTACCTCTTCTCCGGGGCCAAACAGATCTACGGGTCTTGCAGCGTACGACACAGCACGTGAAATTACAGGTCTTACGAGCTTCTGTGACCGTTTGAGACCACATCTACATCTACATCTACGTGATTACTCTGCTATTCACAATAAAGTGTCTGGCAGAGGGTTCAATGCACCACCTTCAAGCTGTCTCTCTTCCGTTCCACTCTCGAACGGCATGCGGGAAAAACGAGCACTTAAATTTTTCTGTGCGAGTCCTGATTTCTCTTATTTTATCGTGATGATAATTTCTCCCTATGTAGGTGGGTGCCAACAGAATGTTTTCGCAATCGGAGGAGAAAACTGGTGATTGAAATTTCATGAGAAGATCCCGTCGCAACAAAAAACGCCTTTGTTTTAATGATTGCCACTCCAATTCACTTATCATGTCTGTGACACTATCTCCCCTATTTCGCGATAATACAAAACGAGCTGCCCTTCTTTGTACTTTTTCGATGTCATCCGTCAGTCCCACCTGATACACAGTAATACTCCAGAGTAGGGCGGACAAGCGTGGTGTAAGCAGTCTCTTTAGTAGACTTGTTGCACCTTCTAAGTGTTCTGCCAATAATCGCAGTCTTTGGTTTGCTCTACCCACAATATTATCTGTGTGGTCGTTCCAATTTAGGTTGTAATTGTAATGCCTAAGTATTTATTTGAATTTAGAGCCTTCAGATTTGTGTGACTTATCGCTTAATCGAAATTTAGCTGATTTCTTTTTGTACTCATGTGAATAACTTCGCCGGCCGGACTGGCCGAGCGGTTCTAGGCACTACAGTCTGGAACTACGCGACCGCTAGGGTCGCAGGTTCGAATCCTGCCTCGGGCATGGATGTGTCTGATGTCCTTAGGTTAGTTAGGTTTAAGTAGTGCTAAGTTCTAGGGGACTGATGATCTCCGAAGTTGAGTCCCATAGTGCTCAGAGTAATTTGAACAATAACTTCAGACTTTTCCTTATTCAGGGTCAATTGCCACTTTTCGCACCATACAGATATCTTATTTTCGTAGCCCCACGTTTAAATAGACTCACGCTCTTGTTAACACATGACAGAGTTAAAGACTTTGTTGGGTACCTGTTCGGTGACATACTGAATTCACGCCTGGCTCCAGACGTAGCCGAGCGTTTGTGGTGTATGTCGGACGAGGCGACTAGTGTGACGTCACAAGTTCGATGCGGAGCCCGAATTTACCATGGGCCGAGCTCTTCTCCCGGTACTGATACCGACGAAGTAAAGCTGCAGGTCTGAGTCGTGCATAAATATAAGGGGGATCAAAAAGTGTACGTTCGATAGCGTTCTGCAGCGTACATGCAACGTACCGCTTCTCCGATGCTGAGATATAAGCACCGACATGTAGGCAATGGATTAGTTTGACGTTCATGTATTTCCAACGTGCGTGCACTAAATGCGGAAACGTAAGCTATGGCGACGTTATTACCAAATGCATCCTAACAGGACCAACGTGCTGTTAATCTTTTCTTGGCTGCCGAAGGACAAATACCGGTACACATCTATCGGAAAATGGAGAAGGTGTATGGGGCAACACGTATGTTGAATACCACCGTTGTGGAATAGCACGCCAAGCTCAGTGCTGGTCGCGATTCGACACAAGACTCCGGTCGATCTCGGGGACCAGCCTCATCCATTCAAGGAATCTGGTGTCTCCATCACTGGGGAGCGGTACTGCGCAGCACTGGAGAAATTATGATTTGCAGTTAAGGCGAAAGGTCTGGGTAAACTGCGACAAGGAGTGCTGCTGCTTCATGATAACGGACGTCCCCATGTGGAAAACATCGTAAAGCAGAAGTTACACCAACTTTGTGGGAGACACGAGCATCCGCCCTTTAGTCCTCATCTCGTTCCAAAGACCGTGAGCAAGATCTGAGGAAACCTGCATTCTTACGTGGAACCTGAACCATACCATCTTTGTCCTGTTGCCATTTGGGGAGTCACGTAACGGCATGCCTTCAATTCACAAAAGATCCTGTTACCATTTCTGTACTGCCCGAGACATGGAGAGGGCGGCTGTAAACAAGAAACAAGCTGTTGGTTTTGAGAAATTGCACAGTGAAGTTTGCATAAAATCTCAGAAATGAGATGTATCTCTCACGTCCTGTATGAATTTTTAATTCAGACAAGTCTTTGTTTTCAAATATTTTTAGAGAAATGACACATATTTAAAATCGTAAATTATGTCCAAAATTTTATTCTTAAAAATGTGTCAGTGGTTACATCACTTTGTTTACTTCACAAACTGAGTGCACTTAACATGGTTTAGCATTGACTTACTACTCTTCACTTTCTCCGGGAGTTAACAAAACATCACTGTGGAACTTCTCCAAAATTAAAATTTGAAAGGTCCGTACTGTTTCCGTTTCGGAAACTATGATTTGCATTGCCATTCTTTTCAATAATAAAGTATAAAAACCTCAAAAATTAATTTGTGGTTGAGAAAAACATAAAATTAATTTTATTCCCACCTTACTACAGCATATAAACAATGTTGTGCATCGCCATTAGCATACCTATCGTCACACTGCCACGTTAAATTCACGTGAAGAACATTGTTTACCTGCCAATGTAATGATTCCTTTTTAATACATCACCAACAGCTTTTGAAGCGCATGTGCTTTCAGGAACATATACAGGACCTTTATCTGAGCCGTCGTTAACCACGTCACTTGTCACGAACACAGCACACTTTACTATTATTTACAGCAATGTTTTTCGCGATTAGCACTGTCTACATGCACCGTTTCTAACAAACGTGCCATTAGTGAGACTCAGAAATTCGAAATAGACCTATCATTTCTCAGTTTATCGTCCAACTGTCAACTAATATGAATAAAGCACGTCGTGTACCATGTTTTACATGCAGTAAAACTTGCTTACTGGCGAGGTCTTCATATTGTGGCATAGCTAGGATTGCGAGAGCCGGGTCGCGAGCCCCGGGGACTATGTCCGTATGGTGGCATTTTTTGTCACAGTCGAAAAGAATAAGAAAAGGTAACAGAAGAAAAATTATATAATGGTAAGACAGAGAATTAGGAACCAGGTTTTAAATTGTAAGACATTTCCAGAGGCAGATGTGGACTCTGACCACAATCTATTGGTGATGAACTGTAGATTAAAACTGAAGAAATTGCAAAAAGGTGGGAATTTAAGGAGATGGGATCTGGATAAACTGACTAAACCAGAGGTTGTACAGAGTTTCAGGGAGAGCATAAGGGAACAATTGACAGGAATGGGGGAAAGAAATAGAGTAGAAGAAGAATGGGTAGCTTTGAGGAATGAAATAGTGAAGGCAGCAGAGGATAAAGTAGGTAAAAAGACGAGGGCTAGTAGAAAGCCTTGGGTAACAGAAGAAATATTGAATTTAACTGATGAAAGGAGAAAATATAAAAATGCAGTAAATGAAGCAGGCAAAAAGGAATACAAACGTCTCAAAAATGAAATCGACAGGAAGTGCAAAATGGCTAAGCAGGCATGGCTAGAGGACAAATGAAACGATGTAGAGGCTTACCTCACTAGGGGTAAGATAGATACTGCCTACAGGAAACTTAAAGAGACCTTTGGAGAAAAGAGAACCACTTGTATGAATATCAAGAGCTCAGATGGAAACCCAGTTCTAAGCAAAGAAGGGAGAGCAGAAAGGTGGAAGGAGTATATAGAGGGTCTATACAAGAGCGACGTACTTGAGGACAATATTATGGAAATGGCAGAGGATGAAGATGAAGATGAAATGGGAGATACGATACTGCGTGAAGAGTTTGACAGACCACTGAAAGACCAGAGTCGAAACAAGGCTCCTGGAGTAGACAACATTCCGTTAGAACTACTGACGGCCTTGGGAGAGCCAGTCCTGACAAAACTCTACCATCTGGTGAGCAAGATGTATGAGACAGGCGAAATACCCTCAGACTTCAAGAAGAATATAATAATTCCAATCCCAAAGAAAGCAGATGTTGACAGATGTGAAAATTACCGAACTAACAGTTTAATAAGTCATAGCTGCAAAATACTAACGCGAATTCTTTACAGACGAATGGAAAAACTGGTAGAAGCCGACCTCGGGGAAGATCAGTTTGGATTCCTTAGAAACGTTGGAACACGTGAGGCAATACTGACCTTGCAACTTATCTTAGAAGGAAGATTAAGAAAAGGCAAACCTACGTTTCTAGCATTTGTAGACTTAGAGAAAGCTTTTGACAATGTTGACTGGAACTTCTGAGGTCATCAGTCCCCTAGGACTTAGAACTACTTAAACCTAACCAACCTAAGGACATCACACACATCCATGCCCGAGGCAGCATTCGAACCTGCGACCAGGGCGGTCGCCCTCTTCCAGACTGTTGCGCCTAGAACCGCTCGGCCACTCAGGCCGGCCGATGTTATTCAATCTGTATACTGAGCAAGCAGTAAAGGAAATAAAAGAAAAATTTGGAGTAGGTATTAAAATCCAGGGAGAAGAAATAAAAACTTTGAGGATCACCGATAACATTGTAATTCTGTCAGAGACAGCAAAGGACATCGAAGAGCAGTTGAACGGAATGGACAGTGTCTTGAAAGGAGGATATAAGATGAACATCAACAAAAGCAAAACGAGAATAATGGAATGTAGTCGAATTAAGTCGGGTGATGCTGAGGGAATTAGATTAGAAATAAGACACTTAAAGTAGTACTGAGTTTTGCTATTTGGGGAGCAAAATAACTGATGATGGTCGAAGTAGAGAGGATATAAAATGTAGACTGGCAATGGCAAGGAAAGCGTTTTTTGAAGAAGAGAAATTTGTTAACATCGAGTATAGATTTAAGTGTCAGGAAGTCGTTTCTGAAAGTATTTGTATGGAGTGTAGCCATGTATGGAAGTGAAACATAGACGATAAATAGTTTAGACAAGAAGAGAATAGAAGCTATCGAAATGTGGTGCTACAGAAGAATGTTGAAGATTAGGTGGGTAGATCACGTAACTAATGAGGAGTTACTGAATAAGATTGGGGAGAAGAGACGTTTGTGGCACAACTTGACTAGAAAAAGGAATCGGTTGGTAAGACATGTTCTGAGGCATCAAGGGATCACAAATTTAGCATTGGAGGGCAGCGTGGAGGGTAAAAATCGTAGAGGGAGACCAAGAGATGAGTACACTAAGCAGATTCAGAAGGATGTGGGTTTCAGTAGGTACTGGGAGATGAAGGAGCTTGCACAGGATACAGTAGCATGGAGGGCTGCATCAAGCCGGTCTCGGGACTGAAGACCACAACAACAACAACAACAAGAGAAAAGAGGAAGTGGGAAGACGAAAATGAATGGGAAGAAGAAGATGACGAAGAAGAAGAAGAAGAAAAAGAAAATGGGGTGGGGGAGGGTGGGAAGGAGTGGCAGCTACTAAAATGGGAGAGAGCGGAGATAAAGAAAATCATGAAGTGATTCATATTGGACTGTGTTGAGCAGCAGTGTTACAACATGCCCCTGGAACGGAGACGCTTCTACCTCAGATACTACTCTCGTTATGTGAGCCACACAACGAAAGTGTGATGAGGATATTTTGCAACTGATATCGTTACAGCTTTCCACTGATACGCAATGGAAAAGGAATCACGTTTTTGTTACAAGCGGTTAGGTCTTGGACAGTGTGTTTTCCATGTTTTGAATTGTACCATACATTAAAGAATTATTGGAATGTGTGCATTTTATTTCATTTTAAAGTCAGTCAAAGAATGAACAGACTAAGTAGCGATGAGGATTAAAAAAAAAAATGAAGAGCTGCAGCTCACAGGGCCATCGTAAATGTACTACATTTGGACGTTAATATTAACCGAAACATCTAATTTTCTACAAATAACATACAGTGCTCGTTGAGCTACAAGACGTAAAACAGTTGTAATGTTCCATCCTGTGATCTCCCATCCCCTTTCCTTCGTGGGAAGTCGGAATGCAACGTCCTCTGCCGTTATCCTCTTGGCCCGACTTTGTGCGATTACACTGCGCAGCCAATTTACTTCATGGTTGGCGAAGGACAAAATTATTGGCGGACCCTGCTCAATCACACACACTCCAGTACTTCTGCAATTACTTTGGTGAGTGTCGTAAGCCTCGGTTTGAATTGTGATACGGGTTAATTGGCCATTATTTTCACAACGGCGATTTGAGGCCAGAGAGGAGTCATCTAATCCTTCCAGAAAAATCGTATACCGCAACGTTACCGCACATAATTTACAAATGGTTGCTTGCCACGTCTTCGGGCTCGGAAAAGAACAACTCTACGAACAATAGTTAAAATTTACAAAAGTCTTAAAGTCACACACAAATAACCACGTTAGATCCACGGGAATAACAAAGTTTATTTTCACTTTAACAAAAGATCTCAAATTCGCTCCTGGACGAGAAACGTCTATAAATCTCTATGTACTACACCCTAAAAAAAGACTGCCGCAAAATCTAGCACATATCGATTAAAGTACAATCCATTGGCCTCTCCTGCAGTAAACAACTGCGAAAGAAGAACTGTAAATCCCATTTCATGTGTACTCACCTAAACACAACTCTTTCGACCTCTTTGCACTGCTGAGAGTAGGATGATAGGAACGTCATAGACGTGGACTCAGGGAGATTTCAGGGAGTGGACATTTATGCTTTGCTCCTGACTAAGAATTTGGGAATCCCAGATGTAGTACTGGGTTTGGTAGGTGAGGGCCGTGAATTAATTTCCAGTGAGAGGGGACCAGAGTTCTACAGCAGGTAGATCTGAGGAACTAGAATTCGAGAAGTCTTAACGGTCTATCTGGCGCAGGCTGTGTTGCGAGCTAAAGGTTGAGCTCACTGTGTGTGTGCTGCAGTTGTCTCATTTAAAGTAGGGACCACCATTGCGGCACTGCCTCTGTGTTTTTTCCTCTGGGTACTACCCGCTGGGTTGTAAAAACTGCTGCCCAGTAGCCAAAAGTGCTCGTCACCAGTCCACTTGAGGTCGCTCTGGATAGTTACTTCTAGATATTTTACAGTACATACTGTTTCCAACAGTTTATCTTCAGTACCGTAGTTGTACAGTAGTCGATTTCTTTTCGTGTGTACACGTAACGTGAATGCCAGAGAAATTGTTGGGGATCATATGGAACAGAGAGCGCAACGTAGCACTCAGAATCTCGCCAATCTTATACCTCTGCGGGATCTAACCATGAACTGAGTGGCTTGAAGTGGACTAGGCATACAGAAGAAACTTATGGGCACTCTTTCTCACCGAATGCACGGTTTTAACGTGATGTCTCCAGGGATTTACTAATTTTTGTATGATGTGCGTTCCCTCGGACCCTTAATACCTGAATAAACGATCCTCATCTGCTGTCTATACGCCGAATAGGAAGATTACGATTTGCCTTCGAGTGGACAGTCGCTACTTGTGCGGAAATCCACCTCTCGTCTGCTCCTCATCTCAGTGACAGCTACGACCGTATCCCAACTGTGGTAGTCTGTCACATTCCAGATAATGTACGTGAAACCAGTCGCAAATTGAACTGCGGATCACCTGAATTACTATTGCTACTGGAAAGCTGACGAGGCCGGCCGCTGTGGCCGAGCGGTTCTAGACGCTTCAGTCCAGAACCGCGCTGCTGCTACGGTCGCAGGTTCGAATCCTGCTTCGGGCATGGATGTGTGTCCTGTCCTTGGGTTAGTTAGGTTTAAGTAGTTCTAAGTCTAGGGGACTGATGACCTCAGATGCTAAGTCCCATTGTGCGTAGAGCCATTTGAACTATTTTTTTGCAAAGCTGACAGGCTCGCATGCTTCATGATACAGAGTTAAAACATTTCCCTACTTGATTGCAGCACTCTTTCTCAGCTAGAAAGAAGAGAACCAGCGGAAAAATGCTCCTATCAGAGAACAAAGAAGTCTAATATGTTCTAGTTTATTAAATGACTGACTGAAAAGTGGAAATCCAGCTGCCTCATTCTGCCTTCCTCAGCAGCTTTAAAAATTTTCCTAAACTTTTGGTATGCGAACATATTCGCGCTCTCGTCAGCATGCAGCTCACCTCTGTCTCCCACAAGCTCCCCTGACTGTAACTCGTTCACCGCCACCAGTCCATCGCTGTAAGTGGCTCACACCCATCCACTCCCACTTACCCGTTCTCACTCACTCATTCATCCCAACCCGTTTTCATTATCTCTTTGTGTCTCTCTAACTGTCTCTGTCCCGTGTCCCACAGACACAGTCTCCCTCGTTCTGTTCTAATAGCACTGTCTCCTCTCACTGTCAATGCCTTCCTCTTGCTCTCTCTTTTTCCTACTATCTCATTCATTCCTTCCCACTGTTGCTGTCTCCTCTCAGTATCACTCTCTCTCTCTCTCTCTCTCTCTCTCTCTCTCTCTTCCTCGTTCTCATTGTCACAGACTCTGTCTCTCACTGTCACTGTCTCTGACCAACTGCCACTATCTCCTTCTCTTTATTTCTCTCCCAGTGGCACTGTCTCTTCACTCATTTCATACACTGTTCTGTCGCTGTCAATATGTTCCACTGCCCTGGGTATCTCTCTTCCTCTGACACAGCCACTGGCTCCTTCGCTCTTTCTGTACCACAAGCGCTGTCTACTATCTTCCAGTATTCATTTCTTTTGTAACTCTTTCCCAGTACCACTGTCTCCTTCTCTCTCAGCTTCAAAAGAACGGGAATATGTTCGCATACCAAAGCGTTTGGAAAAGTGTTTAAAGGTGCTGAGGAAAGCAGAATGAGACAAGCTGCTACCCCACTTTTCCCAGTCACATTCTTTTAATTAAGCAGGAGCGTATTCACATTTTTTATGCTTCGATAGGGGCAATTTTCCGATGGTTCCCTTTTTTTCCTGCCACTGCAGGGCATTTCACTCATATGAAAAGAACTTTATGGGTTAGTAAAATTTTGATACTTTACTTATGTGGAATTGATACAACACAAAACTAATTTTACAACTCAGACCGGATTTTACGCGCACAAAAATTTTGGATGTTCTTGAGTATTAAAACATGGGCTTCCCATAGCCCTTCTGATGATAATGGAGACACTTTGTAGCATATTTCTCCGTGCTACGTCGCTCTATAGACTACGCATTTTACGTCTGTATCTTACGTGTACAAGAAGGGTAACTTTGAACCTCTCGGAATCGGATAAAGATACCAAGAAAATTTCGAAGCTTGTTCGAGATCGGGATATTAGAAATACGTAGTAAAACTTTGAGCCATTTGCTGTTCGTAGCCCTGTTGGAAACCGTGAGTCTGTTTTGGTACCAAAAAAATCATGTTTTACGATTTTTTTTCTTAGGATCCGGCCATGAAAGAAATGGTGCCTCCATAAAGCCCTTAAGACGCATTGTTGACCACATGTACTGCGAAAAGAACTAAACGCTTTGCTGCCTTTGCCTAAGCCGGAGAAAATGTGCAATAGGTAAGGATAATTACTCTCTGTTGGGTATACAAATGGTCACTAGCTCAATGTCTATCCAAAACATTTACTATTTATTTATTGTTTGACATTTCTATCACCAATCGAACTCTAGATATGAGCGCCGGGAAAATCCCTTTTTATCCGCGACGTTTTGGAACATATTATGTTTTATAAGCCACGTTTTAGAAGGCCTCTCTCTTGGTCGTTCCCATAATCCTTAAGAGACGTGCCGCTGTAGTGGCCGCTTGGTTTAGGGCGCCATGTTACGGATTGCGCGGTCCCTCCCGCCGGAGGCTCTAGTCCTCCCTCGGGCATGGGTGTGTCTGTTGTTCTTAGCATAAGTCAGTTTCAGTAGTGTGTAAGTCTAAGGACCGATGACCTCAGCGGTTTGCCGGCCGGTGTGGCCGAGCGGTTCTAGGCGCTACAGTCTGGAACCGCGCGACCGCTACGGTCGCAGGTTCGAATCCTACCTCGGACATGGATGTGTGTGATATCCTTAGTTTATTTAGGTTTAAGTAGTTCTAAGTTGTAGGGAACTGATGACCTCAGAAGTTAAGTCCCATAGTGCTCAGTGCCATTTGAACCAATTCACACACATCTGAACATTTTTAAAGAGATGTGTAGATTGCGTCATTTCCTCGTACAGGAAGAGTTGGCAGATAACGCCTGAGTTTGCTGGCAACCGTAAGACGGCTTGAGATCACACGCGCGGCGGTCTGTGCTGTTACGCAACAGCGATCGACGGAGGCTGCCGTGGGCGTACCTGGAGCAGAGAGCGGGCTGGCAGCTGCGGTGCACAGTGCAGGCAGCCTGCGCCGTGACGTCAGCGTTGCGCAAGCCGCGCGGTCCCGGGCGCCGTCTGGCGCCGCGGCCCCGCCCCCACACACCCACACCTCGCCAGCCACGCCCCCGCACACCAGAGTGCCCGGGATAGAGTGCGCGCGCTCGTTGACGACCACACTTACAGCTTTGTATAAGGAATGAAAACGTATAATGAAAAGGGAGGTGTCAGCAAAGCATGAAATGCACGCTGAGAGCGAGTCTCAGAGATTAACATCTACACACAAAGATGCATTTATGTTTGTATAGGAGGTCTGGGAGAAGAGTAATGAGACTGATTTTTTATCTACCAATTATTTTTTAATTTTTGTTCGAGCAACCATGTGAAAGGTTTCAACTGGAAGGGCCTTTAACAATCGGTCACTTTTTTTTTTTTTATAGTGTGCTTCACAGTTCCAAAATGACGTTCTTTTAAGACGTTTTCCAATTTCAGGAAAAGAAAAATGTCGCAAGGGCTCAGATCAATTGAATAGGGGAACTTTGGAACAACAGCAATGCCTTTTGAGGTCAAATATTCCGTGATGCAAGTGGCCGGGTGACATGGGTCGTTGTCATGATGCAGTATCCACTTGCCTGCAATGTCCGGTCCCACTCGATTCACCCTTTTCCTGAGCCTTTCAAGGTCATTTTTGTAAAAGCCCCGTGTTGACAGTTTGTCCCAGAGAAAGAATCTCACAAGAGCACGCACACGTTCGTCGTTTTCGTCGGTTTTTGAAGTTGAAGATCTACCTGACAGAGGTTCATCTTCAACGTGTTCTCGGCCTTCCTGAAATGATGTGTGACAGCGAAAATCTTTTTCTCTTGGTAAAGATTATTCCCCATAGGCCTGTTTCAACTTGTCAGAGGTCACACTCACGGATTCCCGAAGTGTAACACAAAACTTGAAGGCATAACGTTGCTCTAAATTCTGCTGTTACGTCAAAAATTACGTTATGGCTGTACGGAACTGAAACCCGGATTGGGAATCTGGAGGAGGTTCGACACAAGTAGAACAACACACGTTTCCAGATCTCTCGCAGTATTGTCAGTTTCATTACTTTTCTGACACACCTCCTAAATACTCTCCAAGGCTCGGAAAACTGCTGGGCGGGTGCAGTATCGTACCAGTAATGTCAGTTTTCGTTCTTATTCATTTCGCGTACGGATCGCGGCGTAATCTCTTTTTATGTTTTATCTTGATCCCTGAGCGCAGCATAATGGGCGCACTGCCATATTCGAAAAGCGGTTCCCTAAATTTACTGAACAGGGTTTCGCAAAGATTATATCGTCTTTCTTCCAAGAATTCCAATTCAAGTTTTCCGATCGTTTCTGCTACATTTTCACGTCGGCTACGCCGACCTGTTACGATCGTAGCAGCACGTCACCGAATTCTTTGTGTGTCTGTTGTCACACCTACTTCATATGAACTCCAGGCCCTGATGCAATACTCTAGAATTGGACGCACTACCGTCTTCCATTAGCCCATCCTAATACAGATTTTATGTGCAGGGTGATACCGTGATGATACAAACTTTCAGCGTTGGTGGAGGAGGCTAAATGTATCAATTTGAGGTAAGGGACCCTGGTTTGGAAACGACCAAAAGTGATGAGAGGAAGTCGGTCTGAGTACATTATACGTACCGATGCTGTTGTCAGTAAGATTGTAGGGTAGAATGTCTGACGGGCACTTAGGTGTGGAGGCTGGAATAGTAACTGAACTAATCCATTGCAAATGGTGTACAGTTTACTGACACGAGCAGTCGTGATGTACAATGTCTGTACTATGGTAGACTACAGTCTGTGTTTACAAGTTGAAGCCCTAATGTCGATCAGCACCAACCAAATGGAGTTGTACGCACTGAAGTAACTTGCAGACATAATTTTCCTGTTTGGGCAAGCAAACAGAAGCAAGAGGGAAGCAGAAACGTTGTAAATGAACAAATATCCGCGTGGAAGACATCGGCTCGCTCCATGTTGCCAAGACAGTTGCAACGATTAAGTGAAATAGAGCAGTTGGTATCACAGTACAACGACTGAGGAAGAAAATGGACTACACGGACTCCCGACTTGAAGATTCAGTAGTTACTTGAGGGGATGTGGAGCCTGTAATGACCACTCGTTCAGCTGGACGTGATAGGAATGTTTCGTAGAGTTACGTGTGGCGAGTATTATAGGAAATATAGCTACACCCATACCATCCACAGAACATTCATGCTTTGAGTCCTGCTGAGTTCGGACCTTTCCGTTTTCAGCATTGGTGCTTGCAGCGCCTTACAATCGTTCCTCACTTTCCTGCGTGTGTACTTTTCACGAATGAATCCCGTTTCACCAGACGGAATGCTAATAGTCATGTTTGGACCGGAATCCGCACTTTACAGTTTTGAAGAGCCACCAAAACAGATTATCGATTAGCGTGTGGGCAGGAAAAGTCAATGATTACGTATTAGACCCGATTATTCTTCCTGAAACATATCACACTTGTTACTCATCAATGGATGTGATTCCAGTATAACGGAGGCCCACCTCACATTGCACTGAGGGTTCGTGAACACCTGTATCAGACATTCTCTCAAAAATGAATAGGGAGAGGAAGCCCTGTTTCGTGGCCAGCACATTCACCTGATGTCACCCCCACTTGACTTCTTCTTGTGGGGCCATGTGAAACGTCTTGTGTATACGAGACGCCTGTCAACTGTGAAGAGGATCTGGCAAGAATTCTCACTGTCCGCGACACTGTTCAAACGGCACTGCCGACATTAGAACGGGTACGGTAGAATTTTTATATAATGATGCCACGTCTGCATTGACGCTCGGGGACGCAATTCTGAACAGTAATTATACCGTGGACCTAGGATTTTGGGTCTCGCTGACATCAAGTTACGTGCATCATAACTGGTCCATCAAGAGGAGAAGTTTTCAGAGGGCATCGGGTAGGATTCAGAGGGACTACTGTACGTAATGATCAGGGTTCGCAAGTCGGACACGTTAGTTGGAGCGTTATGCGAAGCTAAGGCGGAACTGGAGTAGATTTTCGCTTATAGCTTTCGACTCGGTCGTTTCCGGACTAGGGTCTCTTGCCTCAAACTGATACATTTACCTTTCACCGTCATCTTTGAAAGTTTGTAACATCATCGCGGAGTCACATTGTGCAATACAGATTTGATATCATCTCTTAGTATTACCCCTAAGTATGACGTACTCAAGATTTTCACCACTAATCTTGAAGTCATTTACTATCGGTTTTTTTAATCTTTGTTATAGGCAGTATCCTACATTGATCTTCATTTAAAGAGAGCTACCATTCATTACACCAAGTGAAAATTTTATCAAGTCTTTCTGGAATTCAGGAGGAAGAGGATTCAGAAAGTGCGAAAATGCATCGTCATCGAGCGAGCCTTACAATGCTGCTGACCCATTGTGACGAATCGTTTATGAATACTGAAAGTCATCTGCTCGTGGTCTTGTGGTTAGCATTGCTGTTTCTTGATAACGAGGCTCCGAGTTCAATTCCCGCCCGAGTCGAGAATTTCCTCCACTCGGTACTTGGTTTGTGCGTGTGTTGGCCTCATCGTCATTTCAAGTCGTCGAAGTGGCGTCAAATAAGTAAAAAGTCTTGCACCACGTGGCCTAACTCCCCACGATGGGTCTGCCGGTCAAAAAAGCCATACGCATATTTTTCAGGCGTATTGAAAACATTAGAGCTCTTATTAATCTTCGTTTGGGCACAGCCGATGTTACTTTTGTTTCTGTAGAATATTCACAGTCCAGTATAACGTATCGGGTTCCAATAGCCAAATACCAGTAAACCGCCATCCCCCGATTCTTCGAAGAATCGAGGTCCCTTGTATAAAATATCATATTTCCCCATCTGTGTCGCACAGTGATAATTTTGCAAGCACATTCAGTGGTGTGCGTGCATAAGTTTCGAATAGATTTACTGTAGTCCGATTAAAATTACTTGATAATTGACGTCTGTTACTTGCCGCTACAATGCTGCCACATCCGCTGCCGGCTACCACTCGGTTACAGACGACAGGTCATTTCATATATGCTGTTACTATGTAATGCGGAGCAGTGCTGGAAGCGGCCGCCGCGAGTTTTGATGGAAATGGGAGGTGCTCTGCGGACAGCTGATACCAGGTGACTGCGGCAGGCGACGCGTTTTGTACCCCGGATTTAAACTCTTGTCCTAACCTAACCACAACCTCGTGATGCGCGGTGTATCCGAGAAAACTGCGATCAACGATCTGCGGCAGAGCAAAAAAATCAAGATCGCCTTGTTCACACTGTTTAAGGCTAATCTCTACGAGAAAACTGAAGACACAAAATTTTCATAATGTGTTCCTCTGCGCAGCCATCATCCGCAGCAAAATTTCAGTTTTACAGAAATAGCAAACTGTAATTTCTCGCTGGCATTTGTTACCTGAAAGTATCCTGACACCGGCTGCACGGGATGCCGCGTTACCCGACAGTGAGCAGTCCTCGTTGGCACTTGGCTGCAGATTACAGGAGAAACAAGCAGATTCTAAACGAAAAAGGAATGATAGGAAGAAAAATAACAGCAAATAAAAAATCAGTAGGATGAAAATGACGCACAAAGTACTAGAAATTTAATAATATATTGAAACCAGTTAATTGAATAAAAATGGTAATCAAAGTCATTTTATTCTATTTAGAAAATAAAGAATTTCACTGCATTTGTCGAGATTCGAAACTTGGATTTTCTACACGTCAGATTTACATGGTAACCACTACTCTGTGCCATTACACTGCAGAAGACTTGCATTTGAAACGCTGATATCCAAGTCACAACGATTAATTGAGAGCCTTAAAAAATTCGGCTTTGCACAATGTCGTGAAATGCCGCGCGGGATTAGCCGAGCGGTCATAGGCGCTGCAGTCATGGACTGTGCGGCTGGTCCTGGCGAAGGATCGAGTCCTCCCTCGGGCATGGGTGTGTGTGTTTGTCCTTAGGATAATTTAGGTTAAGTAGTGTGTAAGCTTAGGGACTGATGACCTTAGCAGTTAAGTTCCATAACATTTCACACACATTTGACTTTTTTTTTGTCGTGCAAAGCTTATCTAGTGTATGCCGATGTCTAGGATTATAATAACTGTATAAATGACGCTGAATCGCGTCTTGTGTTGCAGGATCGATTCGAATTTGGTTAGTGCTGTGTAAGAAACGTGTGTATTTCGTTAGCATTGGTGTGTGTGAGTGCGTGTGTGTGTGTGTGTGTGTGTGTTGTTGTTGTTGTTGTTGTTTTTGGTGTGGTTATCATGTGTGAAGAAATACAAAAAGAAGCTGTTAGACCCAGGATTCAGGATCAAAACACACCAACAAAGAAAGCCGGACAAGGAACTAGAAGTGAACTAATTGAAGTTGTATACCAACAAAAATACATGTGCGTTTTTGTCAATTATCGGATGCCACCATTGTCCTTTGTATAATCTACGAGCAATGTAGTAAATCGGCGTTTGTGATTTTGTTACTCTAGCGGATATTCTAACTAACATATTATGTTACGTCTAGTTTTCCCATAAAGAGGAGGAGGCCTGTCTATTATCTGCTGTTATTGTAAATTAACTCTGTTATCGAGTTAGGTAACAACTATAATTAACCTCAGAACTTTTTAGCAAACTGTTAATTTTTACCACAGGTTTTTGTATTGCTCAAATAGAAATCTCGTTTTGTGTATTTGCTTCAGTTCTCGTAGGAAATTAGCAACTTTTAGCTCAACAGGTTAAAATATAATTAACGGACTTAATTAAGTTATTCGTTCACTGCCCTTAAATACATCGCACCAGTTAAAATGCAGCCGCACTGTGAATGCAGTTCTCGAACACGCGATGAGTTCGTTGACGTTCGTAAGCAGCTGTAAATCGCCGTGATTAATGACTACGATTGGAAGCTGCTGCGAATCAGTACGTTAGAAGTGGTCACCAGAGTCGTGTACCTGTGACTCCGGTACCAGAGGTACCTCAAGTACTCTCCCTTCCTGTGGATCCTGTCTCCTCTGCAGGAAGCACAGGATCTGTCGTTACTCGTCCGCTTGAGTGCGAGTGGCATGTTAGTGGTAGATCTAGGCGTCCTGTACAAGGTGGACGGGGACCAAGGAGGGCTCAGGCTGTTGTACAAATTCCCCTAACCAACAAGTTTGAGGTGCTGTCTTTCAGTGAAACCGAAACTGAGCCAGTGGGATTAACTTCAGCTGTTTTGTCCGGTGTGAAGAGAAGGCAAACGCGAAAGGCTAAGATCTATTAATCGTCGGTAAGGCGAATGATGGTACTTCTTAGTGAAATGGCAACAAGGGACAGGAAAGGACACCAGTTGCACTCAGTGTGTATGCCTGGGTCCTCATTCAATATGTTAAAGAGGGTGTTCCTGCAACCATTGAGGGAAAAGGGTGCAACCAACTGCAGATTTTGGCGCACTTTGGAACGAATGATGCCCGCCGTCTGGGCTCTGAGATCATACGTGGGTCATTCCAGCGACTGACAGCAAGATTGAGAAGACCAGCCTTGTGCATGGAGTTTCAGCGAAGCTCACAATTTGTAGCATTGTCACCAGAGCTGATCTGGCCCTTCGGCTCTGAGTGGAGTGGAAGGTCTGAACCAGAGACTTCGAAGGTTCTGTGACAAGCTAGGCTGCGATTTCCTGGACTTGCGCCGTAGGGTTGAGAACTGCAGGGTCCCCCTGAATTTGTGACTGAATTGAGAACTTTTGGTAGGGAGGACGCAGCATGTTTTCTTGGATGGAGAATAATCGTCAGATGTAGTAGTAACTTCAGGTCTGCCCAGGGAAGTGTGTTGGGACCCTTGCTATTCATGTTATATAATAATGACCTTACAGACAATATTAATAGTAACCTTAGACTTTTTGCAGATGATGTAGTTATCCACGATGAAGTACTGCCTGAAAGAAACTGCAACATTATTCAGTAAAATCTTGATAGGATTTCAAGGTGGTGCAAAGGTTGGCAACTTGCTTTAAATGTTCAGAAATCTAAAATTGTGCACTTCAGTAGACGAAAAAATCTAGTATCGTATGACTATAATATGACTGAGTCACTTTAGGAATCGGCCAACTCATACCCTTTGTAGGGATATGAAATGGAATGATCACATAGGTTCAGTCGTCGGTAAAGCAGGTGATAGACTTCGTTTCATTGGTAGAATACAGGGGAAGTGCAATCAGTCTGCAGAGGAGATTGCGTAGAATCATCCAACAGTTAATTGGTAAAATTATACTTTTGGTCGTGGTGAGCGTGATAACACACCCTGTGAAACATTAATAAATGCCTTCTCTGAGACTACTTGGGAACAGATAGTTAGGAACCCCAGTCATGATGAAATACATTGGATCAAATGGCAACAAACAGACCTGACCTCTTTGAGGATGTCCACATCGAAACTGAAACCATCTTGCGGTTGCGGCAACACTGGTTACCAAAGTACAAAGGATAGTTAAAACAAGCAGAAAGATATACATGTTCAGTAAACTAAGTAAAAATCACTAGTGTCATATCTCAGTGAGGAACTTGAAACTATCAACACAGGGCAGGAGCATGTAGATGAACTATGGCTCAAGTTTAAAAGAATAATTGACCATGCACTACATAGATATGTATCCAGTCATAATGGGATAGAACCTCCATGGTACAAAGTCACTGTAAAGAAATTTCTAAAGAAACAGAGTTTACTGCATTGTTGTTGTTGTTGTTGTTGTTGTTGTTGTGGTCTTCAGTCCTGAGACTGGTTTGATGCAGCTCTCCGTGCTACTCTATCCTGTGCAAGCTTCGTCGTCTCTCAGTAACTACTGCAACCTACATCCTTCTGAATCTGCTTAGTGTATTCATCTCTTGGTCTCCCTCTATGATTTTTACCCTCCACACAGCCCTCAAATGCTAAATTTGTGATCCCTTGATGCCTCAGGACATGTCCTACCAACCGATCCCTTCTTCTTGTCAAGTTGTGCCATAAACTCCTTCCCAATCCTATTCAATACCCCCTCATTAGTTACGTGATCTACCCACCTAATATTCAACATTTTTCTGTAGCACCACATTTCGAAAGCTTCTATTCTCTTCTTGTCCAAACTAGTTATCGTCCATGTTTCACTTCCATACATGGCTACACTCCATACAAATACTTTCAGAAACGACTTCCTGACACTTAAATCAATACTCGATGTTAACAAATTTCTCTTCTTCAGAAACGCTTTCCTTGCCATCGCCAGTCTACGTTTTATATCCTCTCTACTTCGACCATCATCAGTTATTTTGCTCCCCAAATAGCAAAACTCCTTTACTACTTTAAGTGTCTCATTTCCTAATCTAATTCCCTCAGCATCACCCGACGTAATTCGACTACATTCCATTATCCTCGTTTTACTTTTGTTGATGTTCATCTTATATCTTCCTTTCAAGACACTGTCCATTCCGTTCAACTGCTCTTCCAAGTCCATTGCTGTCCCTGACAGAATTACAATGTCATCGGCGAACCTCAAAGTTTTTATTTCTTCTCCCTGGAGTTTAGTACCTACTCCAAATTTTTCTTTTGTTTCCTTTACTGCTTGCTCAATATACGGACTGAATAACATCGGGGAGAGGCTACAACCTTGTCTCACTCCCTTCCCAACCACTGCTTCCCTTTCATGCCCCTCAACTCTTACTGCATAATAGGTGTAAAACAAAGCGTAGGGCCATAGTAAGAGAGATGCTGAATGAAATGCGTTTGTCTGTCAACAGAGCAATGCGTGGTGTCTTTAATGACTACGGTAGCAGAATATTGTCAAATAAATTTTCGCAGGACCCAAAGACATTCTAGTTGTATGTAAAGGTAGTTAGTGGCACCAAAGTTGGTATCCATTTCCTAGCGGATGAGACAGGACCTAAAATTAAGGGTAGCAAAGCAAAAGCTGAAAACTTTAACACCATTTTCAAATATGCCTTTACAAAGGAGACCCGGGAGAATCGCCCCAGTGTAATGCTCGTATCACTGAAAAGATGAATGGAATATTATTAGCGTCAGTTGAGAAGCAGCTGAAGTCGTTATTACTGAACAAAACTCCAGAGCTCGATGGAATCCCTGTCAGGTGGTTTGCAGAGCATGGATGTAGATGTAGTGGCAGTTCGGCAACTGCAAACGGTTCGGACGTGACACTGAGCGCTCTGGCTGGTGGAAACCAGCTCCAACGCGTGAAGAGCCAACTATCAAGTAATTTTAACCGGACTATGGTAAAGAATTAATTAATTGAAACGCCATGTCTGATGTTGCAATTTTACTGCATGAGCAGCGAAAATGTAGTTAGCAATAAACTCTTTTCAAGTCATCATTTTGTAAGTGTGTCAGCGGAAAAAGGCTTCGTAACGCATCTAAATTATGCGTAAGATTCAATGAAAGGCGCCGAGTGCTCTGATTCTCAAATGCTGGCTGAATATGATCAGAGTAATTTGTGCATCTTGAATTACGGTGCCGCAAGTCTTATGCACACAGCTTCTAATTATAGTGTACGGTCCAGCAACATCAATGTAGTGACCGCCTATATTCGACGTCAACGTACTATAACCACTCACAGGTGGCAGGTGGGACCACTAGCAGTGGAGGGTATAAAGCGTGTCGAGGGGACGCAGATAACAGTGCATTCGTTCTCTAATACGGAAACGGAGCGAGTTATCAACGTCCAATAAGGCATAATAATGGGCTTTCGCACCAAGAGTGAAAGCATTTTGGAAACGGCTAAGCTTGTAAACTGTTCGCGTGCTGTCTTGGTTAAAGTACACCATGTTTGGCAAAATGGTTCTGTACAAAATCGGCGCCGAGGCAACTGTGATGGACAACGGCCGTATATGATAGGGGTGAACAACGGCTGCGGCGATGTGTACTGACGAAGAGGCGTGTAATTTTTTGAATGAAATTTCCGCCATTTGACTGCACAATTTCTTTATTTTATGTTACTATCGTGATTTCGGCCTTCAGCTGTTTTCAATTACAACAATTCTGGGTATAATTAGACAATATTGTGCGAAGTCATCGTCAGGATCTATTGAACTGTGTGTTCCAGAGTGTAGGTAAGTACAGAATTACCGAAATCAGTGGCAGACATGTAGCAAACATGTTTTTCAGACATGAAACAGTTGATTTTGTGTGTGTGAATTCCTCACGGACCAAACTGCTGAGGTCATCGGTCCCACACTACTTAAATTAACTTATGCTACGAACAACACACACACACACCCATGCCCGAGGGAGGACTCGAACCTCCGGCGGGAGGGGCTGCGCAATCCGTAACATGGCGCCACAATCCGCGCGGCCATTCCGCGCGGCACAATTGAGTTTAACAAAGACTAATTATACCCAATATTGTTATAAATGATGATACTTTAAGGCTGAAATCATTAGGGGAACTCGGGGCGGAACGGGATACTTATTGTGTAACAATTTCTATAAAATAAGGGAACACAAGGAAACAATTCTTAAAGTGATAAAAAACACCTTGTAGTGTAACCTAATGTACCTTATTTTAAAATCACTTAAAACAATACGTTTTGCATTTTTTACAATTTTTCAAAGAAAGTCTTGCATATTTCCCGTTCCGCCCCACCCACGGGGCAGAATGGGATAAGGGTATTTTTTGTTAAATTATTGCATAAACGTTGAATTTGAATTACGAATATCATATTAAACTATGACAAAATGTTGTATAACAGGTAATTCATACTAAGGAATGTGTAATTTAAACAATTAAAAAGTCGTTCTTCTAAATAAGAAAATACACTAATGGAAAAAAGAACACATTGACACCGGTGTGTCAGACCCACCATACTTGCTCGGGACACTGCGAGAGGGCTGTACAAGCAATGATCACACGCACGGCACAGCGGACACACCAGGAACCGCGGTGTTGGCCGTCGAATGGCGCTAGCTGCGCAGCATTTGTGCACCGCCGCCGTCAGTGTCAGCCAGTTTGCCGTGGCATACGGAGCTCCATCGCAGTCTTTAACACTGGTAGCATGCCGCGACAGCGTGGACGTGAACCGTATGTGCAGTTGACGGACTTTGAGCGAGGGCGTATAGTGGGCATGCGGGAGGCCGGGTGGACGTACCGCCGAATTGCTCAACACGTGGGGCGTGAGGTCTCCACAGTACATCGATGTTGTCGCCAGTGGTCGGCGGAAGGTGCTCGTGCCCGTCGACCTGGGACCGGACCGCAGCGACGCACGGATGCACGCCAAGACCGTAGGATCCTACGCAGTGCCGTAGGGGACCGCACCGCCACTTCCCAGCAAATTAGGGACACTGTTGCTCCTGGGGTATCGGCGAGGACCATTCGCAACCGTCTCCATGAAGCTGGGCTACGGTCCCGCACACCGTTAGGCCGTCTTCCGCTCACACCCCAACATCGTGCAGCCCGCCTCCAGTGGTGTCGCGACAGAAGTGAATGGAGGGACGAATGGAGACGTGTCGTCTTCAGCGATGAGAGTCGCTTCTGCCTTGGTGCCAATGATGGTCGTATGCGTGTTTGGCGCCGTGCAGGTGAGCGCCACAATCAGGACTGCATACGACCGAGGCACACAGGGCCAACACCCGGCATCATGGTGTGGGGAGCGATCTCCTACACTGGCCGTACACCACTGGTGATCGTCGAGGGGATACTGAATAGTGCACGGTACATCCAAACCGTCATCGAACCCATCGTTCTACCATTCCTAGACCGGCAAGGGAACTTGCTGTTCCAACAGGACAATGCACGTCCGCATGTATCCCGTGCCACCCAACGTGCTCTAGAAGGTGTAAGTCAACTACCCTGGCCAGCAAGATCTCCGGGTCTGTCCCCCATTGAGCATGTTTGGGACTGGATGAAGCGTCGTCTCACGCGGTCTGCACGTCCAGCACGAACGCTGGTCCAACTGAGGCGCCAGGTGGAAATGGCATGGCAAGCCGTTCCACAGGACTACATCCAGCATCTCTACGATCGTCTCCATGGGAGAATAACAGCCTGCATTGCTGCGAAAGGTGGATATACACTGTACTAATGCCGACATTGTGCATGCTCTGTTGCCTGTGTCTATGTGCCTGTGGTTCTGTCAGTGTGATCATGTGATGTATCTGACCCCAGGAATGTGTCAATAAAGTTTCCCCTTCCTGGGACAATGAATTCACGGTGTTCTTAATTCAATTTCCAGGAGTGTATTTTAATGTCATTCTGAAAAATGTACAATGCTTAATAACCACCAAACCACTAACTACTAGCCCCTTCCACAACAGTCACAAATCAGTATTTCCTCTTTATCTTCACTGTCTATGCCAGCACATGTATTGTGTGCCCACTCTGGTATGCGACCCAGCCCTAATTAGCAACGGAGTAGAGACACTCAGCATCCTCTCTCTCTGATTCTCTCTTCTCCATCATCTTCTTCCTTTTATTTTTCTTAAGGTCTTTGATGTCCTCTGTTTTGGTTTTCTTGGGTGTACAGTTGTATTGTACCTGATGTCTCTGTCCTGACATTGTTTATATTAATGCACCCTCCTCCTTTCTGTAGGCCTACTTTACGTGCGACAGCATTCTGCAGTTCCTTCTTATAAGAAGAATCTGTTAATACGACGGTTTTTCCTTTTAGTCTTGTAGTCCACCGAGTATTTTGGCAGATTAGTGGGATTGGAATGACAGACTCGGGCGATATCTGGAAAGCTGAGTTGTTCGGCGAACATAGCTGGTTGGGAGAGTCTGGCATCCATGAACATCCAGGCTGGGTTTGCTTTGTACTTGCATCAAAATATGACGGGGCAGAACGGGTCACTATCCCATTCTGCCCCGTCCTGTTCCGCCCCAAGAGCACTTTCGAGGTTAACAACTTTTATGGAGTGTAATAACTGACGTATTTAAACGCATTAAATAACTCAAGTATAGCAAATGCCATGCACTTTAAGGGAATGTGTCATTTTAGGGTATACAATTAACAGCTTACCTGGCGTTGAAATTCACCAAACGTTAGAACAACGCAAGCGGTAACGTGACGGACAACAATTCACTTCAAACTAAATCAGAATGGCTGCCCTCACTTCCCTTCCATTCGGAGAAATAGTTACATGCCCATACAACAGGTTGCAACACTGTCCAGTCTAGAAAAGAGCAATTTCCCATTGTGCCCCGCCATCCCGTTCTGCCCCGAGTTCCCCTATATTAATATAAAATAAAAGAAAGTCTAATTACAGCCAACATTGTTGTACTTGATAGTAGCTTATGGCCGAAATCATGACAGTAATGTAAAATAAATAAGTAGTACAGTCAAATTACGGAAATTCCATTCAAATATTATTATATGACTATGGCCCAAAAATATGAAAAGTTTATCAAGATGTGCAGCTGTTGAGCAACTGATCACCCATGCGAACCAATGGGCTGCCAACAGTGTCTGCTCAACGACCGTTCAGCGAAAGTTCCTGCATATCTGTATCCGCAACAGGCGCCTGGTTGATGGACCCATGCTGAATGCTGTTCATCTGCGCCGAAGGCTGGTAATACCGCAACTGGGTGTCCACTGAGTGGCTATAAGTAGCCTTTCCAGGCGAATGAATCACATTTTATGCTCTTTCGGACTGAAAGCAAACATCCTGCGACAATCGTTAGAAGAGTAGAGGCCTGAGAAAAGGGTCTTATGGTGCGAGGAATGTATTCGTGGAATTGCCTGGGTGATCTCGTCATTCTGCATCCACCCCAACGTGCATTTTGTTTTTGCTCGGCTCGATGATATCTACCAGCAGCACACTGCAACGTGTGACTCAGCTCGGGGTGTACGTGCGTTATTCAAAGAACACCAGGATGAGTTACCAAACTGCCGTTATTTAAACCTAATCGAGACTCTGTGGGGACCCCTCCCCGGTCCATCGGGCTGTTCGCGTCACGTATCCTCAACCAAGAAACCTAGCGCAGCTGCTCACGGCACTGGAGTGGGCGTGGCTCCACATCACTGTCTGTACCATCCATAAACTCGTCGCCCCTATTCCTGCACGTCACGCAGAGATCCAAGGTGCAAAAAAAGTGGTTACCCACGCCTTTGACAGGATTTGACTCATTAATGTGAGTAGACTGTGTATTTCGTTCACTATATTTTTAAATTCGGTCAATAGCAGCACGAAGTACTGAGAATCGAATGTTTATTGACCCTGTAAGTCTGCAAGTAGGCAGTCTGCAACTGGGATGGTGCTTCGAGGTAGCGGTTTAGTGATATAGATTTCAACAGCCAATCGCGCAATTGCGAAGATACTCCTTGTGGACGTATCTAGCTTAATTTATCTACAAAGCCACCCGATCCATTGTTGAGGACACTCACCACGGTAAATCATGTTAGGTTTGCTTCCTCTTGCCATAGCGTAAGCAGCGCTGGCAGAACGGCTGCTTGAACGCATTTGTTCCTGCTGTAATTAGTCTAATCTCCTGTCTGTGATCCCTTGCTGACTCTCACCTTAATACTGGTTCTCGAAACATTGTAAGTAGGCTTTCGCGAGATAATTGGCGCCTGCGTTCGAGCACCTGCCAGTTCAGCTTTTTAAGCATTTCCGGTCCACAGCTCGTGGTCGTGCGGTAGCGTTCTCGCTTCCCACGCCCGGGTTCCCGGGTTCGATTCCCGGCGGGGTCAGGGATTTTCTCTGCCTCGTGATGACTGGGTGTTGTGTGATGTCCTTAGGTTAGTTAGGTTTAAGTAGTTCTAAGTTCTAGGGGACTGATGACCATAGATGTTCAGTCCCATAGTGGGCGCAGGTGTTTATAATCATACTACTACTCGTATATAAGGACAAGTCGTGCTTTAATGTTGTCACCAAAAATCTCGAAAAGTTCTTGACCGATTAACTTCAAAGTATTACACGATACTCTAATAAAACTTCGGACGCACATGGGCTGCACAGTCTTTGAAATATATATACACTACATAGAAGGGAATGATTTTAACAAGAATCTCGGGAAGTTCTTGACCGGTTTACTTCAAATTTTTACATGTACTTTGGTGAACATTTGTATGGACATAGGCTACATCTCTTTTAAGTGTATGTAACGTACACATATATATGTAGTACATAAAGGAGAAACATGATTACCAAAAATCTCGAAAAGTTCTTCGATTTACTCCAAATTTTTACATAAAATTCTGATGAATTTTTGGACACAGTTGGCTATTTTTAAGTATATAAATGTGTATTTAATATATAAATGGAAAACTTTGCTACCAAACATTTACAAAAGTTCTTCGATTATCTTCAAATTTTTACACAGTATTTTCATGAACATTCGGACGGAAGTAGGTTATTTTTTAATTGCTTTTTATTATACATATTACATACATACATATTTGTAGCATAAAATAGAGAAATGTTACCAGTAGTATCGAAAAGTTCCTGACAGATTTCTTTCAAATTTTTACACGATGTACTAATAAACATTCAGACGGAGATCAGCTATATATTCTTTTAAACAACAATGTAAAGAATTTTTGTTATGACCGACTGTGAGAAAGAAAATGCTGTGCTGTGCTGTGCTGTGCTGTGAAAATGTGCAGTGTCATTATCTTTCGCGCAGGGTCTGAACTAAGATAGCAAGACGTGTAAACCTTCAGACCATTTGTTTTTCATATGTGTTTATATAAGTAGTTCCAATAAAAAGTATACACACAACAATGCGCTGTTTTGTTTTTTTCCTTGATGTCTGTTTTATGGAAAATAGGAGTAGTGTGTTTATGGCTTATTGACTTATGATTAGACTGCTACTGCAAAATCTGAATCGTCCGAAACCTTGTAATTCTACCTATCCGCACATTAATACTATGCGAAACGCCGCCTTTGAAGCTACTATACTCACAGATCCAGCAACTAGAGAGTACTTTCATACCCAATAGACCAATGATCCAACTGTTTTACCCGTTCATTTTAAGCGATAAAAAGTCGGAATGAAGGTTTCGTTAGTAGTAACAATAAAAAAGATTACAAATCAGATAGAGGCTAAGTGGATAGAGGCGGGGGAGGTGTGGGAGGTGTAAATGGGGATAAAGAAGGGGGAGGAGGTGATCCACAGAGAGAGGGAGGGGAGGAGGAGGAGATGAGCGTAGAAGGGGGAAGGAAGGAGTTCAGGATGTATATTGAATTCCCATACCTAGTTAGCAACTGTGAAGCATTGCCTGTTTCGCTAGTATGACGTCAGAACGTCGCATTAGCTTCGTGGAATGATCTAATAGAAACGTTTTCCAGCGCTGTACCGCACATGGACCACACACCAAGTGCAGGAATAATCTATAAAACTCTGCTGTTGTCGAACACAGTCTTACAAATAAGCACGAGACATAGCCCACACTTGAAGGCTATCTGGACTCATTCATCAAAGAGGGTGTAGACATGCGAATGTGTGTTTACAACCTTAACAGAGGTATTGGATTCGCACCTAGGATTGAGTGTCAGCTGGCACTTGATACCGAGTTATTGCACATCTTTTTGTTTACTTTTGATGGTCTATGTAGATCCGGATGTTGGCGTGTAGAGTCAGGCACTTTTCAACCAGGCAAACTGAAAGTGGAGCAGAGGGAAGCCCTTGGTCAGAACCGTTTTTTTAGTTTGCCCGAGACAAAAGTACTGTGGTGTGCGAGACTTAGGACCGAATGTAACTTTCGCATGATGTTTCATTGACAGGTAACATAATGCAATGAAACTGCTGCAGTATAGCACATAAGGTAACTGAAAGAAAACATGACTAACGGATATGACACATTTATTCAAAGACAATAATTATATTGAAGTCACTGCTGTTTATGACGATCCCTTGGACATTACAAAAGGCAGGATTTGCTTCTTAATATGGTCTGTGATCAGAATGCAGGCAGTGAATGCTCTGCAACGTGCTCCTACGCTGGCCACAAGGCTAGGAACGAGTTCTCGTGGTAGGGGGTTCCATTCCTCCACCAACGCTGTTGACAACCGCTGGATGGTCGCTGGTGCATGTGGACGTGCTGCAGTACGCCTCCCCAATGCATCCTTCACGTGCTCCGCGGGATTTGAGTGGGGGCAGAGACAGGCCAGCCCATTTGCCGGATATCCTCTCGTTCCAAGAGCTCCTCCAGCTGTGCTGTTCGATGCGATCTCGCATTGTCATCAGGAAAATGCAGTTACGGACAAATATACCCTTGAAAAGACGCACATGAGGAAGGAGTACAGCATTAAGGTAACATTGACCAGTGAGTGTATTGTGTTCAAAGATTTGGAGGTCAGTAAGCCCATGCAACATTTTGCCTCCCCATATAATGGGGAGCACCAGATCTATCGTATTCGACAGTGTGCCTCAGTGCATTACGTGTTCCTATCTCCCTCTATATGAGGGTACGTCCAGAATCATTACCCAGGCTGAATCTGGTCTTGTCTGAGAAGAGCAGGTGACCCCTCTTCTCATTGCCCCAGTCCCTATGCTCTTGGTTCCATCGCAAACAGTGCCGCCACTATGTGGGTGTAAAAGGAATGCAACATACTGGTCGTCGGGTAAGGAGACCACTCCCATGCAGTCGCCGTGCCACTGTGGAGCGTACTTTGCACTCCTACTAAATGTGATTGTAATTGCACCTGCTGTTTCATGTGGGATCCTTCTTGCCATTTGCAGACAGTAGCAGTCATTTGCTGCTGTAGCTGACCGTGGCCAACTACCTCCTCTCCTTCGGGCAGCAGTGCTTGTGCTTCGGAACACTCCCTATGCTCACGAAACAATATTGTGAGCAATACCAAACTCGTTGGCTACATTCGTCACACTTCGTCATTCTTCCAGTTTCCCGATGGTTCTCCCCGTGCGACGTCATCCAGATGTTGGCTCCGTGCCATGTTGTAGTGAAGAGCACCGCTAAAGTCCACCGTAACTGCTCACTAATTCACACACCGTGTCTTTTCCCGTTCTTTCAACTGCCTCTTGTAGAGGCTATAGTCAAGACGACCTTACGCCATATTACGTACAATTGTCTGTACATGTCTGGGAGACCTCAAACAACTTCCTCCCGCACTTTCATTCATTTCCACCGAATAGCTAATTTGTTATGTTACTTTATCGGTCTCGTCCTTAAGTTTTGCAACATTGTATTAAATTTTAGTACTTGAGTAAGTGTATTTATTTACCTCTTGCAGGGTATATGTCACTATCAATCGCAGGTAATGCGGACCACGAGGGAGAGACTGCAGGGGAGTTTGTCCCATAAAATACGTCTGCCACGAGTAGACGACAAGATGTTGGACACCCACGGCTCGTCGCAGAACGCGGAGATCAGAAGGTTGCCCAGTCTGTAAGGCAGAATAGACAGCTATCTGACGCCATCTAGATTCCACTGTGAATCAGTGGAAACGTATCGCCCGGTGCGTGGATCACTTTTCTTACTACATCGGGTCGATTGTCGTTTTTGGACACGCATGCGACCTTTAACATACGGTCGTCAGTGTAAATATCGTGCCGGACTAGCACCTTACGCAGAAGGTGCAACTTATCATATACCTTCTACCTTACATCGTGGGTAGGATTAAAATGTGTAACTTTTTTAAGAAGATATCAAAGAAATAATTCAGCGATTGGCCACGGCCTGAGGCAATGGTAAGCCTCGGATGAGAAAGAATAACGTTCCTATTTATTTCCTTACGTTTCTCCCTTCCGTATTGGAATACGATAATTATTAATTAGCGGTTTTGATTAGCAGTCTATAAAGAGCGAACGTGTAACGATAGAGTTCGGTTCAGCCATTATGGAAAAGCATACATGTGTCGAAGGCGCCATTGTGTTGATTTATTAAAGAATTGGCCCTAATAGAAGTGGAGTAATATACACTGATCGTCCAGAACATTATGACAACCGACGTACTGTCGATATAAACCCCTACAAGCGATAGCAGCGTCACCTAGCGAGGAAAGGTTGCTAGTCAGACGCACGCACAGTGCATGTAGTACAAGTGACCGTGCCGTCCGTGTGTAAAACGGGGAAGGCGCGCGATCTATCTGAGTTTGATCGAGGGCAGATTGTCATGGCCCACAGGCTCGGCACGAGCATTTCGGAAACTGCTCGACTTGCGGGGTGTTCGAGGAGTGCTGTGGTGAGTGTCTTCAACAGGTGGCGCAACCAAGGTGAAACCACGTCCAACCGTCGATGTGTTGGGCAGCCATCCCTCATTGTAGATGTGGGACGTCTTACGCTGAGCAGACTGGTACAACAGGACAGGCGGCGAACTGTGGCGGAACTGACATCAGACTTTAACGCTGGGCGGATTACAAGTGTGTCCGAACACACAGTGCAATGAACACTCCTAACAATGGACCTCCGCAGCCGACGACCCATGTATGTGCCGATGTTAACAACACGACCATCGGCAACTACGACCGAAATGGGCACGTGACCATCCACACTGGACGTTGGCACTTCGGCAGAGCGTTACATGGTCTGATGAACCTCGATATCTTCTTCATCAAGCCGATGGGAGAGCGCGCATCCGTCGTCTTCCATGGGAACAGCTCCTTGACACTTGTACTGCGGGAAGGGGACAACATGGCGGCGGCTCTTTTATTCTCTGGGGAACATTCACGTGAGCATCCATGTGTCCAGTAGAGCTCATGCAAGGCGCCATGAAGGCCAAGGAGAATCGTACACTGGTTGCAGCCCACATACACCCCTTCATGACGATCATACACTACTGGTCATTAAAATTGCTAGACCAAGAAGAAACGCAAATGATAAACGGGTATTCATTGGACAAATATATGATACTAGAACTGACATGGGATTACATTTTCGCGCAATTTGGGTAAATAGATCCTGAGAAATCAGTACCCAGAACAACCACCTCTGGCCAAAATAACTGCCTTGATACTCCTGGGCATTGAGTCAAACAGAGCTTGGATGGCGTGTACAGGTACAGCTGCCCATGCAATTTCAATGCGATACCACAGTTCATCAAGAGTAGTGACTGGCGTATTGTGACGAGGCAGTTGCTCGGCCACCATTGACCAGACGTTTTCAATTGGTGAGAGATCTGGAGAATGTGCTGACCAGGGCAGCAGTCGAACATTTTCTGTATCCAGAAAGGCCCTTACAGGACCTACAACATGCGGTCGTGCATTATCCTGCTGAAATGTAGGATTTCGCAGGGATCGAATGAAGGGTAGAGCCACGGGTCGTAACACATCTGAAATGTACCGTTCACTGTTGAAAGTGCCGTCAATGCGAACAAGAGGTGGCCGAGACGTGTAACCAATGGCACCCCATACTATCACGCCGGGCGATACGCCAGTATGGCGATGACGTATACACGCTTCCAATGTGCGTTGACCGCGATGTCGCCAAAAGCGGATGCGACCATCATGGTGCTGTAAACAGAACCTGGATTCATCCGAAAAAATGACGTTTTGCCATTCGTGCACCCAGGTTCGTCGTTGAGTACACCATCGCAGGCGCTCCTGTCTGTGATGCAGCGTCAAGGGTAACCGCAGCCATGGTCTCCGAGCTGATAGCCCATGCTGCTGCAAATGTCGTCGAACTGTTCGTGCAGATGGTTGTTGTCTTGCAAACGTCCCCATCTGTTGACTCAGGAATCGAGACGTGGCTGCACGAACCGTTACAGTCATGCGGATAAGATGCCTGTCATCTCGGCTGCTAGTGATACGAGGCCGTTGGGATCCAGCACGGCGTTCCGTATTACCCTCCTGAACCCACCGATTCCATATTCTCCTAACAGTCATACGATCTCGACCAACGCGAGCAGCAATGTCGTGATACGATAAACCGCAATCGCGATAGGCTGCAATCCAGCCTTTATCAAAGTCGGAAACGTGAATGGTTCGCATTTCTCCTCCTTACACGAGGCATCACAACAACGTTTCACCAGGCAACGCCGGTTATCTGCTGATTGTGTATGAGAAATCGGTTGGAAAATTTCCTCATGTCAGCA
Organism: Schistocerca serialis cubense; assembly: GCF_023864345.2. Lineage (NCBI taxonomy): Eukaryota > Metazoa > Arthropoda > Insecta > Orthoptera > Acrididae > Schistocerca > Schistocerca serialis. Next base: position 493,540,823 of record NC_064641.1, on the reverse strand, counting down.
CGTTGTAGGTGTCGCCACCGGCGCCAGCCTTGTGTGAATGCTCCGAAAAGCTAATCATTTGCATATCACAGCATCTTCTTCCTGTCGGTTAAATTTCGCGTCTGTAGAACGTCATCTTCGTGGTATAGCAATTTTAATGGCGAGTAGTGTATTTCCCGATGTCAGTGGCATTTCTCAGCAAGATAATGCCCCATGTTACAAGACCAGGAGTGTGATAGAGTGGTTCGAGGAACACAACGGCGAGTTCCAGTTGATGTGCTGGCCCACCAGATCGCTAGAACTGACACGAATTAAGTGACTTGTTTGTGAAGATACCGTGCCAACTCCCTCCAGCCACCTGCAAAGGCTTCGTTGCTTCCATGCCATGACGCACCGTTTATCACCATAGTAAGCAACGAATACAAGAAGAAATTGGCAAAAAGATAACAGTCAATTGTTTTAAAGTTGTCGTTTCACTTTGAAATCACTGAGACATATAGTTTTCAACTACCCATCATTTCGTGAGATATATTTGAAAGGAGATTCGCATTTTTTCTAGACGCAATCCCATATCTCGAAATCCCATGAACTCATAATACCGGTAAGGTGCAGTAAATTACCTTCCTAAATAACAAACAAAAGTGGGCCTAAAATTTAATAAATTTATATCAGAAGTACATACTGCTCCATTGGTTTCATTTCTAAACCTCTCATAACAACAGTGGCATAAACTATAATTTACTTTACAAAAAATTTAGGTATACAATCTTTGCTTACACTGTCACAATCTCATACAGTCATCTAGCAAACTCACCATGTCGACTAATGCTTTCAACGCTGTGACTACTACAACGCATTACACCGAGCGAGGTGGCGCAGTGGTTAGCACACTGGACTCGCATTCGGGAGTACGACGGTTCAATCCCGCGTCCGGCCATCCTGATTTAGGTTTGCCGTGATTTCCCTGAATCGCTCCAGACAAATGCTGGGATGGATCCTTCGAAAGGGCACGGCCGACTTCCTTCCCCGTTCTTCCCTAATCCGATGAGATCGATGACCTCGCTGTTTGGTCTCCTCCCCCAAAACAACCCAACCCAACAATGCAATACATTCCTAGAAGTACCTCAGTGTATCACTGGATGTCTGTCTTGCAATATTACCGGTGGTCTCACGCGAAAGGCATAGGTACATACGAAAATTGTATTTTTAGGCAGAAACCACTCGTACTCAAAAGGTTAATATTATACGAGGAGGATCTTAGGAAGGATATCTCGATGAAAGAGCTCAACTGTCAACCTATGGATTTCTTGCAGAATGAATCCGTAGCTGTGTAGCGGAGTTGAGACGCAGTCTGGTAGATTAAAACTGAGCGCCAGCTCAATGGGAATTTCGTCATCTCGAGACTACTTGTCACCGAACGCGAACATGGATACAGAGAAAAAGAGGTTATTTTCGAGCAAGTGCCAGGGGGCTTCAGCGTTACTGCGCATGCGCAACTACGATGACGTAAAAAGCCCGTTCTCGGTGTTTGCAGTACTCATACGTCTTTCTTCGCGTTTCTGTTTCTGTTTGGAATTTCGTGTTTACTAGGACATCACGTGACCGTGTGCAGCACGGAGGCATATTGTTCGCTGGTGACACACAGAGTTATTGTACTTAGGCAATTGTTTAACCACATCCTATCCACATAAGGCATGCAAAATGAGAAACCATTCTTTGGTGTAATACTCATTTCAAAAGTGGACTCTACAACACAAAGTACCCTATTTTGTTATGTGGTAACTTTAACATTGATTTTTTGTTATTCATACCCTTATATACTGTTAGCTAGCATTTCCAATCAGGTTTACATCCGCGTAGTACAAGGAATACAAATTTCTTGCAAAAAAAATTTTTATACACCGGAACTAAGGACAATAAGCTACAACGATGTTTTCAGGACTATTTCAAACTGTATAAAAAATTCACAAGGTTACCTGCGAAGCCAAGAAACTGTATAACTGGCTGTTTATGTTCTATTCCAGGAACAAATGTAAAACCATGTTATGAGGTAAGTGATAAATCATGGTTTGCCGCTAGTCTGTAATTTACCGAAGACTGACTTTCTGTAAATTTAAGAAGTTAACAACACAAATGACGAAACAATGTAAGCCTAGGAAAGGCACCTGACAGTTGTTGAAATATGTGTTGTTATCGAATAACATTGTCTTTCACGGAAGGCAGATTTGTAATATTCTGCTGAAACTGTCAGTATATTTGAAACAATACATACCATTGACCTGATTTGCCTGCTTAGTTATCTTCAAGTTCAAATGTTATAGAATTCTTAAAGGACCAAGGTGCTGAGGTCATCGGTCCCTAGACATGACATACACACTAATTAAACTAACTTATGCTAAGAACAACACACACACCCATGCCCGAAGGGGGACTCGAACCTACGGCAGGAGGGACCGCGCAATCCGCATATTCAAGTCAACATTTATGTGTATTCGTATGTATATAGCATTACGAGATCTTACATTGTCATAAGAGATACAGGACATCAGAGAATACTCCAAGAGCATCGGAATTTCGTAAATTATACCAAAATGCTTAATTCGGCTTAAAATGCACGTTCGTATATCTAGATTCACGCTGAAGTAGGGCACTACCTGGTATTAAGCTCTTCAGTGTGGTTTTTGGGTTGCCAATTGTTTTGGTGTACCAGTACTGAATTGTCTCACGCCTGGTTTTTTATTATGGCAGAATGCCATACCTGCCAGAAGATGACAAAACATGCATTTTTTTTTTAGTTGCAAAGATAGAACAAAAGTACCGTCGAGGAGATGAAAACGTGCACTTGAAATTCAGCCAGCAGTTGAAAATAGCCAGTAGTGTAGAAGTAAACAGTTCATTTGAAACAAAGACTGCCCTTGCGGAAAAATTAATAAAAGCGAAATATATCTAGCAAACCGACAAAAATAACTTCATTGTTCTACGAGACGATTAATGCTAGATTTCTAAGTGTGGTATCGATAGTAACGATGCCACGGAATAGTTTCTCAAGTTGGCACTACGAGAGACACAGACGACAGCGCCCTCTAGCCGGTGCTGTCGAGGTCTACGAGCTCTGCGACTACTTCAGTCCATTTCATCAGGTGCAGCCAGCCAGGATACTTCGCTTCAGCATCGCACCTACGTACAAAGTTATGTAATCGTTTATCACCTTGTTTTTGCACCAGTAAACCACGTTCTTGCAGTACCGACTTGTATTACCTTTTCCCGTTCCTACCCTCGCGCCGCCTCCCAGGTGGGATACAAAACTAAGAACTTGGAAATAAAATAGGAAAACTGAAACTAACAACGTATTTTAGTCTTTCCTAGTAATGTGAATATGGTGAATCACTCGATAGCCTCAAGCCACAGAAATCCGTTTTGTTTGCATTTGACGTGAGAGCTGTGAATGAAGAGAAAACAGCAAAATCATGAAACTTAAACACGAGTGACGTGGAGACTACACCCGACATCGACTCTGACTGCTCTGCTGCGCCAGAAGAATTTTTCCGGGTTGCATCTGGCTGGTAGCTGCTGCTGCTCGTGGAGCTAACAGCAACACGTAAAGTAGCCAGTAGCGGGAGAAGGCGCTGCTCATATACGTCTTCAACTCTGTGCGTGCGTATGAACCCGTTGGCAACTGCTAAAACGAGCCAAGCACTTGGGTGGCAGTGGCAGCGGCCGCATCCCCCGTGCTGGGAATGCCAGTGCGCCCGGTGTTTGTGCAGATGGGCGGACCCGGCGGCCGAGAACTTGTTTTGGCCGCGGCGCTGTTGTGCTGCCCTGGGAGCGGAAGTGGGCCGCGAGCAGCGAGCAGCAGGCAGCAGACGGGCCCCAGACAAAGGCCGCGAGGCCCTCGCCGGCCCTTTATGTGGCAGGCCCGCGTCGCGGCAAAAACGCCACGCTGGGAAGCCTCCGACCACCAGCCGATTCACACCCGACGGTGCTCGACTCTGCCGGTAGCCTAGCGCTGCAGGCGCGGCTGCCCGTCAAGAATCCGACTACTGCTCTGCAGCCACGTCTCATCCGTAACTTCTGGAAGATTTCATCTGCCTACAGAGCCCGTAACCCTGCCTTCCACGAGTAATGTTCTTACCTGCTGAGCTATCAAGCCACGATTCACACCCCGACCTCATAGCCAGCGTCGTACCGACGGTGTGACAAGAGACGCCTCCCTCCATCCTCCGTGAGCGCAGGGACAGAGAGGGCGCAAAATTGACCTACGAAATAAAGACTAGAAAGTATCGGGTCATCAAAAAGTCAGTATAAATTTGAAAGCTTAGTAAACCACGGAATAGTGTAGATAGAGAGGTAAAAATTGACACACACGCTTGGAATGACATGGGGTTTGTTAGAACAAAAAAAAAAAAAAAAGTTCACAAAATGTCCGACAGATGGCGCTGGACAGCAAAATGTCAGTGACTGTGCATGACAATCGTGTATAAAAGGAGCTGTAATGAGAGAGAGAATCAGATGCGCCAGCAGTCGCAGCATGTTGACGTTACCTGAAAAAGCGCTTTTGGTGAAGCTGTATTATCAGAATGGGGAATGTGTTACTTCAGCGTTACGATCCTATCGCTATAGGAAGGGGATTCGAACGGGTAAAGGTCCGTTGACAAATGCAGCTGTGGCGAGAATGATTTCGAAGTTCGAAGCCACGGGTTGTTTAGACGATAGACCCCGTATTGGCCGACCGAGCACAAGGCGTAATGCTGCTGAGACAGTTTAGGAAGAAATGGAGACTGTAGCGGGTTCGTCTATGCACGGGGAAGTCAGCTCTCGTGCAGTCACACGTCGCACCGGCATTCCACACACTACTGTTTGGTTGCCGCTTAGGCGTACCCTCCGCTGCTATCCGTACAAAATCCATCGGCATCATGAACTGTTACCCGGCGGTTTAGTGAAGCGGAGGGCATTTGCGGTGTGGGCGTTTCAAAAGACGGTGGAAGATGACGACTGGTTGAGTAACGTGTCGTGGACCGACGAAGCTCATTTCACGCTCCGAGGGTCTGTCAACGCTCACAACTGCAAAATTTCGGCTACCGAAAATCCTAGAACTGTCGTGGAAACTCCATTGCACGACGAGAAAGTCATGGTACGGGTTAGATTTACCACACGTACCGTTATCGGGCCTTTTTTTCTTCGAGGAAATGCGTGATTCTGGTTTTGTAACTGCTACCGTGACAGGTGAGAGGTACGCCGATATGCTACAGAATCGCATCATCCCCAGCCTGGGGCGGGATCAGGGATTTTCTTTGCCTCGTGATGACTGGGTGTTGTGTGATGTCCTTAGGTTAGTTAGGTTTAAGTAGTTCTAAGTTCTAGGGGACTGATGACCATAGATGTTAAGTCCCATGGTGCTCAGAGCCATTTGAACCATTTGAACCCCAGCCTGGCTGATAAACACCTGCTGGAACGTACGATGTTTATGCAGGATGGCGCTCCACCCCATATTGCTAGACGCGTGAAAGATCTCTTACGCGCGTCGTTTGGTGATGATCGTGTGCTCAGCCGCCACTTTCGTCATGCTTGGCCTCCCAGGTCCCCAGACCTCTCAATCCGTGCGATTATTGGCTTTGGGGTTACCTGAAGTCGCAAGTGTATCGTGATCGACCGACATCTCTAGGGATGCTGAAAGACAACATCCGACGCCAATGCCTCACCATAACTACGGACATGCTTTACAGTGCTTTTCACAACATTATTCCTCGACTACAGCTATTGTTGAGGAATGATATTGAGTATTTCCTGTAAAGAACATCATCTTTGCTTTGTCTTACTTTGTTATGCTAGTTATTGCTATTCTGATCAGATGAAGCGCCATCTGTCGGACATTTTTTGAACTTTTGTATTTTTGTGGTTCTAATAAAACCCCGTGTCATTCCAAGTATGTGTGGCAATTTGTACCTCTCTATCTACATTATCCCGTGATTTATTCAGTTTTCAAATTTATACTGACTTTTTGATCACCCAGTACATAATCTGATCAACAGTCTCGGGGCACCGCTATGTAATGCAGAGCTGACCACTAGAAGTCACAAGAGGCGGAGCCGTCAGTGTAATAGGAGGCGGGGACTACTGTGGTGTCAGCAGAGAACCAGTAACAGCACACTGGGTCTTTTAGGAGCACTCAGTGACTTCGAATGTGGTCTGGTCACTGTATGTTAACCTGAGTAATAGATCTATCATGGACATTTCAGGCCTCTTAAAGGTGCTCAGTTCGGCTGCTTGCGATGTAATTGGAAAGTGGAAACACGAAGAAAGAACCACATCTAAACCAACGCCAGGCAGAGCTCATGTACTGACAGACAGGAGACAGAGGTCGTCGAGCACTGCAGAGTGTGGTTGTACCAGCGGCTTTCAATATGTAACGCAACATTTTTTCTGAAAAAAGGTTCGTAATATTCATGATTCCAATACACCATATTATTCTCCAGTCTTATGGCTACAAAAAGTGCTTTTCAGCATAACCTCCGTTCAATGGGACGGCCTTACGCCACCTTATTCGGAGGGCTTCTATGCACGCATGGCACCACTCCACTAGTCGACATCGGAGCAAAGGTCTCGCTGCATCACTGATCTCCCCATAGTCCACGTACTCCTTCCCGCAGAGTGCATCCTTCATTGTGCCAAACAGATGGAAGTGCGAGGTCTGAGTTATAGGGTGGGTGAGGAGGAGCACCAATGAAGTTTTGTCAGCTCCTCTTGTGTGTGGCCTTGCGTTGTCATGGAGAAGGAGAAGTTCGCTGCGTTTTTGTGGCGACGAACTCGCTGATGTCGTTTCTTCAGTTTCCTGTGAGTATTTATTTGTTTTTATTTTATTTATTCATTGCCAAATTATAGACCTGTTACCTCATGTTTTAAAACAGTTCGTACATCTTACAATTTTCGTTTTTCATCCTTTTGAAGTTTAGTTTCGTTTTATTTACAACATTTAAAAAGAATAATACTTTTCAAAATAACAATAGTAAGGTATAAATAAAATTGTGCTGTTTTTTAAGAAGGATATAAAAAGATGATACTTTTCAAAATAACAATAATAAGGTGTAAATAAAATTGTGCTGTTTTTTAAGAAGGATATAAAAACATGATAGGATAGAGGAGAGATTTGTTAGTACCATCACCGAATGCGACTAACTGTGAATACCTCGGAATGGTTTTTTCGAGGCTTTGACCGCCAGTCACACACACACACACACACACACACACACACACACACACACACACACACACAAATAGTTATTAATAGAAAAATAGTATTGCTTATCCTATTTATTACTATTCCTAGCCGTCCGGAGTGGCCGTGCGGTTCTAGGCGCTACAGTCTGGAACCGAGCGACCGCTACGGTCGCAGGCTCGAATCCTGCCTCGGGCATGGATGTGTGTGATGTCCTTAGGTTAGTTAGGTTTAATTAGTTCTAAGTTCTAGACGACTGATGACCTCAGAAGTTAAGTCGCATAGTGCTCAGAGCCATTTGAACCATTTTGAACTATTTCTGGATATTAACTTTAGGTACCCATACGTGTACAGCATTTGGTGATTTCTCGGCTAGATCGCCAGCATCTTATGCTTATTTACTGTCACATCTTCGTTTCTTCCTCTTGTTCCTCCTCATTGTCACTGTTTTCGCTGTCACTGTGGGTATCGCTGTCCACCCTCTGGAGATTGTTGTTACGTTGCACATACGCATGTCTATTATATCGTGTCCGCATGTACTCTTCGTGTGTTGTTTTTGAAATACTGTTAGTCAATACGTTTAATTGTGCTAATTGGCCGCACGGTCGGGGGCGTCTTGTCACGGCTCTCGCGGCTCCCCCCGTCGGAGGTTCGAGTCCTCCCTCATGCATGGGTGTGTGTGTTGTCCTTAGCGCAAGTTAGTTTAACTTAGATTAAGTAGTGCGTAAGCTTAGGGACCGATGACCTCCGCAGTTTGGTCCCATAAGACCACAAATATCCAGTGTGCCCATTGTGCTTCGTCTCTTATTGCTGTGTATATATCTACGTCTGTATCTGTGTAGTCTAAGTGTAGTGTATGTCTATTATTCGCTTATTGCCCGCAGATAAAGACTGTGTTATGGGGAACCTTCTTCCCCGCATGTGCATGTAGGCACCTGCCTCAGACTCACACTGTTTAAGTGCGTGGTATAAGGCCCGTGTCCGATTAAGAAATGTACCATACTGCGTCTGGGATCGATATGTTTAATTCTCAACCGCTCGCTTATGTCAAGGAGGAAGTCGTGCAGTCTATGTCCCTTATTACTTCCATCCCTCTCACTTTGACATGTATCCAAACTCCAACTTTTAAGGTGACGTATCGTCTCTGTCGGCACACCAGTTTTTTTTTGTTTTTTTTGTGCGTACCTTATCTATTCTCCCCCTCTTTAACCAGTACGTTGCAGCTCTGTATTTGATTGTGATATGTATGGGGCATATTCCTATGGGTAGCATAATACACTTCACAGTTGACTGTTGCACCGTGAGGGAGGACATCAAACAGAATAACCGCTTCAGATTCCCAGAAGACAGTCGCCATGAGTTTACCGGCTGTGGGTGTGGCTTTCAACTTTTTCTTTAGAGGAGAGGTGACGTATCGTCTCTATCGACACACCAGTTATATTGTGTACCTTGTCTATTCTCCCCATCTTTAACCAGTACGTTGCAGCTCTGTATTTGATCGTGATATCTATGGGGAATATTCCTATGGGTAGCATAATACACTTCAGAGATGATCGTTGCACCATGATGGAGGACATCAAACAGAATAACCGCTTCAGATTCCCAGAAGACTGTCGCCATGAGTTTACCGGCTGTGGGTTCGACAAAAAATTGTCACTATTAGTCTTGTAACGCGCAAGCAATTTCGCTCAAATATTCCCTCGTTTGTCTTTATGGTCTTCTGTTTGGCGACGACGAATTTAATGGGCAAACACCTTTGGGTACCCCAACTTGTGGACGATTGTGTCAACACTACCAGCAGAGCTGTCCATTTGAGCAGCGAGGTGTTTGATTGTGATCGAATGCGTGTTTTCGCGCTTTCCAACACTGCAGGTGTCACAGCTATGTGCGAGCGGCCGGCACGCGAGAGATTGGACAGTTTTGGGCGATGTTGATGCGATGATGACAGGTGCCTCGCCCAACGCCTCGCCGTGCGCAGCATTTGTGCACCGCCGCCGTCAGTGTCAGCCAGTTTGCCGTGGCATACGGAGCTCCATCGCAGTCTTTAACACTGGTAGCATGCCGCGACAGCGTGGACGTGAACCGTATGTGCAGTTGACGGACTTTGAGCGAGGGCGTATAGTGGGCATGCGGGAGGCCGGGTGGACGTACCGCCGAATTGCTCAACACGTGGGGCGTGAGGTCTCCACAGTACATCGATGTTGTCGCCAGTGGTCGGCGGAAGGTGCACGTGCCCGTCGACCTGGGACCGGACCGCAGCGATGCACGGATGCACGCCAAGACCGTAGGATCCTACGCAGTGCCGTAGGGGACCGCACCGCCACTTCCCAGCAAATTAGGGACACTGTTGCTCCTGGGGTATCGGCGAGGACCATTCGCAACCGTCTCCATGAAGCTGGGCTACGGTCCCGCACACCGTTAGGCCGTCTTCCGCTCACGCCCCAACATCGTGCAGCCCGCCTCCAGTGGTGTCGCGACAGGCGTGAATGGAGGGACGAATGGAGACGTGTCGTCTTCAGCGATGAGAGTCGCTTCTGCCTTGGTGCCAATGATGGTCGTATGCGTGTTTGGCGCCGTGCAGGTGAGCGCCACAATCAGGACTGCATACGACCGAGGCACACAGGGCCAACACCCGGCATCATGGTGTGGGGAGCGATCTCCTACACTGGCCGTACACCACTGGTGATCGTCGAGGGGACACTGAATAGTGCACGGTACATCCAAACCGTCATCGAACCCATCGTTCTACCATTCCTAGACCGGCAAGGGAACTTGCTGTTCCAACAGGACAATGCACGTCCGCATGTATCCCGTGCCACCCAACGTGCTCTAGAAGGTGTAAGTCAACTACCCTGGCCAGCAAGATCTCCGGATCTGTCCCCCATTGAGCATGTTTGGGACTGGATGAAGCGTCGTCTCACGCGGTCTGCACGTCCAGCACGAACACTGGTCCAACTGAGGGCGGCAACTGGAAATGGCATGGCAAGCCGTTCCACAGGACTACATCCAGCATCTCTACGATCGTCTCCATGGGAGAATAGCAGCCTGCATTGCTGCGAAAGGTGGATATACACTGTACTAGTGCCGACATTGTGCATGCTCTGTTGCCTGTGTCTATGTGCCTGTGGTTCTGTCAGTGTGATCATGTGATGTATCTGACCCCAGGAATGTGTCAATAAAGTTTCCCTTTCCTGGGACAATGAATTCACGGTGTTCTTATTTCAAATTCCAGGAGTGTATGTTGAGAAATAAACATGCAGACATGAAGAATACAGATTTAGAATATTATTAATGTTTGATTGTTTTAAAAAGCTTCAAGAGCTTTCACGTAACGAATTCCGCGGCATTACTTTTCAGCACGCTCTCGTAGATTTAAAATGCGGAATCTTGTTTTATCTGACAGTAATGAACAACTGTCTTTGACTTGGTGACAGAATTTATTAACGTAGATACTCGATAGCTATTCAGCATTTGTACTAACTTTCACCTCTAGGACGCTTGCGTCTCGGGGCAGCAGCAACCATTCCTGGCGTACACACTGTTGGTTTTTCACGAGGTATAAAAGGTCCGCCATTCACAGTGGGAATCAGTTACGGTGAGACTGGCACTTTCTCACGTGGAGATGGCAGCCAGATGGACGTCGAAATATTTGGTCTAGTAGACTATACGATCCGGCTGCAGACCCGACGTGAATATTATCAGCACATTGTTATTGTTAGTTATGCATCCGTCCGCGTTGGAAAGCAACTCTTGAGCCAAAGATTCAGTGGACGAAAACGATCGATCACCATTTCACTAGACGATTTTTCTTAATAAAGAAAATTGTTGCTCAGTTGAGAGTGGTGCTTGAAATTGAAGATTTATTTTCGAGAGTCAGTGCCAGCTGCCAGCCACTGCACTAATCGTCAACCCCTTGCATGTCTTCCTGCATTTCGCTGCAGTCTCCTGTCGTTGCAACTTTCCTACGGCAACAGCATCGTGCAGTCGGCCCTACGGAGCTTCCGATGCTCTAGTTGTGCGATATTACAGTCTGAATCTGCACCTCGTTAACTTACCGTATTTGACGTAGGCGGTATTCTTTCGACTTCATTTTCGTTGTAAGGAATTTAAAATTAATCATTACCGTGTTAGCAGGAAGTGCGCTGAATAAAAATTTGCCAACTGACCGAAAATCCGTAAAGGCAGTTACCCTGCTTTATTTCAACTAGGACATATTTGATGTTAGTGAGGAAGGGCAAAAGAAAAAGTGAATAGAGGGAAGGTGTAGTGGGATGTGTTAGTAGTAGAAGTAGTAGCAGTGGTTGGTTGGTTTAAAAGGAGGGAGGGGGGGGGGGGGGGTGAAGGGACTGCTTGGTCATCGGCGGTCCCGGTAGTAGTGGATGAAGGACTGGAGAGTAGGATCCGGAGATGTATGGAAGACAATCACGGGGAGATTCTGAGTGGACTCTTTTTTCATCTTTGATTCCCTACTCATGAGAGTTGGGCGGGCTGTTGTCGAACTTTGTGCTTTCCAGACAGTTATCGTAACGTGAGTGTGGGGAATATTTGGGAGATTACGGTATATTAATAAATTTTACTTTGGGGTAATCCAATTAAAACTAAATGAAACACAGTTTTTGTGCCATATGCGTTTCGCCTTTACCCTTTGCAACACATCTTCAGTGGCAACTTTCGTGAATGTTATGTTCTTGTTCCTTTGTTAGTACTGTTCTTCTTATAACTGCCACGTGAAATCTGTTTCCAGACTTGCACTGTACCAAATGGTTCAGCCCTACATTACCGGCCTTCAAGGTCACCAGACCTGATTATATGTGATTATTTCTTGTGGGGGTTTATAAAAGACACTGTTTATGTGCCTCCGCTACCAACAACAATGAATGAACTGAGACATCACGTAACAGCAACTGTGGAATCTGTAGCTCAAGACATGCTCGCTGCAATGTGGGAATAATCTGAATACCGCATTGACATATGCCTTACATCTCAAGGGGTAGGGGGGGCATACTGAACACCTATGAAACGGTACGAAAAAAAACTTCTTGAGTTTGTCGTTCATCAAAAAACAAAATTCATTGTATGTATCTATTACCTTCAGAAATATAGACAAGCCAAATCGGATGATTTTTTTGTACACCGTGTATTTTGAATAATGTCATTATTTTTGAATAGAAGTAGTTTGAGGTAAGGCCGCAGCGCTGCGCAGCTAGGAATGCTTATTGTCAGCTAGTTAACTTGCTTAGATCTGAGAGAAAGACCACCCCACTTCCCTGAGTCATGGATTTGCATATTAATTGATTAAGCTATTTGTTCTATAGAAATTCTCTGTTAACATTGTACCCTTTGCTTAATAATTGTTCACTTTGTTTAGCGTAGTGTTGCTCAGGCCAATATTATGTGTAAAGATGACGCGAAGTATTTCTCAGTCTTTTTGGGTATACATTTCATTCTAAAATCGTTGTCTTGCCATATCATTTCATAAAAATAGTTACTCTCCCCACCTCACTGTTTGTCACTACGTATTACCACATGCAACTGTTTGAATATGTATTTAGAAACAGAAATCTAGCTTAGTCGCTGCCTGCTTGCTGTTTGCTGTTGTGCTTTAGAGAAATCAACAGTGTTGTCAAGACACGATGTAAGTGGAAGTTTTAATTAGGACCAGATAACTGTTTTACCTCCGTTGCGCATTTAATACAAAGTCAAGCTGAATTCAGATCCGTTACGATGTGATGTTTAAAGCTTTCCCGGCGTACTGATTGTCCCATAAAAACACGGGAGAACTGCCGGATATCAGTAACGTTCTGTCACGATATTTCGGCGCAGAGTCTTCTGGCCATCTTCAGGTGAATGCCACTGTAGTAGTACTGGCGAGTACGCGCTGAGCTCCGCTATTTAAAGCCTTCTGAGTTGACATTGCGCATGCGCTGCTCAGCGTGCGCTTTCATAACGGCTCCGTGCGCTGCGCCTCGCGCCCTCCACTGTAAAGCCTGGCGTATCGGTATCAGGTCGATTTCCATCTTTATGCAGATAAATACGTCGACTACGAAGTTTCTCTATAACAGGATTCCAAGCAGAGTTCAGCTGATAACCGCTATCTCGATTGATGAGAGTCTCGTTGTCGGACAATCTTATTTCCACAGATTCATTGATAATCGAGCTCCAAAAGTTTGATGTATGGGCCAAAATTTTTGTGTCGTCGTAATTCATGGAATGGTCTGTGGAAATACAGTGTTCGGCAATTGCAGACTTGGTGGGTTGGAGAAGGCGAGTATGCCGTTGGTGTTCCACAATGCGTTCCTGCACAGTTCGTGTCGTTTGCCCTATGTATGATTTGCCGCATTCACACGGAATTTTGTAAACACCTGGTTTACGCAGGCCCAGGTCGTCTTTAACGGATCCCACCAGTGATGAAATTTTGGAAGGAGGACGAAAGATGCCTCTCACTTGATACTTTCTCAATATTCTGCCTATCTGTGAAGAAATATTCCCAATAAATGGTAGATAAACAGTCGACCTGAAAGCCTCTTCCTCTTCCTTGTTCCGTCGTTTGTAGGTCTTCATCACTCTGTTCACTCGCCTAGGTGAAAAGCCATTCTTCAAAAATACTTTTTGCAGGTGTTCCAGTTCCGCTTGAAGACTGTTGGCGTCAGAGATAGTATGGGCACGGTGGACCAAGGTTTTGAGAACGCCCATTGTTTGTGCTGGATGGTGGCAATTAGTAGCTTGTAGATATAGGTCTGTATGAGTGGGCTTTCTGTACACCGAGTGACCAAGTGTGCCATCACTCTTCCGTCGCACCAAGAGGTCTAAAAATGGCAGACAACCATCTTTCTCTATCTCCATGGTAAACTTTATGTTTTCATGTATGGAGTTCATGTGACGTAAAAATTCTTGGAGACGGTCCAGACCATGAGGCCACACTATAAAAGTGTCGTCAACGTACCGCCAAAATACTGTCGGTTTAAAAGTGGCAGAGTCGAGTGCTCTCAAAATCCTCCATAAAAAGATTGGCCACCAGGGGAGACAAAGGACTCCCCATGGCGACACCATCAGATTGTTCGTAAAATTCGTTGTTAAATATAAAATATGTAGAGGAGAGAGTGTGCTCAAACAACGCTGTAATGTCTACACCAAACATATTGCCAATGAGGTGTAGTGAGTCCACCAGAGGCACCTTTGTGAACAGTGAAACCACATCAAGACTGACCAATAAGTCACTACTTTGCTGTGGAAATAAGATTGTCTGACAACGAGACTCTCATCAATCGAGATAGCGGTTATCAGCTAAACTCTGCTTGGAATCCTGTTATAGAGAAACTTCGTAGTCGACGTATTTATCTGCATAAAGATGGAAATCGACCTGATACCGATACGCCAGGCTTTACAGTGGAGGGCGCGAGGCGCAGCGCACGGAGCCGTTATGAACGCGCACGCTGAGCAGCGCATGCGCAATGTCACCTCAGAAGGCTTTAAATAGCGGAGCTCAGCGCGTACTCGCCAGTACTACTACAGTGGCATTCACCTGAAGATGGCCAGAAGACTCTGCTCCGAAATATCGTGGCAGAACGTTACTGACATCCGGCAGTTCTCCCGTTTTTTTATGGAACAGATCCGTTACAGCTCAATGCTTATTAGGTTCTGTAAAGTTGGGCTAAATCTCAGACAGAAGCAAAACACAGAAGCAGCTTATAAACTGTATTTCATTCAGTTGTAATTAGTCGATTCCTGAGCAAAAAGTATAAACATTGCTTAACATTATATGCAGCTGAAGACGACAGGACTACGTAAGATAAAATTTGGAAGAATATTTAGAGTTCCGGGGTTCGCGTGACTACCAAGGGAAAGTTCCAGAAAACCTTGATCGAAGCTTAGGGTTTGTAACTATTTTTAATTTATCTCTGGGACACTGGGGTCCATTTCCATAAGAACTAATTTACGCCAGTGTGGCCACTAGCTGGAATCATTATCGTTATTTCAAGTGATCCTATTCAACGAAAGTGTTAAGATTGTACTTTGGTATTGCTGTTTTGTTTTTCACGGCCTTCGTCGATGAAACACTGGAAAAGAATCGCGATGTTGTAGGAAACAGTGCGACTTTGGCTGTGTGTTGTACCATGCTTTGTATTGTATCCCTCAAAAAAAGTTAATGAAATGGGTACATTTTACTTGATTGTAAGGTCATGTTGATCTCAATTAACGAATAAACGCGCTAGGCGGCTTTGAGAATTAACAAAACAACAATGTGGGTGTTGTCGACAGGATGGGTTGGGTTGGGGGGGGGGGGGGCGGTGGGATCGCAGAATTCCCTCACTGCTGATGGTTTTTTCGGTGCTGATCGTTTTTTCGGTGCTGATCGGCATGGTTCCTACCCGACGCGGACTTGTGAAACGTTTTAATTTCGTTCGATACCACTATTCGAAATATATTGGTTCTATGACTACGACATCTGTTCATTGTTACATTGTGAAACCAGGTTGCTCAGCTGGGAGACTTGGGGCAAGGCCACAGACACGGTTCCTGACCCTGGACCACGAGTGGGGGGGGGGGGGGGGGCACCCAGATACTGCGTAGGCTATCAGCTCTTGCGCAGCGCCGGTGACGGCAGCGGCGGCGACAGATAGCTACAGGAAAACCGCAAGTTAACGCCACTTCCTTCCTCCACGCGGTCTCCATTCATTCATATCAAGCTCACATAATTAAGTGTCGGAGACCTGTTCATTCTCTTTGCATCGGAATCTCTACATGCAAAACTCTCTGGTGTATGGGGATGAAAACCACCGGCAGCAGTGCAAAATTCATTATAGCCAGTTAACACCACACATCGCTGATTAGAGCAGAATTTATTCATACATGCCATATCCAGGTAGAACCAACAAATTTGTGCTAAGAGAGGGGTGGAATTTAACGGGGCAGATCGAGGTTACCAGGGCAGTTTGAGCTACAATAACGTGCCGGGAATGTAAGAGTGCAGCAGCACTCTGAACATGGCTGTTGCCACCTTGGAAAAGGGTAGTGTCCACAGCATACTCATTCTGTAAATGTAGATGAAACGGTAACACTTGCACAACGAGGATACTGAAATGAGCAACCAGGTTGACGTTCACGGTAACATGAACGAGTGGGCCCAAGTCACAGTATGAAAAATACCCCAAAAACAACACGGACCCATGACGTACACCCTAGACATCAGTGATGGGGAGGGGGTACGGGCGGAGTTGCTGCTGTACTTAGGGATTAGGCCATCCTGCGGTACAGTCAGGTCTGCCAGGTTGCCTACCTGTCAAACATCAACAGCGTGACAACTGCTTCATGTTTACGGGCAGGTTTAAATCGCTGCACTATTTCCTTATTCCATTAACGTGTACCAAAGATTTCCTCTGAAACCTTCATTGGCGGACCCCCATAATTTCTATAACCTGCCACACATATGCTGTTACACGAACTAAGGGTCGTCAGCCTCACTTTGCTGGTCCCTGACTACGACTTCCAAAATACATACCGTCAGCACTGCAGAGGGCTACAAACTGGCCTCCTATACCCCACCACGGCTGCCTCCCGACTCTCGCACCTCGCCAACTCCCAACAGCCCCGCCGAATTATTTTAACTCGCAGTCCTTTGGACCAATCAGTCTCCAGTGCAGCACGTAGGCATTGTGACTGGCCATTCCTTTATGCAAAAATGGCTCTGAGCACTATGGGACAGTCACCACTTGCACGTCTGAAAACGTCTGCACACCTACTCGCTGCACCGTACTCTGGCATGCACCAACACACCTCTGCGTATGTGAACTGCTGCCAGCGGCACCGTGCGACGACCCTAGAAATTAGAACTACTTAAACCTAACTAACCTAAGGACATCACACACATCCATGCCCGAAGCAGGATTCGAACCTGCGACCGTGGCGGTCGCGCGGTTCCAGACTGTAGCGCCTAGAACCGCTCGGCCACCGCGGGCGGCTTCCTTTATGCCCAAGAACATTCATCGGAGGAATGTACTTATTTTTTATGATCTCGCTGAGTCGGAGATGCGTAGTTTGCATCTCCAGGTTCGTTGTAGCAGCTCTGCAGAAATTTTAAATAATGCGTTTTGTAAAATCAAAGTTAATCAGTGGAGATCATAATTGTCAGTGAGATATATCTTCATTGCTTATTGTTACTTGTTGTTCCACCTAATCTTTCATACACATTATAATTTAAACACATACAATACTTTGACACACGCCAGAATAAACAAATAAGTCTTTTTCTTTACATCTGACATATCTGAGAAGCAAATGCTTTCGCAGGTTTCCGGTGGCAAACATGGCGCAACTTTAGAATGTCAACACAAATTATATATATATACAGTCATGCTCATAAATTAAGGATAATGCTGATACATGCTGAAACAACGCTCTGGTGGGCGGTTTGCGGGTTTATATTACTTCGGGGTATGACCATGCGTGCATTTGACCTGCGGTCGTCGCTCAGTGGCGCTGGCAGCAGTTCACATACGCAGAGGTGTGTTGGTGCATGTCAGAATACGGTGCAGCGAGTAGGTGTGCAGACGTTTTCAGACGTGCTAATGGTGACTGTGTGTTGAAAATGACTGAAAGAAAACGTATTGACGACGTTATGAGGGGTAGAATACTAGGGTGACTGGATGCTGGTGAAACACAGCACGTCGTAGCACGGGCTCTCCGTGTCCCACAAAGTGTGATCTCAAGATTACGACAACGATTCCAGCAGACAGGAAACGTGTCCAGCCGCTACAGTACGGGACGTCCACTGTATACAACACCACAAGAAGACCGATATCTCACCATCAATGCCCGCAGACGGCCACGGAGTACTGCAGGTAGCCTTGCTCGGAGCCTTACCGCAGCCACTGGAACAGTTGTCTCCAGACACACAGTCTACAGACGACTAACAGACATGGTTTATTCGCCCGGAAACCTGCAAGGTGAATTCCACTGACCCCTGGTCATAGGAGAGCCCGTAAAGCCTGGTGTACATGGAATAGTGGTCCCAGGTTATGTTCACGGACGAGTCCGGACATAGTCTGAACAGTGATTCTCGCCGGGTTTTCATCTGGCGTGAACCAGGAACCAGATATTAACCCCTTAACGTCCTTGAAAAGGACTTGTATGGAGGTCGTGGTTTGATGGTGTGGGGTGGGATTATGACTGGTGCACGTGCACCCCTGCATGTGTTTGACAGAGGAATTGTAATAGGTCAGGTGTATTGGGACGTCATTTTGCACCAGTATGTCTGCCTTTTCAGGCGTGCAGTGGGTCCCACCTTCCTCCTGATAGATGATAACGCACGGTCCCATTGAGCTACCATCGTGGAGTAGTACCTTGAAACTGAAGCTATCAGGCGAATGGAGTGCCCTGCCTGTTCTCCAGACCTAAGCGCCATCGAGTACGTCTGGGATGCTCTCGGTCGACGTATCGCTGCACGTCTTCAAACCCCTACGACACTTCAGCAGCCGTCCGGTGTGGCCGTGCGGTTATAGGCGCTTCAGTCTGGAACCGCATGACCGCTACGGTCGCAGGTTCGAATCCTGCCTCGGGCATGGCTGTGTGTGATGTCCTTAGGTTAGTTCGGTTTAAGTAGTTCTAAGTTCTAGGGGACTGATGACCACAGATGTTAAGTCCCATAGTGCTCAGAGCCATTTGAACCATTTTTGACAGTTCAGCAGCTCCGACAGGCACTGGTGCAAGAATGAGAGGCTATACTCCAGCAGCTGCTCGACCACCTGATCCAAAGTATGCCAACACGTTGTGCGGCGTGTGTACGTGTGCATGGTGATTATATCCCATATTGATGTCGGGGCACACGCGTAGGAAACAGTGGCGTTTTGCAGAACGTGTTTTGGGACGGTTTTCTCAACTTTATCACCAATACCGTGGACTTACAGATCTGTGTCGTGTGTGTTTCCAATGTACTTGTGCTATTAGCGCCAGTTTTGCGTAGTGCCACGGTGTGTGGCACCACATTCTGCAATTATCCTTAATGTATGAGCATGAGTATGTATACAGGGTGTTACAAAAAGTACGACCAAACTTTCAGGAAACATTCCTCAAACACAAATAAAGACAAGATGTTATGTGGACATGTGTCCAGAAACGCTTAATTTCCATGTTAGAGCTCATTTTAGTTTCGTCAGTATGTACTGTACTTCCTCGATTCACCGCCAGTTGGCACAATTGAAGGAAGGTAATGTTGACTTCGGTGATTGTGTTGACATGCGACTCATTGCTCTACAGTACTAGCATTGATCGGGCCCCATGTTCTTCCACCTATGCTCAATGGAGCACGTTATCACGATTTCATACGGGATACTCTACCTGTGCTGCTAGAACATGTGCCTTCACAAGTACGACACAACATGTGGTACATGCACTATGGAGCTCCTGCACATTTCAGTCGAAGTGTTCGTACGCTTCTCAACAACAGATTCGGTGACCGATGGATTTGTAGAGGCGGACCAATTACATGGCCTCCACGCTCTCCTGACCTCAACCCTCTTGACTTTCATTTATGTGGGCATTTGAAAGGGCTTGTCTACGGAACCCCGGTACCAAATGTAGAGACTCTTCGTGGTCGTATTGTGGACGGCTGTGATACAATACGCCATTCTCCAGGGCTGCATCAGCGCATCAGGGATTCCATGCGACGGAGGGTGTGTGCATGTATCCTCGCTAACGGAGGACATTTTGAACATTTCCTGTAACAAAGTGTTTGAAGTCACGCTGGTACGTTATGTTGCTGTGTGTTTCCATTCCATGATTAATGTGATTTGAAGAGAAGTAATAAAATGAGCTCTAACATGGAAAGTAAGCGTCTCCGGACGCATGTCCACATAACATATTTTCTTTCTTTGTGTGTGAGGAATGTTTCCTGAAAGCTTGGCCGTACCTTTTTGTAACACCGTGTATATATATGAAAGTCTCTGTTAATTATTAATGCAGACTAAGTATAAAACAAAGTTGATAATGTTAAATTAATATCTCCACTTTAGACATTCGAAGTTAATTTTATCTTTTTCCTGAAAATGTTTTTTAATGTTACATAATTCCAAATGTGAATTCGGTACAAGTATCTTTGTGAATTAAAAATGTTTACTAAATTAGGTTTGAGACTTAGTTTACGTATTTAATATGTGAAATTTATGCCGGCTCAAAAGTCTTATCATTGTCTAAAATTTATTGTGTTTTCTCTATCCTCTCAGATATTTTAGCGAGAGATGAACTATCGAAAGTTGGTAACTTTTTATAAACACCTAAATTTCTAAGCTAGGTGTTTCACCAGATTATGTATCAGTTTGTATATATAAATTTGGTTGAATTTTTGGATTTTTCAAACAAGACGTGATCATTGTCGAAGTAAATGAAATATTTAGCCAGAATTAGATTGCTTCCCAATATATTATATTTACCGTTGTAGGAGGTCGTCAACATGGATGTAATTACTGCGCGGCAGAAACATTTCTTTCTTTTATCAATACACGAGAATATAAAGTGAACGTTATGTAGTTGTGTGACCGTAAATAACAAGGAGTTGGAACTGGTGAGTGTTTTATTTACCGGCATCTCAGCGTATATAACGTTATTGAAGTATAAGATACAAGGCTTATGTCTCTACAATATGCATTTCTCTGTAGAAGTGGTTGACATGTTATTGTAACTACCACCCTGAAAGTCCGGATTTTTTTTTTTTTTTTACTCACATGAAATATGGGAGCAGGGCGTGCATACGTGTTGATTAGTTAGTTGTTCTCCTTACATTTGTCGTTCAGGGCGCATAAATAAGAAACGTGTCCGCATTTCGCCGGACTTTTATTGCCGATTCTAGCCACACCCCGATTAATAGTCCATAGGTCATCCGGTACGACGTATTCGATGTTTATGGCAATGCCGATGAGTGTGGCAATGCGTGGGTAAGCTGTACGATTCTTATGCACACTGCCTTTTTTAGCATTCGAGATGAGTGTGTCGTTTGTGAAAAGCTGTCGGATTGGTTAGTAAAAAACTACTCCCACGTGCATACGCCACAAGGCACTGCCCAGTAAATGGCGAAGAATACTTCGTATATGCGTTAGCAATTTTCTGTCCTGTTCCATTCGTGTATTGAGCCAAGGGAAGATTACTTCTTACATGATCCCCAAGCGAGGTACACGATGGTAGAAGTAGAAATGTTCCGGAGTCATCTTGGAATACAGGTTCTCGTAAGTTATCCAACAGCGTTTCGGGAGAAGTACGTCGCCTGTCATCCAGAGATTAATTTCCCTGAGCATATTTGTTACACTTTCTTTTGGGACATCACCATACTAGCCTGTTACGATCCTAGTGGTGTGTCAGTTTGTTCGATTTCGTTCATCGTCCTTACCTGATAAGTCTTTCAAACGATGGAAAATATACTAGAACTTTGCTTTCTAGCCGGCCGCTGTAGATGAGCGGTTCTAGGTGCTTCAGTCGGGAACCACGCTGCTGCTGCGGTCGCAGGTTCGAATCCTGCCTCGGGCATGGATGTGTGTGATGTCCTTAGGTTATTTAGGTTTACATAGTTCTAAGTCTAGGGGACTGATGACGTCCAATGTTAAGTCTCATAGTGCTTAGAGCCATTTTAACCATTTTTTTACTTTCTCAGATCCCTTACTACAAATAGATTCGCTTTCCTTAATACTGCTAGTCCAAGCTCGTCCCATTTCTTATCGCTACTTGCGATATGGTGCATTTCCGATATTCTCCACTAATCTAACAGGCGGGTACTATCGGGCTTTTCCTCTTCATTATTGACATTATCTTCTTTTTATCGACATTTAAAGAATGTTACCATCCATCGTACAAGAGGAAATACTGCTCATGTCTTTCATTTCCCTATGACCAACGAGCGAAAATATTTTCCTGTGTTCGACAGAAGTGTCAGCGTATCAATTGAGAGTGCTGTCGTACATGACTGATAAATGTTTTATGTCTACTGAGAACATTAGTGAACCAGTTACGTTTCTGTGGGGCCATACCTGATGATACGTCCACTATTGTTGAACCTTCGTCATGCGTTATAATATCAAACTAGTTTTTCAAGAAACTTACCTTTTGGTAAAACTACTGCGTATGGTGCTGTATTGATTATCTGGACGACACTGTGGTACAATTACGAACATTTAATCACATGTTTTGTACTCATCTACACTTGTGGTTATAGTTCAGATCAGTTCTTTCGTTTTTCTGGGCTCCCCCTGTGCCCAAGAGGTCGGCAACTTATTCTGGATTTGGCAATGTTAGTGGCAGATGGTGCCTTCTGCATTCCCCCTCCCGTTCATGGACTTTATTGGACTTTATATCTTCGAAAAAATGATGGAATTTTTATGGATGGCAATTCGTCATGTCCCCGTGCCACAGCTGTTCACTATTTGTTCACTATTTGTTTGAAGAAAGTTCTGGACAATTCGGGTGAAGGATTTGGCCACCCATATCGCCAGAAATGAGTTAGTGTATAATCGAAAAGTCAGTTCGTGCACAAAATCCTGCTCTGGCAAGTACGGACGGCTGTAAATAGAGCATGGCTCTATATTTCTGCAGGGGACTTCAGACGACTTGTTGAATCCATGCCACGTGAATTGCTGCACTGTGCCGGGAGAAGTAGGGCCGACACGTTATTAGGAGGCATCTCATGACTTTCATCACTTCAGTGTACATTCGATGTTAACGAAATTCTTTTCTTCAAAAACGATCTTCTTGGCATTACCACTCTACATTTTATATCCTCTCCACTTCAGCCATCATCAGTTATTTTGCTGCCAAATAGCAAACCTCACGTAGTACTTAAATATCTCATTTTCTAATCTAATTCCGTCATCCTCACTTGGTTTAATTCGATTACATTCCATTATCGTTGTTTTGGTTCTGTCGATGTTCATCTTAATATCCTCCTTTCAAGACGCTTTTCATTCATTTCAGTTGCTCTTTCAAGTCCTTTGCTGTATTTATTGATTAATAAATGTGTTGTTAGATGTATTCTACATCTACATTTACGTGATTACTCTGCTATTTACAATAAAGTGCCTGGCAGAGGGTTCAATGAACCACCTTCAAGCTGTCTCTCTACCGTTCCGCTCTCGAACGGCGCGCGGGAAAAACGAGCACTTACATTTTTCTGTGCGAGCCCAGATTTCTCTTATTTTATCGTGATGATCATTTCTCCCAATGTAGGGGGGGTGGCAACAGAATGTTTTCGCAATCGGAGGAGAAAACTGGTGATTGAAATTTCATGAGAATATCCCGTCGCAACGAAAGACGCCTTTGTTTTAATGATTGCCACTCCAATTCAAGTATCATGTCTGTGAGATTATCTCCCCTATTTCGCGATAATACAAAACGAGCTGCCCTTCTTTGTACTTTGTCGATGTCATCCGTCAGTCCAACCTGATGCGGATCCCACACCGCACAGCAATACTTCTGAATAGGGCGGACAAGCGTAGTGTAAACAGTCTCTTTGGTAGACCTGTTGCGCCTTCTAAGCGTTCTGCCAATGAATCGCAGTCTTTGGTTTGCTCTACCCACAATATTATCTGTGTGATAATTTCAATTTATTTTGCATCTTACATTTTTACACCCATTCAATAAATTCACCATTTAACTCCATAATAAAAATATTGATGTTTTAGGATCGATTGTCATCAGCTGTCTATGCTTAGACGTCTCTCATGAAATCGAAAACAGCATCGATGATTTGCCAAATGCGCACACCCGTAAATCGGTCTAATTAGTCACTTACGGTAAACGTCTTACGTCGTGGTCGCCAGTTAAGCCGGTAGCCGGACCGCCGACTTCTTCCCACGAGCGCGGCTCGACCCTTGAACGTGTCGCAGAGCAGTGTGTGGCGGGGCAGCGCGGGCAAGGCGTGACGACACGTGGGAGGCGCGTGGGGCAGGACAGGCCTCCGCCACTTCCGCTCTTCCAAGGCCGGCGGCCGCCGCTCGCCGCGACACCTACGCGGCCACTCCGAAAACTGCCTGCTTGGTGCTCAGTGGTCGGCACCGGGTCAACGGAACCGCACGCAACTCGTCCTTCCCACTAACCGCGCAGCGTTTGGTTTCAAACCTGTTTCCCATCAACACAGCTCATTAATACCTCTCGTTCATCGATTACATTTCACTCTTTGTTTATCTGAGGCTACGTCTCGCTTCTACTCTACAGTTCTTCTGTGATGTGCTTATCCACCGTCATATCGGTGGTGCATTCCGGGTCCGCACCTCTCGACCTAATGAAGTCTGCTGCACTTCCTCCTGTGATGGAATTGTGGATTCTACAAACCGCGCCCTGCCTGAATTGAAACGCCAGTAGTTCAAATGTTTCAAGTGTCTCTGAGCACTATGGGACTTAACTTCTAAGGTCATCAGCCCCCTAGAACTTAGAACTACTTAAACCTAATTAACCTAAGGACATCACACACATCCATGCCCGAGGCAGGATTCGAACCTGCGACCGTAGCGGTCGCGCGGTTCCAGACTGTAGCGCCTGGAACCGCTCGGCCACTCCGGCCGGCTGAAACGCCAGTGGATTTAGAGTAAATGAAAAGGCTATCACTCAGGAATATGCAGGGGGTGAACAGAAATGTGGGAACATCACCACCACCACCACCACCAACAACAACAACAACAACAACAATAACAAAATATTAACATGCCTAATGCGGCTTTGGAAAACCGTTGGCATTCAAAACTCCGTCCATTCGTCTGGGAATCGATAAGAATAGGACCTATCTGGTTTTGAAATGAGTCTTACACCATTCTTCCCGCAAAATAGTGGCAAGTTCAGGTAACGATGATGACGGTGAACAGCGATAACGCATCCTACTCTCCAAAGAAGACCACAAAGACTCTATAATATATTAAGTTCTGGTACTATCGTGGCAAGAGGAGATGCGACAATTTATCATCGTCCTGGACGGTGCGAGCTTTATGAAGAGGGGTCCTGTAGTCTTGGAATACAGCACGATGTAACCTTACCCTCCCACATATCACTATTAAAATTCTGTCTTTGCACAAATTTTGGAAGCTTCGAGAGGCGTAAGATATAGAGAAGAAAAACTTTTTACTTGTCTTCATTTTCCCTTGTTGTTGGCTACAGCTTTTTGTGTCTAGGGGTGCATTCTTGGGGCTGAAATTTTGATTT
Organism: Schistocerca serialis cubense; assembly: GCF_023864345.2. Lineage (NCBI taxonomy): Eukaryota > Metazoa > Arthropoda > Insecta > Orthoptera > Acrididae > Schistocerca > Schistocerca serialis. Next base: position 493,515,466 of record NC_064641.1, on the reverse strand, counting down.
AACGTTGTGGGTTACTGACGACTAAATAACTGATGAAGATTTGCCTGTATTATTCGTGAATTTTATTCTTTGGCACATTTTTCAATATCACGACGTCTTTACAATTTCCACTTCTATCACGCCACAAATTACATTGTTAGTGTCGATCGTATAAATACGTCTGTCTCCATCAGAGGCATGCCCACTACTACCCACATTCTACGGTACTCACAAATTCCAAAGAGTTTACAAAGCAAAAGAGTTTACAAACGTTCTTGACAAAGGAAGAATCTTCGCTAAAATATATGATTATTTTGTAAATGAGTCTAGAAATAAATTTAATAATTAGCGTTAGATTAATTATAGGAATAATAATATGAATTTTAAGTATACCATAAATTTTGATTTCAAATATTTCTAAAAGAAGAATAATTTTAACTTTACATACAGAATGTAACAAGTTAATTTCTTTTTATACATTTTTGTCTGAAATATAATACACCGTATACAAAATCATATGAAATTCTTTTAGTTAAACAACTGAGATAATGGTCACCTATACAAGAATCGATAGTATAAATGGTATCGCTTATTTCTATAAAAAAAGGCAGTTTTAGAGGAAGTTGTCCCATTACAACCACTATTGGAGAACTAATACTGCACCATGAAAAGGACCTGACTGGCTAAACTAGTCACATATTCTTTGGCAGTAATACTAACTTGGGAAGTACCCATACCGCACATCGAATACCACGATATAGCTGCCAAAACAGCAGCGACTCCCCGCCATGTTTCTCTCTTGGCAGCAATCAGTCCGCTTCGTAGGCTTGGGACGACGTATGCCAGACGTAAACTCTGGCAGAAGTTGAAAACAGTGAGAAAAATGGTTCTGTGCACTATGGGACTTCACATCTGAGGTCATCAGCCCCCTATAACTTAGAACTACTTAAACTTAACTAACCTAAGGACATCACACACATCCATTCCCGAGGCCGTAGCCTCCATCAGAGGCATGCCCACTACTACCCACATTCTACGGTACTCACAAATTCCAAAGAGTTTACAAAGCAAAAGAGTTTACAAACGTTCTTGACAAAGGAAGAATCTTCGCTAAAATATATGATTATTTTGTAAATGAGTCTAGAAATAAATTTAATAATTAGCGTTAGATTAATTATAGGAATAATAATATGAATTTTAAGTATACCATAAATTTTGATTTCAAATATTTCTAAAAGAAGAATAATTTTAACTTTACATACAGAATGTAACAAGTTAATTTCTTTTTATACATTTTTGTCTGAAATATAATACACCGTATACAAAATCATATGAAATTCTTTTAGTTAAACAACTGAGATAATGGTCACCTATACAAGAATCGATAGTATAAATGGTATCGCTTATTTCTATAAAAAAAGGCAGTTTTAGAGGAAGTTGTCCCATTACAACCACTATTGGAGAACTAATACTGCACCATGAAAAGGACCTGACTGGCTAAACTAGTCACATATTCTTTGGCAGTAATACTAACTTGGGAAGTACCCATACCGCACATCGAATACCACGATATAGCTGCCAAAACAGCAGCGACTCCCCGCCATGTTTCTCTCTTGGCAGCAATCAGTCCGCTTCGTAGGCTTGGGACGACGTATGCCAGACGTAAACTCTGGCAGAAGTTGAAAACAGTGAGAAAAATGGTTCTGTGCACTATGGGACTTCACATCTGAGGTCATCAGCCCCCTATAACTTAGAACTACTTAAACTTAACTAACCTAAGGACATCACACACATCCATTCCCGAGGCCGTAGCAGTTGCGCGGTTCCAGACTGAAGCGCCTAGAACCGCTCGGCCAAGGTATATTGCTTCGGCACTACGTTTTCCTGCCACGGGCATTTGCGTCACTGATGTGTGGTTCTGCAATTACAGATCACCTCACAATTCGCTGCTTACGGAGCTCCCTTCCTGTTGCTTTTGTGCTGACAGGTTTCGCGACTGCGACATTTAGTTATGCAGTGACGTTTGCAGCCGCCGTCCTCTTATTTTTCGTCACAATTCCTTTCAATTACTGTCAGTCACGATCACTCAAAATGCCCTTACGTCTGCGTTGTGTTTTTCCGCTTTCCCTATACGCTGTATAAAACTTCAATACGGTGCCTCTTGAAACAACAAACACTTCGGCTACCTTAGTTACAAAAGCACCATCAATTTGCGCACGCTCAAATTCACTTAGCTCCGACATAATGCACTCACAGCTATACAGAACACTGTTCTGACCACGGCTGACACTTTCAAGGTATTGCATTGGTGCCGCTCGCAGTCAAATAGATCAGTACCATCTGCAGACATGGCTAGCGTCTCCATTTATATTAAAGCATGCATTTCTAGCGGTGTTCCCATATTTTTCTCCAACTCCTGCGGTGTATAGTGCAGTGACAGAGTGCCGCACGAGATCGACTGTTTCCTTCATTTGTCAATTTGGCTGCCGCATCCCCTTCTTTTCGCCACAAACACCACGTAATGTGTGGGAGGGAACTCGTGTGGTTTGCTGTATGGTGTGGCAGGTGGCAGTTGACGTTAAATAACGAAAAGTGTGAGGTGATCCACATGAGTTTCAAAAGAAATCCGTTGGAATCCGATTACTCGGCTCAACTAAGCACCTGGGTGTTAAAATTACGAACAACTTCAGTTGGAAAGACTACATAGATAATACTGTCGGGAGGGCGGGCCAAAGGTTGCGTTTCATTGGCAGGACACTTAGAAGATGCAACAAGTCCACTAAAGAGACAGCTTACACTACACTCGTTCGTCCTATGTTAGAATATTGCTGCGCGGTGTGGGATCCTTACCAGGTGGGATTGACGGAGGACATCGAAAGGGTGCAAACAAGGGCAGCTCGTTTTGTATTATCACGTAATAGGGGAGAGAGTGTGGCAGATTTGATACGCGAGTTGGAATGGAAGTCATTAAAGCAAAGACGTTTTTCGTCACGGCGAGATCTATTTACAAAATTTCAGTCACCAACTTTCTCTTCCGAATGCGAAAATATTTTGTTGAGCCCAACCTACATAGATAGGAATGATCATCAAAATAAAATAAGAGAAATCAAAGCTCGAACAGAAAGATTTAGGTGTTCGTTTTTCCCGCGCGCTGTTCGGGAGTGGAATGGTAGAGAGATAGTATGATTGTGGTTCGATGAACCCTCTGCCAAGCACTTAAATGTGAATTGCAGAGTAATCATGTAGATGTAAATGTAGATCCGCCATTACTCTGCCAATGGAGTAACGTCTGTTGTGTGTGCTATCGCCTTTGAACTGTTTTGGACGGTATTTCCTGACGTGGACATGGACAATTAGTAGAGCATTGCCTAAACGACAGTGGAAAACAGCCCAAAAACCACGTTCAGTCTGTCTAGTGTACCACACCAACAATCGTTAGTCACTGTCGTGTATTCTATCTGGGTCTGCGTGGATCTCCCCGTCTTGCGAGATAGTACGCTGCTTGTTAAGCTTTACGAGCAGGAATATTTACAGTCATTGATGATGTGTGGTGATTAATTAAGTTTGTGGCCCTGTAAATTTTAGCGGAAACAGTTCTTTCAATGGGTACCCTGGTGCTACGTAAATGGCAGACCACCTCTTGCAGTGATTTCTGTTCGTGGAAACTACCGATTTCCGTCGTAGTTCGGAATAGGTATTCCTACAATGGTCGAAGGAAAACAAGGGGAAACTGTCTCCAGTAAAGCCTTGCCGAATAAAGCACAGTGTTGTTCAAACCATCCTTCGTATAGACGATAACTTTACCTTGATGTAGTTCTTTTGCAAAGATGTATCTATTCCGCATAAAGGCGTTAAAATATTAAAAAAAGAAGGGAATCCTCCACCACTAGTGACGAGCATTAGCTTAGCTAACCAGAGATGGAGATTGTTTCTAACTTGGATATACTGAAGGAACCATTATGATGTTTGCCAGAAGTAGGATGGTAGTGTGGTTTTCAATCTCTCCACCAAGGCTACGAAGCCGGCGGCCGACGGGCAGGATCCGAACCGCGATTGATTTCAGTCCGGCCCGCGGAAGAAATCTGTGCGAGAAAGCGAGGCGCTCGCATTTTTTCTCCGCCCGTCACGGATATTTCCGCCGACGCTCTGTTTGCCTCGGAATGAAGCTCATGACACATATCAGTTAAAATTTTGCTTACCCAACGCGCGTCCAGCGTCATTTTACCGACGCTGGATTTTAGCAACTACGAAAAACACATGTCCAGTCTGAGCGCAGAGTTATGGCCCATGTGCTTATGTGCAAGCGGAGGGTGGGGGAAACTGCTTGCTGCCTTGGAGGGATGCTGGGAGAAGTATTTTCGCCTCTGGATCAGTGCTGACAAATCGCGCAAGTTATTTATAGCTTGCTGTCTACGTCTTTGTTACGCAGTGACAGATAACAAACGTTGGTAGTAGGTGACAGTGGCACGAAATGTACCGACTAATTGCGAAATATGCAGAATTGAAGAATGGAAGCAGGAGCCACACCTTGCTGAACAAATGAGTTATCCATTTTCGGTTCAAGCACAAAGTTCTGTGCTAGTGGTTCGCTAATTTAGTGCAGCTGTTTCCATATGTCCTTATTTCGTTCATTCTCAAAATGTCTGACATTAAGATGAGAAAAGTAGATTCAAAATGTCGTCAGTTCCAAAGGAAAGGAACTTAGCTTTATTACGTGTAAAGATAAACCTGGCTGCTTGTTGTGCAGTGAATCAGTGTCCGCTGGGAAATAATATGAAACACATTGCTCAACAACAGCTTAAAGGGAAATTGCAGAAATGTAACGTTAAATATTAATTTCCAGTCTGAAAAGGCAACAGCAAATGTTTGCCAAACCGAGGACACAGTACGACAATTCCGTTAAAGCCAGTTCTATATTAAGAAGGAAAAAACTGCCAAATCGTTAAACCCTTTTACTGAAGGCGAATTCGTAAAGGAATACCTGTTGGAAGTTGCAGATGTACTATGTCCGAACAAATGAGTCCATCGAGACGAATAGTTGTTCAACCAATTGGTATGATGGCTGACGACATAAAAGTATTTTTGCGATCGTGCTGCCACATTGGAAGCATCTGCGGTCGCTTGGGACGCGAGCACTGATTTGTCAGACACAACTCACTTAGCAAGGTTTGGTTCAAAAATAAAAAATTAAAAAAAAATGGCTTGGAGCACTATGGGACTTAACTTCTGAGGTCATCAGTCCCCCAGAACTTAGAACTACTTAAACATAACCAACCTAAGAACATCACTCACATCCATGCCCGAGGCAGGATTCGAACCTGCGACCGTAGCGGTCGCGCGGTTCAAGACTGTAGCGCCTACAACCGCTTGGCCACTTCGGCCGGCACCAAGGTTTGTTCGTGGTGTAGATACTCCGTGCAGTATAACGGAAGAGTTATTAGCATTAGAGCCATTGAAAGGAACCATTAGTGTTGAACAAATTTTTGAAGAAGTGAAAGAAATCATGGAAACGTTCAATCTGTAGTGAATGAAATCGCTAGAGTTTGTTGTGATGAAGCACCTGCTATGGTCGCTTCACAAAAAGGTTTTATAAACACAATAAATTATCTGCTGAATTAAATATTGACAAAGTCGATATAACAATTCACTGTGTTGCTTACCAGTAACGTTGCGGCGCGCGAGCTTAAGTACCGGGTGATCAAAAAGTCAATATAAATTTGAAAACTGAATAAATTACGGAATAATGTATATAGAGAGGTACAAATTGCCACACATGCCTGGAATGACATGGGGATTTATTAGAACCAAAAAAATACAAAAGTTCAAAAAATGACCGACAGATGACGATTCATCTGATCAGAATAGCAATAATTAGCATAACAAAGTAAGACAAAGCAAAGATGATGTTCTTTACAGGAAATGCTCAATATGCCCACCATCATCCCTCAACAATAGCTTTAGTCGAGGAATGATGTTGTGAACAGCACTGTAAAGCATGTCCGTAGTTATGGTGAGGCATTGGCGTCGGATGTTGTCTTTCAGCATCCCTAGAGATGTCGGTCGATCACGATACACTTGCGACTTCAGGTAACCCCAAAGCCAATAATCGCACGGACTGAGGTTTGGGGACCTGGGAGGCCAAGCATGACGAAAGTAGCGGCTGAGCACACGATCATCACCAAACGACGCGCGCAAGAGATCTTTCACGCGTCTAGCAATGTGGGGAGGAGCGCCATCCTGCATAAAGATCGTACGTCCCAGCAGGTGGTTATCAGCCAGGCTGAGGATGGTGCGATTTTGTAACATATCGGCGTACCTCTCACCCGTCACGGTAACAGTTACAAAATTAGAATTGCGCATTTCCTCAAAGAAAAAAGGCCCGACAACTTTTTTTCCTAATAAAACCCCATGTCATTCCAAGGATGTATGTCAATTTTTACCTCTCTGTCTACATTCTTCCGTGGTTTATTAAGTTTTCAGATTTATACTGACTTTTTGGTCACCCGGTATGTGTATGAGGCCCGCGAGTTAACAAAGGTTGCCCATGCCTGGTCAGCAATCACAGATGGGAGTCCTTTGCTTTGACTATGCTATATCCAGCTTCTGAAGAAACTGACATTGGAAATACTTTAAAATTTTACTAGCGCCCACTTCTGGATGCGTGTTACAAATGGAATATTTGAGGCAGACTACTTTCTGATTAGTTGCGTACGATATACACTAACGGGCCGAAACACTGTGACCACCTGCTTAATAGAATGTTCGTTAAAATCAGTGATCCCCACTCGCGGGGCAATTACCCCCTGAGGGGTAAAATGAAAATTTCTGAGGGATAAAACAGAACCGTTCAATTGAGTTTCGATCACGAAACTAAATAAACTTTAAAATCCATTTCTGTTATCGCTAATTCGTGAAACCGCAACACTGATTGAATAAGTTCCGAAAAATATATATTTTTTAAAAATACCAGCATTAACGTGTGACATAATGTGGTGGAGATTACAGAAACGAATTTATGAACAAAATTTTCCTCACCTTCACCTAGTCCATCCAGCGTGTAAATGTCTTCTACCATTCTTCTACGACAGTAAAATGAAGACTTTTATGTTTCATATACTTAAATACCTCATTAAAATGCCTTTTCTGAGTTGAAGATAGTTCCCGCAGAAGACCAGAAATAGCTTCATTATTCACTTCGCAACACTCAACTAATTGACAGCGGAACACAGACAGTAACTAGGTAATGGCTACTCCACTGCTGTAGGACCTACACTGTATTATTATTATTATTATTATTATTATTATTATTATTAGCGGCTGTCTTCAGGCACAAAACATTCAGAGCCTGAAATTGTCCAATTTCTGCCAATTCAGAAGTAAGGATTCCAGCAATCAAGTGATTTTTAAGCAACAAGTTTAGTGCTCTTATTTTAATTTTGTTGATTTTAAATGGGAGTGTAGAGCGTAGGGGATGGATGGTTCGAATGGCTCTGAGCACTATGGGACTTAACATCTGAGGTCATCACTCCCCTAGACTTAGAACTACTTAAACCCTAACTAATCTAAGGACATCACACACATCCATGCCAGAGGCAGGATTCGAACGTACGACCGTAGCGGCAGCGCGGTTCCGGACGGAAGCGCCTAGAACCGCTCAGCCACAGCGGCCGGCTCGTAGGTGAAGCAAGTGTCGCTAGGCAAGGCAGTAGTGCACGCAAGCGTGTTTTATAACAAGTATCTACCCTCAATGTCGATAGTCAGCTTTCTTCTCCAAGACGGAACTGCTGGAAGCAATAGCGATGCACTGAAATTTGCTCCATCGTTCTAGAAGAAAGCGGTGTTAGAAAATAAGAAGTACCAGTTGTCTCAGTGACTCATTAGTTCATTGTTTTATGAAACGGCAACAAACACTAAATATCATTATCTTCGGTCATTTAGAAATGGAACTGTTCAAAGGAAAATTAGTTAGGCGCTTATGTTAATGGTTGTAGTGTTGATGGTGATATGGTGGGCAGGGGGGAGGGAGAGGGGGGTACTAGCTAATATCTGATTTCACTAAGGGGTAATGGTCTGAGAAAGGTTGAGAACCATTGGTATACGCAGTTGTAACGAACCAAAAATTTTTGTTCCGATTTTTTCGTTTCGCATTACGCAATAGAACCGACTCAACTTAGTCTCGACAAGAAAATCGATGTTTAAACTTTGTAAAAGCTATGTTTTTTAATGTGTATTCCTTGAACCAAGAGTTAGCTATGATTAAGTTGTGCTCTGTGCAAAATTCTACCAGACGGCTTCCTCTTTCATTTCTCTCCCCCAATCCATATTCACCCACTGTGTTTCCTTCTCTCCCTTTTCCTACTCTCGAATTTCAGTCACCCATGACTATTAAGTTTTCGTCTCCCTTGACTACCTGAATAATTTCTTTTGTCTCATCATACATTTCATCAATTTCTTCATCATCTGCAGAGCTAGTTGCCATATAAAATTGTAATACTGTAGTAGTCATGGGCTTCGTGTCTATCTTGGCCACAATAATGCGTTCTCTATGCTGTTGGTAGTAGCTTACCCGCACTCCAATTTTTTTATTCGTTATTAAACCTACTCCTGCATTACCCCTATTTATTTTGTATTTATAACCCTGTATTCACCTGACCAAAAGTCTTGTACCTCCTGCCACCGAACTTCACTAATTCCCACTATATCTAACTTCAACCTATCCATTTCCCTTTTTAAATTTTCTAATCTACCTGCCCGATTAAGGGATCTGACATTCCAAGCTCCGATCTGTAGAACGCCAGTTTTCTTTCTCCTGATAACGTATTATAACGTGTAAAATAGGAAAAGCGTAATTACAACCACCCAGTACGAGTAAAAATGGAATTAGTGAATGAACACAATCGATTATTTACCCTGGAACATAACTGTTTACTTACATTTAGTCACATTTGATATTTTTAATACAGCAGTTCAGTGATACTTTTGTTGAATAAACTTTCTGTATGTGTGCCATGGCTTACGAATTTTGCGAATAGGTTCGCGACAGGATGTAAATAAGACGTAATAATAATAATATCGTTACTTCATTAGAAACGAACGGCGTACAAATACATAATATTTCATGGAAGTTTACTAACGCCCAGCAGTGTTAGATTTTTTTTTAAGTGAATAGAGCTGTTGGTTAAGTTCATGTTAGTCGATCGCTATTAGCGTGTGTTCCATCATAATACTCGGAGAGTAACGTTGATACGTGGTGTCGACGTGAATTGTTATTTTTTGGACTACGAAAAGCTGCGTGCTAGTGAGGAGAGCATACTCAGGTTTCAATGTTGTTGTATTTATTTAATGCTCGCCAAATTAGTTCTTAGGTGTTGGTTATCGTAGGAACTCTGGAATTCTTTTTGTTAATTAAGGTCAGATGCGTTATCCAAAAACTTTTTCCGACTACGATGTCTAACATCGGCCATCTAGCCTGGAATTAGTATTGTGTCAGGCTTCAGATTGGTATTGTGTTTGTCAGGGGCACTCTCCCTTCGGAGATCAGCCATTAGTTACGTCGTTGGTGAATTCTCCGTTGTAAACGAAATAACCGCAGTTCACTTTTGGACAGAATGTTAATATGTAATGGTATGATGTACTCTAGCAGCACATTGAGTTGATTTGATTCTGCATTATTTCTCTTCCCCATGTCCTAGACAGTAATATTACCAAGTTTGGAACTTTTACGGTAATTTGTTTCCGTATTATAACGTGTTAAATAGGGAAAGCGTATTTATAACCACCCGGTACAAGTAAAAAAGGAATTCGTGAATGAACACAATCGATAATTTACAGTGGAACATAACTGTTTACTTACATTTAGTCACATTCGATATATTTAACACAGCAGTTCAGTAATACTTCAGTTCAGTAAACATCTGTATGTGTGCCATGGCTTACGAATTTTTTTAGTGTAAGAAGTGATTAGGCTGTGAGGAAACTTTATTAAGAGTAATATGCAAGACAACACACAAGTTGTTAAGCGGACATCAGAAAGTGGTCCAGTTCGCCGTATGAAGTCAGGCGTGTTGTCAACACCCTCGGGCATCAAGATGACGCTGGCATACAGTCAGAACGTTGGAGAAACTTCTGGAAGTTTCTGGAAGAATCCTTAGCAAGACCTTGGAAAGAGCTAGGGAAAACACGTGCTTAGGTCAAACTCGCACGAGAGTCCTTGAAAAACCAGTATTCAGACGGGCTGTGTAGGAAGCTAGATATCGTAGTGATTACCAGAAGGCCAGCCGGTGTGGGCGTGCGGTTCTAGGCGCTTCAGTCAGGATCCACGTGACCGCTACGGTCGCAGGTTCGAATCCTGCCTCGGGCATGGATGTGTGTGATGTCCTTAGGTTAGTTAGGTTTAATTAGTTCTAAGTTCTAGGCGACTGATGACCTCAGAAGTTAAGTCGCATAGTGCTCAGAGCCATTTGAACCATTTTGATTACCAGAAAGCAGTCACTAGCAGCACAACAACAGAGTTGTCAGCGACAGTCACCATAAAGTGACACTTGGATACTGATGTAGTAAAAATTACGAGGAGTTTGTACACATTTGAGGGAGGACACCTGACTTTCAGACAAGTATCCAGCAACAGTTAATATCTTGATTTTTCTGTCTTTCGCCGGCCGAAGTGGCCGTGCGGTTAAAGGCGCTGCAGTCTGGAATCGCAAGACCGCTACGGTCGCAGGTTCAAATCCTGCCTCGGGCATGGATGTTTGTGATGTCGTTAGGTTAGTTAGGTTTAACTAGTTCTAAGTTCTAGGGGACTAATGACCTCAGCAGTTGAGTCCCATAGTGCTCAGAGCCATTTGAACCATTTTTTTTCTGTCTTTCAAAGAACTAGGTCTGTAGAATTGGTCTTTAGTAGTAGGAACGAGTATCAGTTGATATTTTCTGTGTGTCGGAATATGAAGAAGAAGAAGAAGAAGAATAAGAAGAAGGGCTGTTTCGCACATGTCTGCTGTTGCGTATGATTGCGTATAGTCGCAACGATTAGTAGCTGATATTGTCTGTGTGTCATAATTGGAGAATGAAGCACTTTCTCGCAACTGTCTTCCAACGTGACTAAACTATTTCATTGTGTATTGTGAAAATAAATTGCAAGCAGAACACGCAGAAGGTGTAAATCAACGACGCGGAGTTGCTGAAATGAACTAACATATAGAGTTGTACGATGTACTAATGATGTTGCAAAGATTTTAAGCCACAGTAAGAAACCTCTCCCTATAAGTATGAAGTATTGAGAAATAAAGCCGGCCGATGTGGCCGAGCGGTTCTAGGCGCCTCAGTCCGGAACCGCGCTGCTGCTCCGGTCGCAGGTTCGAATCCTGCCTCGGACACGGATGTGTGTTACGTCCTCAGGTTAATTACATTTAAGTAGTTCTAAGTCTATGGGACTGATAACCTCAGATGTTAAGTCCTATAGTGCTTAGAGACATTTTAACCATTTTGAGAAATGAATTTTTCTTAAAACTGGATCCTTAAGTAGTTGAACACTTCTTCACTTCCTTCGAAGCCAACTACTTCTCCTCTCCGTTCCAGAATCATCTGTGCTAAGCACCGCAGGCGACTTTTTCCCTCTCACTGTGATACAGATAGCGTAGCAGGGGCGTCATCCCACATTATGGTCTTCGTTCTGATTGCGCCAAGCAGGATGGGACGTGTGCCAGGACACAAGTCATTCATTACTGTTGCACACGTTTCTGTAGGAATCGGTAATTGTTCTCGCACGAACTCAGATAATTTCCAAACGTGTATTTGTCCTCAAAATGAAGACCTTTTCGAAAAAAAAAATGCCAATCTCCCCTACTTTTCCTGTCAGTTAATCTATTCCCGTCATGTTTCCTCAACTAAAATGTGACTCATAAGACCGTTATCATCTTTTCCTGTTGTTAATTGCCACGTCATACGCCGCAGCAACCGCGGAAAACCAAGAATTCCAGAGTTCGTGTTATAAGTCGATATCACTGTAACATGCTCTCTGTGCGTACGTTATTGACGCGCTTTGGCTCTGAGCACTTAACTTCTGAAGTCATCAGTCCCCTAGAACTTAGAACTACTTAAACCTAACTGACCTAAGGACACCACACACATCCATGCCAGAGGCAGGATTCGAACCTGCGACCGTAGCGGTCCCGCTGTTCCAGACTGAAGCGCCTAGAACCGCTCAGCCACTCCGGCCGGCTGACGCGCTTTGTGGCGCGTCTTAACACGCAGCAGTTTTCCCGTCCACATGACAGTGCGCCTTGGAGCACTCGTCAAGGAAGACGCAAATAGACACTACAGCCGACAATGGCGCATGCGACTGGCAACAGTTAGTTAACTGAGACACTCTACAGCACCCATGAGACCTGTTGCTTTGTGTCGTCGGGGTCGAACTGCTGCGTGTCACATGCGGCATACTACTTGTTGCGGAGATGTTGCCTCGTTAGAGCTGTGCCTTACGACGCACCGTTGGCGTGGAATGCTGCTAACTGGGCCGCTTTGGAGTCGCGGAGGCCACGCGTGGGCGTGTGTCAGAGCGCTCACGCAGGCTGGGAGGCGGCGTCTGTGGCGTCGCCCACAGGTGGCGGTGACTCACCGCGTGCCCAGGCCGCTGGCTGGGGACGTCTGACAGCTGCTGGCTGCCCTGCCAGCTCCCCCAGTCCGTCGCTCTTCATTTCGCGCCAGTCTGACGAGCTGGTTTACTCGCCTACGAGTGAGCGGAGACATCTACCGTGGGAGCAGGTGACTGGTCCGTTCACTGCCTATACTCTGGTCAAAATTACCGTAAGGCGTCCTCTCACAAAAGAAAACTGTATGCGGCAGCAGCAAATAGTAAAGATCCAGAAGTAGTTGTACACTGTAAAAATTATTGTAACATACTGAGAGAAGTAGTAAGGAAATAAAGAAATATGTATGTCAGAGAAGAAATTAAGAACTCCAGCAATAAAATCAAATCATTATGGAATGTTGTTAGAAGGGAGACAGGAAAAGTAACCACTGGGGTAGGTAGCATTACTGTTAAAGAGAATGAGACCATGTTAACCAACAGTACACAGGTAGCCAATGTATTTAACAACCACTAAGTGTAGAAGCGAGTATAGATTTAAGTGTCAGGAAGTCGTTTCTGAAAGTATTTGTATGGAGCGTAGCCATGTATGGAAGTGAAACATGGACAATAAATAGTTTGGACAAGAAGAGAATAGAAGCTTTCGAAATGTGGTGCTACAGGAGAATGTTGAAGATTAGGTGGGTAGATCACGTAACTCATGAGGAGGTATTGAATAGGATTGGGGAGAAGAGAAGTTTGTGGCACAACTTGACTAGAAGAAGGGATCGGTTGGTAGGACATGTCCTGAGGTGTCAAGGGATCACAAATTTAGCTTTGGAGGGCAGAGTGGAGGGTAAAAATCGTAGAGGGAGACCAAGAGATGAATACACTAAGCAGATTCAGAAGGCTGTAGGTTGCAGTAGGTACTGGGAGATGAAGAAGCTTGCACAGGATAGAGTAGCATGGAGAACTGCATCAAACCAGTCTCAGGACTGAAGACCACGACAACAACAACAAGTGTAGGAGAAAAAATTGGTGAGAATAGTTCAAAAGAAAAAGTCAGGCAGTACATGGAAGTGTCAGTTTTTAAAAATTTTAGTCAGATTATGTTTCATGTAACAACCTCTTGTGAAATAAGGAAAATTATGAAATCTTTGAAAAATAAATGTTCAGTGGAGTAGATGACATCTCTAACAAGTTATTAAAACAATGTGGAGCAATTACAGCTGATGTTTTGAGTAACATATGTAATGCATCACTGACTGAGGGTATTTTTCCAGACAGGTTAAAATATACCACTGTCAGGCGTCTCTACAAAAAGGGGGAAACCACAGATGTCAATAATTACCGGCCAGTATCCTTGCTTACAACATTTTCGAAAATATTTGAGAAAGTAATGTACTCAAGAGTTGTTAGCCATCTCAACAGTAATGGGATACTTAGTAAATCACAGGTCGGATTTCAGAAATGCCGTTCCACTGAGACAGCAATATACAATTTCGCTGTCCACGTAGTAGAGTCTTTAAATAGTAAAATGTCACCAGTCGGAATGTTCTGTGACTTATCCATAGCATTTGATTGTGTGAACCATGACATTATGTTAGAGAAATTACAATTCTATGGAATAGATGGAACAGCATATGAGTGTTTTAAGTCATATCTACAGAACAGGAAGCAAAAAGTCACTCTATATGCTTCAAGTGATTCAAAGTAGTTTGCCACTTCATCTAACTGGGGTGAAATTACATTAGGTGTTCCACAAGGTTCGATTATGGGTCCCCTCCTGTTCTTGATATATGTGAATTACCTCCCTTCTTATGTGAAACAAGATGCTGAACTGACACTGTTTGCTGATCATACAAGCACAATTATTAATCCTGTAAAAGAAAGTCTGATAGAAAATGATACAAATAAGGTCTTTGGAAAAGTTATTAATTGGTTTTCTGCGAATGGGCTTGCTCTGAACTTTAAAAAACACAGTACATCCAATTTTCTGCTGCAAAAATTATAATTCCTTCAATAAACACAACACATCAAAAGAAGTCAGTAGCCATGGTAGCCCATACTAAGTATTTGGGTGTACATATAGATGAGAATCTTAATTGGAAAATTCATATTTTGGATCTCCTAAAGCGAGTAGGTTCAGAAGCTTTTGCAATCAAAATAATTGCCAATTTGGAGGATGTAGAAATTAGTAAGCTAACATACTTTGCATATTTCCACTCTCTGATGTCATACGGAATAATATTCTTGGGCAACTCAACACTTAAGCAAAAGGTATCACAGCTCAAAAGAAAGTAGTTAGAATAATGTGTGGAGTTCATAGTCGCACATCTTGTAGGCATCTGTTTAAAAGGTTAGGAATTCTTACAACTGCTTCACAGCACATTCACTCAGTAATGAAATTTTTTCTCAACAACGTGGACCATTTTATAATCAACAGCGACATTCCTGATTACAATACCAGAAAAAAGAAAGACCTACGCTATCCTTTACTTAACCTATCTTTGGCACAGAAAGGGGTAAAATATGCTGCTATTAAACTATTTGATAAATTACCAGATGAAATAAAATGTCTGACAGACAGCAGTAATAGTTTCAAAAACAAATTGAAATCATACCTCCTTGACAACTCTTTCTATACCATAGATGAATTCTTGAATATGAGTAAATAATATATGCATTTTATGCTATTTAAGGGAATGGGATAGATAATAGAAATATTTAGGTATAACACTATAATGTAAACAAAAAAAATTGACACGTTCCACATCATAACGGTTTTCCGTGCTATTGATTCATGGAAACACGTAACTAACTATCTAACCAACTCACATGACGTGAAATCGTTTGTGGACAAGGAGCTGGACGAGTTTTGTGACGTCACAGCGAGGAGGCATTACACGTTGCACTGCACTGCGAAGCGTGAAAGGTAACATCTGCCAAGTCACATTTTTTGCCTCGTGGAGAGAAACTGGTCAGTGAGATGTCACGTAAGTAGTTCGTCACAATCAGAACGTAGGGGACACCATACTGCATGAAGTCCGTGTTTGGTTGTTTTTGGATTATAACGTATGCGCTATGAAACACATAGAAAAAGTAAGAGATCTACTAAGGAGACTACCCACACTACGCTTGTCCGTCCTCTTTTAGAATACTGCTGCGCGGTGTGGGATCCTTACCAGATAGGACTGACGGAGTACATCGAAAAAGTTCAAAGAATAGCAGCACGTTTTGTATTATCGCGAAATATGGGAGAGAGTGTCAGTGAAATTATACAGGATTTGGGCTGGACATCATTAAAAGAAAGGCGTTTTTCGTTGCGACGGAATCTTCACACGAAATGCCAATCACCAACTTTCTCCTCCAAATTCGAAAATATTTTGTTGACACAGACCTACATAGGTAGAAACGATCGTCACGCCAAAATAAGGGCAATCAGAGCTCGTACGGAAAGATATAGGTGTTCGTTCTTTCTGCACGCTAAACGAGATTGCAGTAATAGAGAATTGTGAAGTGGTTCGACGAACCCTCTGCCAGGCACTTAAATGTGATTTGCAGAGTATCCATGTAGGTGTAGATGTAGATGAATATAAGCTGTTTTGGAGTATCGGCACGGATCTCTCGAAAATGCCACGTGTTTGGTACGATTTTGTATAACAAAATGACAGGGAGCTACATATTGGTGAAATTACGTCGTTTCAGTGCTTTGATGACTGATCAAAAACGCGTCGTTTATGGTACAGCTTTTTATAGTTAAATATTCAAGTATGACACCTAAGGTTAAAATCTTCAAACATTTGCAAACATTGCGTACCGCATAATGTAGACTCTGCTGTAGCTCTGAAACCATATCGTAACTAATAGTGTCGTGAAATGTGAAGGGGAAGCTAGTGGGTTCGCATCTGGCTACCCACAACTTTTTCTCACCTTTTGTTTTCTAAATCATTTCGGGACTTTCTTACTAATTTAACAGACGTATGAACCGCAATACTCGATATTATCTATATTCTTGCTCCTGTTCTTGTTGCATAGGCCAGCGACTGGAATGTTTCTGCAGGGACTTATCGTGACTACCAGTCCCTGTAAGAAATCGCTGTTATGAAACTTTGCCTAAAAATACACAGGTACGGCTCCAGAGACTCATCAGAATGCACTGTCTGTGGTATTACGGCAGATATTTGGAATTTAGCTTTTGCAATGTTAATAAGATGATTGGAAGGACTGCTGCGACTTTGAATACAAACAAAAGCGCTGAGCTTGGCAAGAAAATTGTAGTGAAAGAAGCGGAAGCAGGAAAAAATGGAAAATTCGTGGGAAAACTCTATATTCATACGCGGATTATCGAAACAGATTTGTTTGATGAGGACTGTCACTATAGACATTTTCTTTACCATAAGCTGCTGATAGGGAGCGGCTGGTCAGGAAACGTAACAATAGGTTATTTACAAACCTGCTGATCTGTTTCTCGTAATCAAACTAAATGGACGAACGCTTAGGTCTTGCCGCTAGGAACGACAATAGGTTAACTCAAGAGTACATCGTGGTAGTAACCAGGGTAGGAGATGAAAATGTTCTTAAGATTTCATTGACTTGATATTTACACCTAACTTAGTAACAAAAAATTTTCCAGCTTTTCGAGAATTTTCTTGTCATCAGGGAACGCGTTTTCGTATTCATCCCTGTTTCATCTCAAAAATTTGCTGCCGCAAATAAAACCAAACTGAAAGCACGTTGCAGCTGTATCTTGAAGATACTGTGTCTATTCCATCTTTGAAGATTATATAGTTAGCGATTTTGAGCGAAATGAGTGAAATGTAAGATTACTAGCGTGTTGTCTCGGAGGCTCAAGTAGCGAAGTACCAGACTAAAAACCCAGTGATCACGGGTTCGATCCTTTAATCTGTCACTTGTTACTTGCCTCACCTCTCTTGTGAAAACTGCCGAGATGCTTCGTCTTTCCGACTCCACATTAAACCGTAGGTTCCCTATAACTGGCTGGGTAAGTGAGTTCAATTAATGAAGGAAGGCAGTGGCATAGGAATTCCAACCTACCAAAGCATTACGGTGTACAAACCAACCTTAGGGTTCCGTACGGGATGTGGCTACTATGTTCCGCGTTTCCACGTGGTCCTGCCGAAGTGTCATTTCTAGAAGTAAAGTTGATCAGAGCGTAGATGTATTACGAAGGGTTGGAAAACTTTGCTCCTTCGGATCACGTTCAAATTTCTTGGAATGGTTTTTAACGGTCCCTAGTAATTACATCCTGTACGCGAGAGCAAATATTGCGGTCCCGGCGTATTACAAATTTGCTCCTTCGGATCACGTTCAAATTTCTTGGAATGGTTTTTAACGGTCCCTAGTAATTACATCCTGTACACGAGAGCAAATGTTGCGGTCGCGGTGTATTCCAAAGTGGTACGATTACGTTCATTGGGGATACAGCTCCATAAGGTCTTTAGGGAAGGGCTCAAATGTCCGAGGGTGTCAGGGAGATCTTCCTGTTGCTCATCGCACTGCGAACTGCCGTTTTTGACAGAATGAACGCCCCAGGGAAAGAGGTGGTTTCATTGACGCCCTTAATGCAACCCACCTGATGCCTATTCGTGTCTATTCTGAGCGGTGGTGTGTCTGAAATGCTTTCTTCGGCCACCCATAAGAGGAAAATGCGATTTCAACGCTGAGTGTCGCGGTTCTGACCGCCATCGCAGAGACGTCAAAAGAATGGGTGAAGAGGGGCTTTGACGACATCCTCAGCGTGTGACACGTTCATAGTGGCGTTGGGCAGAATTTTGGTGAAACTTGGTACCATTGTGGCATCAGTAACCCATGTTATACCTCACATGAACTTCTGAGCCGTGGCATTTTTTTTTCGCTTATGTCCATACCCTACTGTTTAAAACGTCCACGAGTCCAAGGGTGGCCGCGCGGAGTGGCCCCACGGTTTGAGGTGCCATGTAACGGACTGCACGGCCCCTCCCGCCGGAGGTTCGAGTCCTCCCTCGGACATGGGTGTGTCTGTTGCTCTTAGCATAAGTTAGTTTATGTAGTGTGTAAGATAGGGACCGATGACCTCAGCAGTTTGGTCCTTTAGGAATTCACACACACACACACACACACACACACACACACACACACACGCGCAATGTCCAACCCCTTATTAATAAACCGTTCAGATGGTTCAAATGGCTCTCAGCTCTATGGGACGTAACATCTGAGGTCATCAGTCCCCTAGAACTTAGAACTACTTAAACCTAACTAACCTAAGGACATGAGACACATCAATGCCCGAGGCAGGATTCGAACCTGCGACCGCAGCAGTCGCGTGGTTCCGGACTGAAGCGCCTAGAACCTCTCGGCCACAGCAGCCGGCGCTATTAAACCGTTCCCAAGTAACTACAGGTGTTCGCATTGTTTTGCCTATCCCCTGTGTAGGGAGCATGGACAAAGTCAGATGTGGGGTGATAACTGTGATGGACACGAATACGCTCCATCCCTTGTTTGGGACAGCGTTATCAGCACGTGACAGAGTTAACGTGGGCTCATTGTGGATCTCCGTTTCGCCGGTTGATCGAAACGTGATATATTGGGGTTTGTGGGCGTGATGGCCCGACGATGGGCTGCATCGGTACGTGATGTGATGGCAGACACAGTCGTTAAAGTTCCATCGACCATGTCTGACCACCACGAGGACTGGTCACCGTAGTGTTACCGAAGGACATATTAACCACGTTCACATCTGCACCTGCCATCAGAGAACAAGTAATGAACTCCCTGCGACAGTCTGTGTCATCCAGCACCATTGGTCGTGGAGTAGCAGCAGTCTGGTTAGGGAAACACTGTCCCATACGTAGGCTGCCGTTAACACCACAACACGAACGGCTGCGATTGGTTGGCGCCGTGACCGGGAAACTTTGGCACCGTGACCGGGAAACATGTCTTGCTGACGAATGGGTTGCGTTGGGTTGGGTTGTTTGGGGAAGGAGACCAGACAGCGAGGTCATCGGTCTGAACGGATTAGGGAAGGACGGGGAAGGAAGTCGGCCGTGCCCTTTGAAAGGAACCATCCCGGCATTTGCCTGGAGCGATTTAGGGAAATCACGGAAAACCTAAATCAGGATGGCTGGACGCGGAATTGAACCGTCGTCCTCCCGAATGCGAGTCCAGCTGACGAATGGCATCGAATTTTATTCAGTGATGAATCGCGGTTCTGCGCTACCTTCGATGACCATCGTTGGTGTGTATGGCGGAGACGTGGCAAGAGATGCCATTCTTCCGGTGTTGGAGTGTCACAGCGGTGTTAGTCCTGATGTCAAGGGGTGGCGAGTCATGGGGTGTGACTGCACGTCACGGCTGGCAGTGACTGGCGGAACTCTGATGGCTGACAGTACGTCACTGACATACTGCAGTTTCATATGTTACCTCACATGCGACAGTACTGTGGTGTCATTTTTCAACAGGGCAGTGCTTGTCCACACACACCACTTTTCTCTATGGACTGTCTGTGCGATATTGAGGTACTCTCGCGGCCAGCTCGGACATGAACTCCGTCACAGCGTCCGGGGTATCAAGGACCAGTTACTGTAGTTCTGGGCCAGCCTGCTGCAGTTGAGGGCGCGACTGCTTTACTCATACTGTCGTGTCTTTTCTGAATATGACTCCATTTTTTTTAATCACCGAATTAACGTCATAAACCCGAAGTTCTATTTCGTTTCCTCCTCCCATATGTGTGAGTAGTAAAAAAATAAAAAAAATTAAAAAAAAAGTAGAGCACTGTGTTTCGCAGAAAACTTAAGATTTAAAACGAAACTTGTAGTTTATATATATTTACACTAAACTTTTCTATAGAACTACCGAAGAAAAGACGAGTGAGCGAACAACACAGGCTTGACAGTTCTTGAAAGAGGAGCGCCGCCTGCAGTGGGGAAGCCATTTCTGTTCTCCGGGGCGTTCTGCGGCCGTCACGGGAGTTCGGCAGCCGCGTGGCGTGCGCCGCCTGCCCTTGGCCGGCTGGAGCACCCGCATGTTCACGTTCACGCCTCGCCGTGAGCCGGCCGTCGACGCGACACGGCGGCAAGCAGATAGGGCGGGTCTCGTTTCGCAGAACGCGCCGCCGTGGGAAAGCTGCGGGTACAGCGGCGACCACAACCGGCGTCGATAGCCTACTGGGGCCGTCGATATAATAAAGTTACGTAAATCGATCTATTCCCCAAAAAACATCTGTATAAAGCAGCGATATTTCTTTACCCATTATGTCGACATCGAAATCGCAATATCGAGCGCCGATATTTTTTATATTATATTGTATTTTTTCGCAATTTCCGGTAAATACATCTACATCTACATCTATACTCCGCGAGCCACCTTACGGTGTGTGGCGGAGGGTACTTATTGTACCACTATCTGATCCCCCCTTCCCTGTTCCATTCACGAATTGTGCGTGGGAAGAACGACCGCTTGTAAGTCTCCGTATTTGCTCTAATTTCTCGGATCTTTTCGTTGTGATCATTACGCGAGATATATGTGGGCGGTAGTAATATGTTGCCCATCTCTTCCCGGAATGTGCTCTCTCGTAATTTCGATAATAAACCTCTCCGTATTGCGTAACGCCTTTCTTGAAGTGTCCGCCACTGGAGCTTGTTCAGCAACTCCGTAACGCTCTCGCGCTGACTAAATGTCCCCATGACGAATCGCGCTGCTTTTCGCTGGATCATGTCTATCTCTTCTATTAATCCAACCTGGTAAGGGTCCCATACTGATGAGCAATACTCAAGAATCGGACGAACAAGCGTTTTGTAAGCTACTTCTTTCGTCGATGAGTCACATTTTCTTAGAATTCTTCCTATGAATCTCAACCTGGCGCCTGCTTTTCCCACTATTTGTTTTATGTGATCATTCCACTTCAGGTCGCTCCGGATAGTAACTCCTAAGTATTTTACGGTCGTTCCCGCTTCCAATGATTTACCACCTATGGCATAATCGTACTGGAATGGATTTCTGCCCCTATGTATGCGCATTATATTACATTTATCTACGTTTAGGGAAAGCTGCCAGCTGTCGCACCATGCATTAATCCTCTGCAGGTCCTCCTGGAGTACGTACGAGTCTTGAAACTGTGGGAGAACATAATTTCGCTTGCACTATGCAAAGGAGTTTAACTACTTCTGAGCATTCATCACGTCCAAACTTTCTCTCTCAGTGTGTGAACCAAGTATAGTTGGTGCAAAGAAGTCCGATTGCACTGGAGGATGTGCGGGGTGGGGGTTAAAATAGAATGTCCGCAGTTCGTGGTCGTGCGGTAGCGTTCTCGCGTCCCACGCCCGGGTTCCCGGGTTCGATTCCCGGCGGGGACAGGGATTTTCTCTGCCTCGTGATGACTGGGTGTTGTGTGCTGTCCGTAGGTTAGTTAGGTTTAAGTAGTTCTAAGTTCTAGGGGACTGATGACCATAGATGTTAAGTCCCATAGTGCTCAGAGCCATTTTTTGAAAATAGAATAACAAGATTCAGATGTTAAGAAATAGCACACCCGTGAATAAACAGCACACTAGCTGCGTTAAAAAACGATTTCTAACGCAACTAGTGTACTGTTTCTCCACATCGGTATTTTTCACAAACAGTTGCTGGAAATGTCTGACCTGAGTTTCTCCTGGCGAATACAACTTTCAAGTAACTTCCGGGGATTCAGCCCGGTAACACTTTCAGCGACCGCCGATATTTCGGCGGGAGAACACCCCGCCATTTTCAAGGCAAACTGCAACGGACAGGCGACGTACATGCCAATTTAAATCCTCGGTTCAGTGTGTGTGTGTGTGTGTGTGTGCTAACTTTCCTGCATCAGTCCGAGAACCGAGGTTTTAAATTTGCGCGTACGTCGCCTGTCCGTTGCAGTTTGCCTCTAAAATGGCGGGGTGTTCTCCCGCCGAAATATCGGCGGTCGCTGAAAGTGTTACCTGGCTGAATTCCCGGAAGTTACTTGAAAGTTGTTGGAAATGAACAAAAATCTAAATGACAAGACTGATGTCTGCAGTGGACGAAGGCGTGTGATGGGAAATGCTGACGTACTCGGCGCTACCAACAGAAACTGCAACTTTTAACTTCACCACGCCATTTGACACTACAACTGCTAGGTCGCTAGCGTTTGCACAAATGAAAAAACAAGGAAGTCGACATGAAATGTTCCGGACAAATGTGGTATGTGACGAAACCGAACATGCCGGCCGAAGTGGCCGTGCGGTTAAAGGCGCTGCAGTCTGGAACAGCAAGACCGCTACGGTCGCAGGTTCGAATCCTGCCTCGGGCATGGATGTTTGTGATGTCCTTAGGTTAGTTAGGTTTAACTAGTTCTAAGTTCTAGGGGACTAATGACCTCAGCAGTTGAGTCCCATAGTGCTCAGAGCCATTTGAACGAAACCGAACGATGGCCCATGGTGCACCTTTTACTGTACCACTTACGTACAGTTACCATTCTTAGCAAAGTGGTTATCGCCAAGCGTGAACACGGATCGTTATGCTTTCAGTTCTTGCTCTAAGGGGGATAAGCAGGCTGCTAGCTTGTTGATGTACAGAATACCTAATAATAAATTAGTACTTAAATATACAGCTCTAAAACTAACGGTATATTTACAATGTGTAGCTAATATTTTTATAGGCCGGTATGTCGATATCTTTCCCGTCAGTATATATATATATCGAGACCTTTTTTTCGGTATATCGAGGGCAGACACTTACATCTGTTTAAAGATAGATATACGGGATTTCCGATATTTTTGAAAGAATCAAGAGTCCTATAGCCAACTCAATGACGTGTGTGCTCTTTCTTCTCTCCATGCTCCAGACGACATTCGGCATAGATGAATCGCGGGCCCCAACCTCCGTATCATGCAGTACTCTCGTAGGTTACTGTCGCAGTATGATGCCAGAAGTCGCCGCCGTCCCCGCCGACGATGGTCATCCGAACTGTCGTGATTCATCGCCGAATACAGTGCGACGCCATTCATCAGCAATGCATTCTTCCCGATCGTGACACCACTCAAGACGGAGCCTTTTGTATTGTGGTGGGCTGGTAATTCCACAGACCGTCTGCTGATAGTCTGCGACCAATGCTTTGGGATGACACAAGATGTTCCACGGAGTCCATTACTTGTTCTCGAATTGCAAGTGCAGATGCGAAGTGGTTTCTGTATGCTTCGTGCTCAGCCCGCTGATCCTCCCTTTTGCTCGTCAGGAGTGACAGACAGTTCGTCCAATATTGGGCCACTGCCACATCCGTATGATACTCTCATCTGGATACCGCACGATTCGACTAGCCAGCCCTATGCCGTTGGCCCTACCAGCTTGGACGGTTCCCTGCTACTTGTATGCATACCCGTCCATCCGCTCGTTACAATTTGAAATAAGACTCGCCCGACCAGGCAACATGTTTCCATTGATCAACAGTCCAATGTTGGTGTTGACGGACCCAGGCGAGGCGTAGAGGCTTGTGTCGTGCAGTCATCATGTGTGTCTGTGTCTTGTCACTCGTGCGCCGACTACTTCACCACGTTTAAACTGACTTAAATGTTGCTGACGTGCCACTGCAGCAGCAGTAACCGATCTAACAACTGCGCCAGACACTTGTCTTATATAGGCGTTGCCGACCACAGCGCCGTATTCTGCCTGTTTACATATCTCTGTATTTGAATACGAATGCCTGTACCAATTTCTTTGGCACTTCATTGTAATATAACAAGCACTGCATCATTACTAATAATGATACAAGTGATCCATGGAACGTATTACAATATAAGGGACAGTCAGAGCAAAACGAGACACATGGAAAAGAAGTAAGTAAACCTGTTTATTATCTGCAAATTAATCGTCATAACTGTTCATACATTAATCCCACTCTCAAACATGAACGTCAGTGCCTTCAGGGAAGAACGTTTGCTGTTGCCTACGGAACCATGATTGTACCTATGCTCGCACCTTTTCGTCCGAAGCAAATCAGCGGCCATTGAAGTCTTTCTTTAGTGGTACAAAAATATGCAAATAGCATCGGGAGAGATCAACACTGTACTGAGGATGCGTAAGGGTTTCCCAGCGATACTTACGCAGCCTAGTCGAGACGATCTTCCCAAAATTTAGGGAGCCCTGGTACACAATGTGCACGCAGTCCTGACTCTACCCATGCGATTTCCATGTTTTTGGAGCCATGGTGAAAGACATTCGTGCCCGTCGATTTGCTCGGTACAACCACGGTTTCGTAGGCAACCGCAAACATACTTCCACATTGTGGCATTGACGGTCTTGTCTCACATTCGGATAAAAGTATTAGCAGTTATAGCGATTACTCTTGAAACATTCAACAGTTTACTTACCTTTTTGCCGTCTGCCTCGTCGTTATTTAACTGCCCCTTGTAGAACAAACTAACTGGAGAACACTATTCTCCACAAATAGCTTCGTTCTTTGGTTTCTTCCATATTACGCGAGAGTACTTAGAACAACGGGCGGTAAAAATCTGCGCCCTGGTCAGAGACTGATTTATAGGAAAGATAAACTTTGTACAGCGGTAAGAAAGAGATTATGTGAAATTTTTAATATTTTAAAATCGCTCTAAACTCGTTATTGAAAGCAAGGAGATTTTCGAGTGTTGTTTAGGTCTTGTATCTGCATGAAATTCAGGGAGTGTTACTAGCCGGTTGTTGGCATTTTCACAGACAAAAAAAAAGATGACCAGAGGCAGGCTCTAACGAGAATTAGATAACACATGAAAAAGTGAAGCAAGAATTATGTCTTTCGTGCTGTCGATGACTAGATCGTGAGAGTACATGCCATTTCAAATCATGAACATCCGTATTTGTGTAAAACTATTCCAGGAAAATAAAGAAAAACCTGAATCTCGATGGCTGGATGGGGATTTTAACCGACGTCCTCCAGAATGCGAATCCAATGTCTTATCAATGTACCACTCAGTTGGTTAAAACTGCAGTATAATGATGTACGTCTTATCATATGGCATGTCTCCGGCAGAAATGTTAGGAGCCCTGGACTATCAACCGGATAGTGCTGGGTTCATATCCGTAATTACAAAAATGGTTCAAATGGCTCTGAGCACTATGGGACGTAACATCTGAGGTCATCAGTCCCCTAGAACTTAGAACTACTTAAACCTAACTAACCTAAGGGCATCACGCACATCCATGCCCGAGGCAGGATTCGAACCTGCGACCGTAGCTGTCGCGCGGTTCTGGACTGCAGCGCCTAGAACCGCTCGGCCACCATGGCCGGCCCGTAATTACATTGTCAGTCTTTTCCGTAAGTCAACACCGAGTGAAATGCCACAGTGCTTAGCATACTGAACTCGCATTCGAGAGGACGACGGTTCGAACCCGCGTCCGGCCATCCTGATTTAGGTTTTCCGTGATCTCCCTAAATCGCTTTAGGCAAATACCGGGGTGATTCCTTTGAAATGGCACGGCTGACTTTCTTTCCCATCCTTTCCTAATCCGATGGGACCGACGACTCCGTTTTATGTATCCTCCCCCAAATCAGCCAACCAACCAACCAACCTAAATCAACCGGATTCCGGTAACGTTCCTTTGTGAAGTTGATTTCGTTTTCCATCATAGTTTACGTATCCAGCTATCGCAATGACTTCATTTTCGATGCTGATTTAAACAATACTCTCCTTTCCTATTTTTAATTGTATCTCTGCCTTTATATTCGCAAATATCATTGTTTGTTAACGAGTAACTACGTAATATTCCATCTAGTAGCTTAAAAAGAGACGGTGTAGTTCAACCATGAATCGGTTTAAATTTGGCTTAGAGGTGTGCGGAAAACTGGCTAAAGGCAGCCCTCAGACTGTCGAGCAGCAGGTGGGATGCATGCACTCCATCGATCCACGGAACCAGTGCGTTTACGTGGTGCGCTATTCTCGCTGGTCACGTCTTCAGCTTTTACTTCCGTCCGGCATTTGTCCGAGCCGTTGGAGGAAACATAGCCAACAGTCAGATAAAAATACTTTAGTACCCGGCGTTCTGGCAAAGCATACGCTCTAGAGGCGCGGCCTGGATCACCATTTTCTCCACATTTCTGCATGTTTTCCGTTCTTACGGAGGAACATGTGGTTTAGGTTCTAGTAGCAGAATAAAAATATGTTATAACCAGAATGAAAAATGCTCCTATCGTAGCACAAAAAACGTCGAACATGTCCTTGGCAAAGTAAGGGATATAAAAGAAGGGAACTGCTTTTTCCACGTGTCTGGAAGCTTAAAATACATTAAAATCAGAATATTTTAACATATTTATGCCTGTTTACTTGATAGTATTATTGCCCACGTCATGTAATATAATGCATCGTGGCAAGTAAAGTAACATGATACGTGACGTCATGTCGTGTAACATGCCATCATGTCATCCAACATGACAGCTGTCATGTCGTGCGATATGACACAACATGTCATTAAAGTTTGCGACACATGCATCCGCACTCCCGTATACTTCCAGTTGTAGATGCATTCCATTCTCTAGAGGCACCTAAATTTGTGACTATTTGTTCTTACAACCCTCTCACCATACACATCACAAGGGACGGGTCTAAGAGAGCTCACTGCGCTGGGGTCGTAGGGTTAACTCGTAAAAAAGGGCGTATATGTCTTTTGACTTAAATGTCTTTGAAGCTGTCAGATAAGTTGAAAAGCTGCTTCCCTTCTTTTACATCCCTAACTCTGCCCAGGACATATTCGCCTTTTCTGTGCTACGATAGTAGCATTTTTCAGTCTGGCTCCCAACTTTTACTCTACTATAATTTTAACCTTAGGTTGTCATAGCTTGGCATCCGTTGTAGATTTTTGTTGACCAGGGCGACGACTAATCCCGTATAGGGTTTTTTGTTCTCTTTCGAACAGTGTTGCTTATATCGTGGCAACCGATATAATTTTCATGCAACAACAAGACGACAATGAATTACATGTATCTCTTTACTTTCTTACACAATATGAACTGATTCGTGCAATTTTGAATCATACAAGTGGCGCGCATAAAAGACTCACAAAAACGTGATTTTTGGACTAAAATCCGAATGAACCTAGATTTTTGAAAGTGAGTCTTCAATTTTATCGTAAGAACGCATTTTTTGTTAATTTCGTACACTTTAAATCGTTTCCGCGCATTCAGTTCACCTAAGAACGAATTTTACGTGCCACGTTTAGCTCGTCATTAAATCATCGTATCTCGACAACGGGTAAAGATTACTGGATAAAAAAATTCCTTTTGACTCTGTTAATTTATCTACCTACGTGCAGAGTTTGAACCAATTCCCACAGGTTTATAGTGTAGAAGTGGCGCGCTTCAAACACTTCCCAGAAAAACGCGTTTTTTGCACGTGAAATCCAAACGAAGCAAGATTTTGTGAAACGGATACCAATTATCTTAGACTGAGGTCCGATAGACCAGTGGACCAAATTTCAACCATAAATCTCGCTCCAGTCCAGAGTTATTTAAAAAATGGCTCTGAGCACTATGGGACTTAACTACTGAGGTCATCAGTCCCCTAGAACTTAGAACTACTTAAACCTAACTAACCTAAGGACATCACACACATCCATGCCCGAGGCAGGATTCGAACCTGCGACTGTAGCGGTCGCTCGGTTCCAGACTGTAGCGCCTAGAACCGCTCGGCCAGCGGCCTTTTCAGACATATTTGTTAAAACACTTTCGCGTGCCACGTAGTCTGTTTTTCATACTGTCTCCAATTCTAAAAGCACCCAAGGGTAGATTTTATGACATTTGTTATACGCCTGTCCTTTCCATATACGTAAAGAAATTATTTGATAGTATTAACAGAAACTATTGGTGAATGACTATGAAACAGTTTGGAGTCCCAGACAAATTAATACAGCTGGTAAACACGTGTGTTCAAAAATAATATTTTTTTAAAATCCATAGCAGTCTCTCGGAAATGTTCCATGCTGCTTCCCGAGTCCAACAGGGGGACACTTCGTCACCATTTCTCTCAACCTTATTACGGAGTAGATCATCAGGAAAATAAGATCATCACAACTTGGGAACAAAACTAGAGCACTGTTTTAAGAGACTGGCATATGCAGATAGCATCGTAAAATTAGGAGAAAATGAACAAGAAATTAATTCGCTCACCATCATATTGTATAACAGCTTATTCGGAACAAAATTAGA